>NC_040910.2:26404076-26728114 GCF_004126475.2 Phyllostomus discolor | reverse complement strand
ATATCAGTTGAAATAATGTATATTTGACATTTTTTAAATTTGAAGAATTCTTCCTCCTTATTCCTTGTAATAAAAATAGGTAATGGAACCAAAGTCTGAAATTATTTAAAATACACCTACATTTAGGAATATATAAAAATACTATACTACATTTTTATTAGGCTCAAATATTTGTTTCTGTAGCTGATTTAAACAATACATCTACATTTAGGAATATATGAAAATACTATACTATATTTTTATTAGGCTCAAATATTTGTTTCTGTAGCTGATTTAAACATGTGCATGTATCTTTATGGATATAACTTTTAATATCAGAAGTCTGTCATCTATAGATAGTCTGTGTTTGCATTTAGCAAATGACCATTGTAGATGGGTTTGTTCTGTCTGTACAGCTGTTAGCTACATAAAACGTCTCATTCAGATTAACTTAAAAGTTCCAGTTCTCTCAAAAAATGAAAGAACCCACTGATTTAACTGTGAAAAGTCATGCTGAATCAGACAAGCACTTTCATGCAGAGGCTAAAGAGATGCTTATCTGATCCAAACCTCAGATGCAGGCATGCCATGGCTTAGCACACAGGGAACCGAAATTCTCTGCCGCGCAAATATTTTATGTGAAAGTGATTTTACATATGTACTTGTACAAAATTATTACCTTGCTGTCATAAAACATACTAAATCACCTGAGATTCTACAAAAGTAGAATCTTGTCAGTGTTTAGAAAAGAATGACGGGACCTGTAGGCCTCAACTTGCTGGGAGTTCAGGCTTGGCTTAGACGAACCTCTCATGAAAAGAATCTCTCTAGTCTATGGTATGTGTGTTATACACCTTTAGATGAAAAACATTTTCATAATATTACTGGCACTGTTGCTGCAGGTGTTACATATTTGGAGAGACCATAATGATAATAGTTCTTGAGTCAGACATTTCAGAATGAATATCCTAACTTAAGGAGAGATAGAATATGAAGAAAATGGACTCATGCACCCACGTGTATGTGTGTGTATGCATATGAACACACACACTCATACCTTACACAAACAATATCTAAATGGACATCAATTGTGCCTATAAATAGATGGTATATGTGCTTATTTTATCTTCTCTTTTATCTTAATAACATCCAATGAAATCTTGCATTACACATATGTCCTAAAGCAAAGAATAGGAATCACATTTCATAAACAGACCAATGAAAATATAGTTTCAACACTTTCTAGATTATAATAATCATTTAAAATGCACTTAATGAGGCTTAGAATATTTATGCACCTTTTAAAAGCAGTACATGTTGTAGGACTTTAAATCTCTAATAACTGATATATGAATGCCACATAAAATATAAGCATTGTCCTCTGGTGTCAAACTGCTGCTATTTCATTTTGTGTAATAAAATGTAGGGTTCTATAGTCCTTATTTTCAGCTTCCAATATAGCAAAATAATTTTGGAAATTCTTCGTAAGTATCTTAGCACACTTAGACTAATAGTTAACCTATAATTACAGTTCACAACTCCTGGGTTTATAATTATAATCTAGCATGCTTGTTAAATTATTAAAATTTTGCACTGCAAAAGCTGAGCTACAGCAGGTTGAGCTGGAAATGAGTCTGGGGGACGGGGAGAAATCAAATAGGCACCTAGATGGGGATACGAAGAAAGAGAGTTTACATAAAAGAAAAAGTAACTTACAGTGAGAAAAACTCTTACATAAAATGATCTACAAATATTTGGGGGAGGGTAATTTCTTTATAGACATCACTCGTATGTCAGTAAAATGCCGATCTACCTTGCAGTGATCTTCATAAAAAAAACAAAGAATTAACTACTACTTCATCCTTACTGATTGTTTTCACAATCATTAGGTTAGCTGAGACCTATGGATTTTTATCTCTGTGTTAAAAAAAATAAGATAACTGTTTATTACCTAGCAGGTTATATAAAATATTGTGAATTGATATTTGGCAGATATAACTTCGTCCACAGCCCAACTGTCATTCTACACTCATTCCACTCAGCTAACAGAAACTTGATTTTATTCTTCCTCTTCAAAGTGACCGGGTCCTTCAGGGGAGGCTTAACACCTCTCCAGTCCAGCAGTGAATTAGGAATGAACTGATATCTTTACTGGTGGTCTTGTTGCCTCACGGCTAGTGACCGTTCTAGGCAGGGTCATGAGACTCAACGCTGAGTAGTGACAGGGAAGCTGCACTTTTGTGAAGAAGCCTCCCTTTTCTGTGTCTGACACAGCTATGTGAGGAGAGATGCCAAGACAAGCCTAAGGTCAAACTGAAGTTCATCAGGCTGAGAAGCTGAGGATGACAGACCAAGAAAAAACAAAGGTTTCAAGAATCTGGTGATGGTGTCACTGAGCCTTTGAATTAAGAAAACCTGAAACTGCCCTAACTCTAAACTTCTTGTTAGATGAGACGATAAACAATATTTAAGCCATCAGTTGAGCCTTCTATTAATCTGCAGCTGTAAGTATCCTGAGTGATGACACTATATTAGAATTTTTGTAGGACTATACATATAACATGCATCCTAAAACAAAGCCATACAACCTACTACTAAGAAACTGATTTTTGCATTCAAACTTTCATTAGCTCATATATTCTTTAAATGTGAGGAAGAAGATCACCATGAATGTTCTGTAGCAGCATAAGTGAGTGTAGGTGTGACAGTCTGATTTAGGAAGGCATATATATCGATTATTTATTTTAAAGTCTAACTGTTAATTTGATAGAAAGACTTCCTTTAACTCTGCTATTTAATAATAAATAAGGGAGAGAAAATACTGAATCTTTCATTTCAAATCTATTGTGTCACCTTCACTAGCAATTTGGGTTTCTTTTGCAAGAATAAGAACAGATTATGTGTGTGACTATTAAATGAAAGATTATTACTCCATCTAAGGTCACGCATTTTAACTCTCATTAATGGGTTAACTGACGATGTCACAAAAGTAATAAAATTCTTCACAACACAAAAAGAAATCAATCACCTGTTAAAGAGAATGTGGGCGCCCATGCTGATGCCAGGACAGGCACAGGCAAATGTGTGTTCAAGATGAAACTGGTTGAGGGAAAGGAAACTGACAACCCGTTCCTGTAATCGCTCAACAGCTTTCTAGCAGGAATCTCCCTTCCGAATAATACCTTTCTATAAATCTCCTCTTGAAAGATATCAACAGGAAATGCAAAGATGGTTAGCATGTGTAATGTGCACTACAGATTAAAGAATCCTAAGAGGTTACGATAGTTTCAATTCACGTCACCCCATGGAGGGACCCATGGAGGGGCCCCTGACCTGGTCAACAGGAGAAATGCACTATCAGAGCAGTAATGAAAATGCAACCCTGCCCTTTTTGCTCCAATGGTACAGGTGGGACCAAAGTAGGTTTACAGCTATGAGTACACAAAATGCAGTTGATTTTTGGATTATTATTTATACATCATTTTATTATTTTCCATATGAACAACTGTATACCTACTTTGGTCCCACCCTGTATATTGTCTCCTTCATTATGGACTTAACAGAAACTTGCACTCACCTGGTATTTAGAGAAAAAAAAATATGTATATACATACCTTACATTGTGATGTGTCATTTAAGGTTGCAATTAGTTAATTGGCAGCTACACAAACATTGTTTTATAAGTCCACTTTGTGCACATATTTATACCATATAAATATGTATCATTTAATTTAGTTTGTGAGCTCTCTTAAGAAAACAAAATCTTTTCTGATTACAAATCCCTTCATAAAATTAGGCTTAAGATAAAAATACCACCTATCACATTATGTTTTTCCTCCTTCTTGGCCCATCACCCAGGAATCCTTCCTCAGAAGCCCCCTTCCTGCATGTTCTACCTAACTCTTTTATTGATTTTTTTTAATCTATTGCTTTGATTTCTTCTCACAACATTCAATCTTGCTTCATCTTTTTTTTGCAATTCGCATCATTCTTTCTTAGTGTTTCATTCATTTTCCTCCAATATCCCCCATCTCTCCCCATACACACCAATACTGTATAGTTACTATTGCTCAATTTTGCATTCTTTACCAGCTGGTGTGTGAATCATTGGGAGGCACCTACATTAAGTATTTCCAGTATGTTGGAAGAAAAAGGGCACATACAGTTCTAATATAATTAGAGAGGAAACCATTTAACCAAGAACTACATGCTTGAGGAAAAATAAAAACCTTTTTCAAAGTCAGTCTGTTAAATGCCTTGAGTTACTGTCTTAGGAGTAGTCTAATGTTGAACTTCGCGGTGTGTGCTGATTTCTTTGTGAACTTCCCTCAGAACTCTGAGAAAACAAACACATTGGGTGTCTACTACTGTGTGATGAAGGATTCAGACACTCATTATTCTGGATGACTGCAAACCTCTCATTTTTCACTCAAGGCTATTATCTTCAGAAATCTAGTTTTCCTGCCCAGACAAAGGCTTATCCTTCCCTCAACCATGATTACTTAACTCTATTCATAGTTACTATTTTTTTCTCATCTTTTTTTAATGCAAATACCCATTGGTGACTACAAAATCTTTCATATAGAACTAGCAGTTTCTCAAAGCATCATAACTTCATGGTATACATCCAATCTAATTTATATTGCATTTTATACTTTCCAAGACATACAATGTCATCTAATCCTTACAGTGGCCCCTGGATTATTGAGAAAGAACTGATACTATTGCCACTATATATACAAGAATACTTAGGCTTAGTAGAGTTAAGTAATTTTCTCAAGTGTTAAAAACTGGGTTTACAACTAATGTAACTTTCAAAGCCAATGTTTTTCGTTGCCACACTGCCTATAATGTTTGTCATCACCTGTGCAGATGTCTACCATACCGTCCCTTGGAGTTCACAGTAACCCTGGAGTCTCGTTCATTGGCATGATCACTTAGGCCAAGAGAATTACAGTCCATACAACTCCACAGATTGGAAGGGTCCAACTTAAAACGTCAAACTTCAAAACTAAAAGGAGATCTGAAGCTTCCAGATATTTTGTTCCTTTTCTCTAATCTTGGCATATGCCTGATTTTCAACAGCAGCCAACTGGCTTTCTCTATGAATGGAATCTATTTGAGGTGTACATTTAAATAGTAGCCTTGCAAGCTCTGTTTTCAGAGGTTTAATAAAGCTGTATGCAAATAGTTATTGTTTTTAAAAGTGGAATGATCCAAGTACTAGAGGAAAAAGTATATGGTACCTGAAAGTAGGCATGTGGGTTTTCTTGGTTATTTGATTGATTTACTGATTATTATTTTTATTTATTAATTTATTTTTACCTAAGCAGGTAGTCTGAGTACTCTATGTTTTGTTAGCTTCTGGGATAACAAGGAGGTTGGTCACTGCTCTGGAAGCTACATGGGTCAAGTGAGGTGACTGTAACATAGAGGAAGGGGGGTGTCGATTAGAAGTAGTGACCTATGGGGTGGCACTAAGATAAGCAGCCAGGAACCTGATAATTAAGGAAGAGGAGGAGCCTGCACATTCGTCCAGACATGGGACGGGAGAGACCAGGCAGGCAGGGGTGTTGACTGCTGCAAGGAACAGCAGTAGGTTCCCCCAGAAGGTTTGAGGTTCTGCTGGTCTGACAGTGATGGTCCAACTCCTGCACCCATCATTCCAACAGAGGCAACTTACTGTGACCCCCAAATCTCCGGGGGCACTGAGTCAGCAAATGACACATGCCGCTGCCTCTGTTTGGAATGTCCTTTTCCATCTAAGTCATTCCTCTTCACCTTCCAGGCCAGGCTGAAGTTTCAATCTTCCTCTAAAGTCCTTCCTAAGTAGTCCCCCTGTTCCCCATCTCATGTATTTGTTACTTCCTGAGAGTTAAGACTTCTTTCCCATGCCACCAATGCCCACCCACCCCCTTCTGTCTGCCTCTGTCACTAAACTGAGATCCCCTTAAAGCAGAAGCAAGGTCATTCAGCCTTCTGTACTTGGTTTGTTGTGCAAAGAAAATATATGCTCTCCAAATTTGTTAACTAAAAGGCTGATGTAAAAAAAAAAACAACCTTAATAAATTATATAATGTTGCATGTAAATGCTGCTACAGCAACATAAGAGCAAATATAAATTTAAAGAACACTTTTTATAAACTTAATATCTCTTAAATGCATTGAAATAATGCTTAAATTTTTCTGTAACACACACACACACACACACATATATATATATATTCAATTATCTGTATATCCACCTATATGCATTCGGTGATACATATGCATATATATCACATTTTTCACTGAGGACTGGCAAAGCTGGGGACAGCACCCTGAGTGTCTTATGACATTATTGCTCAGAGTCACCATTCCATTAGGAATAGTGATTTCCACCTGGCCAGGAACCAAAGACAAATTGAAATGACCTCAGATTAACCTTTCGGCAGACTTTTATAGTGTTTAGTCAAATAAGTGAAGTGCGGATACAGACAAACAATTTAAACCCCCTTCCCTTCTCCAGCATGGTGATGACTGAAGGTAGCTGGCTTTATGGCTGAATAAGTCATATGGCAACGTCAGACGCATGTCACCATTTATTTACACCAAAGAAAAAGCTTCAATTAAAACTTTGATCATTTCTCACTAAAAATGAATGTCCCATCTACATCGATGCACATTAAAGCTGTTAATAATTTAAAAATCCGGACACAAACAGAAACTAATACTGCTACTCTAAATGCCACAATCACGGTAAGTGGAAGGTTGTATTTTACCTAGACACGGAGTTCCTGCTGGTTGTCTATCAAACCAGCACTGACTGGAGGGGTTTGAAAGTCCTGTACAAGCTCTGAACACAGCCAAGACTAGGCTCAATACTAGCTCTACCAGCTCTATACCCAGGAACAATTAAAATCCCCGAACTTGAAGTTCCTTATCTATAACATAAGGGAAATAATACCTCATAAGACAAATAAAAAACACACACAAAAGCACCAGTAAAGGCCAGAAACCACTGAGACATCAATAGTGGCAGATACTGTGACAATAATGATAGATAGTGACTCACTTTAAGTAAATTAGACTCTAGTTGAGGCACAGTTAACAAAAGCGATACATGTTTCTCCCAAGCTTTGAAGTCCTGCTAGCAACTATAATGCGACACATTTAAACCAGATTGAATGGCCTCCTCCCTAGAAACAGTTCTTAGACAGGGTTTATTTTTTCATTTTGTTTTAATTTTTTATTAATATTTAACTTTCTCTGATGGCACCATCATTTCTCTTAGCATAAGTCTCAAAAACAAAACATAATCATAACAGAATGCTATCTTCATCTGTGGTACACAGTAAACTGGAGGCCCTAAAAAGGATATAAAAATCTCAAGGGACCATTATGGTAAAGGAAGTTGGAGAAAATTGTTAATAAATAACAAATTGAAGTACGGATGGAAAGATAAACATGCTTTTATTGCAGGGATTTCATGACGAACTATTCAACCAAAGGGTTCCAGCTGAATTTATAATTTCTCAGCAAATGATGACTCCAGTGACATAAACTGAACGGCACACACACGCGGGACAGCAGCAGTGTTTGCGAACAGTCAGGGCACTCCACGGCTGCCACTTGAGCTGCTTACTCACAGCGCCAGCTCGAGAGCAGGGCTCTGGGCTCTCACGACGATGAACTCGCTGGTGTGTCTGGTGGATCTGAGCTTCCCACGAAGGGCCAAGGAGTGAACCTCACCGCAGGTATCTGTCACATGCTTGCCCAAGTCCTTCCTACTCGAGCCCCCACACAGATTTATCGGGCAACATCAGACGCGTGTTAAAAGGACATTATAACATGCTTTTCCAATATTTTGTATTGCAATACTGTCCTCTTGGAAACAGGATGACAGCATCTGTCATACTTCTTTTAAACTATTTTGCAAGTCGATGAAAGAATTTTAAGGGGAAAAAATTAAGATAAGAAGACAGTTTAATTTTGTTAATGTAAAAAACAGTCTGTTCACTGCATGAAGCAGTAGGGATACATGTTTTAACCCTCTGTCCTGTGATTCATAGTGAGAATGCCTCTACAGATACAAGAAATTAAAAAAAAACCTCTATTAGATCTATTTGTGAAATCATTTATCACCATTAAAAAAATTCTTGGTGAAGCGATAGTGGGAACAATTACAGCACTTACTGCTCTGTTGGATTCTAAGCTTGGTTGCCCAGCAGCGAGGCACACTAGGAAATGTAGGAGCCAAGCCAAACAAGTATAATTTAGAAACTCTAAGTGTTTTAACATCTTTGATTAAAAAAACTCAATAAAAATATATAAATACTGTATTTTAAAAGCATTCATATAAAACATACTAAAGGCTACATAATTTTCTCTCTAATGATTTGTATTCTCACACCACTAATCCTTAAGGCCTCCACTCAGATTATCTGTTTCCTGAGGTTCACAACTACATCTGTATCATTCACCTTCTATTCCTCAGATCTTCCAAGGTGCCATGTATGTAAAAGGTGTTCAAAAACAACTGTTGAACTAATTAAGCATTTATTCACATCCATTATTCCATGGCCAAATGTATTACTTTATTGCCATAAATATATTAGCAACAGTTTTGTTATGTTAGTTTCCCCCTTTATAATTTTCATAGCCTATATTTTACTTTAATAGATAATTTTGACTTTTTTATTGAAGGCTACTTAAAAATCTTTTGAGAAATAGGTAGCCTAGTAATAGTCTAAGTATACAATGTAAAAATCTCATAAATTAGATTATCACTCTAACTTCCTAACTGGGCACCTTCATTATCTAGTTCTCCACCCAAAATCCAAGCTAAAACCTAGGATTTAAGACTCTCCATAAAGGTGTCATAGACCCCTGCGAGAGAATGTTCTAGTTCTGCCCCTTGCAGACAGCCTGCTCCAGGAAGGCTGGCCTCATCATTACTGCAGTGTACACAGTAGGTATTTGAACACACATTTTTAAAAATTCACCAGCTAATCAATAAACCTCAGAAAATATATATGAATAATTCAACCTCCCAAATCTTGTATTCAAAGCTGATTAATTCTCTAGTTCACAGGCAGGTTGTAAACAGAGGATCCATTAAATAGAAGATAAAGCTGATAGCATGAGGTTGTAGAATAATTGGGGTTTCATCAGATAGGAAACTGAAAGGGCCCTGTTGTTACCAAGCCAGAAGGCAGAAGTTTTGTCTGAAGAGTTAACAGAAAAATGAACAAAAACCAAGTAATAGGGTCTTCCCTCATTTTAGTCCCATTTTTCTAGATTTTGATCCATTCCCATATTTTTCAATCAAATTTTTCTGGTTATTACTACTCAATAATACTTCTGAGTATTATTACTCAATAAAAATATATAAATACCGTATTTTAAAAGCATTCATGTAAAACATATTAAAGGTTACATAATTTTCTTTCAAATGATTTTTATTCTCACACAACTAATCCTTGAGGCTTCCACTTAGACTGTGCATTTCCTGAGGTTCACAACTACATATGTGAACCTCAGAAATTTTCAGAGCATTTTACTAATTCTGCCCACAAACTAGTATAAAACTACATCTAATTATGAATCACCTACAGTAAAAAATAATCCATTTTCATTGAATGACTCAAAAGAAGGTAATTTAGGTCAATCTTTGCAAAAATTATGTGAGATTAGAAATGATTATAGCATTTCAATAACAGATTACAAAGAAAATGAATAACAATAAAAGCTTGATATCAGGATTAAGGAATTCTAGCTAATTATATATTAACCAAAGCAATTAATACACCAAACACTTGGCACCTTTTTACCAAATGCACAATTGGAAATATGTAGGGTACAATTTAATCATTATTAGCATAATTCAAATATTCTTAATAACTTTAGTGTTATCTAAAGACTAGAAATGAAAATCACTGTTGTCTCAAAGTTTTTGAGGATCAACAGCTCTCAACCAAATCTATAACTGGGGGAGGGCTGGATGATTTCATACATTCTCATTTATTTCCCAAACAACCTAAGAGGTAAGTGCTATCATCATTTTACAGGTTAGCAACCCAAGGACCAAGGAGTTTTACACGCTCCTGGCCACAAAGTTCCACAGGTTGGACAGTAAAGAGAAATGTCATTTGACATGAATCCCTCCAGTCCTAAATCATAGTTGCCACTCCCAACATAACCAAACTTTTATCACAATTTTAAATTACTAAATTTTAATTAATAGATTGATGCAATATTGAATATGAACAAATCAAAATGTCAGCTACATATTTTGGAAAAGTGATGCGTCACACATTAAATATGCATCAAGAGGTGAAAATACAGAGAAAACCATGCAGATTCCACTGTGCTGTGTGAAAGGCAAGTAACTATAGCAACCAAAGTACTTAGAAGGCAGAGAGTAATTCAACCATCCAGATACACAGAGCCCACGAAATTAAGAGCAGCCACTGAGCGACACTTCATGAGAAAACTGTACAAGCTTCAAGTACCACCCAGTACCGCATCTGGAAATATTTCAATTTTGGGGGAAGAAAAATCTATTAAGAATTGAAATCGAGCCAAGACACTAACAATGTGTCTATCGACCATCTGCTAAAACGATGGCATCACTTTTGGCAGAGATGATCTCATTCACTTTATAAGAAGTATAATTTAATATCTACAATAAAGAAACCCAGTCAATACCTCTCTCCAGTAATAAAGAAATCTCTAAATGTACGGACCTCTATGTGAAATAGGAAGTACAAACAAACCTTCTAGCCTCCACATCTCTTGCTCACTCTCTTCCACTTCTTCACAAGATTATCTCCCTCTGCAACCTGTGCTTCCTCTTTCCTTTTCACTCCAGAGGAAGAGGCATTTGTTCCCCTACTCAAGGTGAAGTTCCTCTACCCAAGCTCAGGATAATCTACGTTCCCTCCCATTCTTCTTGATATCAGTGATATCCAATCCTTCTTGATTCTGAAGGAAATTTTATTTTACAGGAATTTTTTCTCTTTGGCATTTATACACACTCAGGTTAGATCTACCATAATTAGGAACAAACAAAACCAAACAAGTAAAATGCACTATTGCCTTACAATCCTGTGTATACATACATTTAAGTCAGAATAGGTGGACACGTACTCAATGAAAACACACATACACACACACACACACACACACACACACACAAAGAAGGAGAAGACCAAACTAAGCAAAAGTGATGATATTATTACAAAAATGTACAATGTTCCCAGATAGTAAAATTAAGTACTTCCTCCACATCTATACGTACCACAAATAATATACACTAGAGTAAACCTGACAGAAGTTTTTTGCCTGTGAACAGTAGAAAAATACATCCAAATATAAAACTAAAAATTAACACACTGCAAGTTCAGAAGCAAATGTTAAGAGTGAAAGTGACTCAACAATGAAAAATTAATTCTGAGTGATAAAACTAATTGGATAAACATGGCAATTCAAGACAATATGCTTGTCAAATTATCAGGAATAGAAACAAATCCAAGTGTGCAAAATAGTGAGCCTTACCAAATCCTGCAAACAGACCAGACAATTCATTTCTGGAAGAGAAAAAACTTAGGAGGATCTCTTGACATAGTTTCAAGATTAATTTTAAAGTATGCACAGAGAAAATAAACAATTGCATTAGGTTTGGCAGGGAGAGAAAGGAAAGTAAGGGGAAGCTCACAGATGATGGAAGTCTTTTAAGCCAATTTTAATCTCACTAGTGTGATTTTATGTCCAAAGTGATACTTACCTTTAAGAACTCTGACTCAATCATGCTTTGTTAGTAATCCAAAACCAGGTCACTCGATAAAACTTAAAGTAACTACCAAAAATGTAACAATAAGATTTGTAGGTGAGAGGGAACTTAACAGTCATTCTGTTGCAATGACATCACAATGTATAATTTACATGTAAAATTGAATTTGATTTGAATTTAAACTGGATGGTGAAGCCAGAGGAGGGTCATTATTTTTTATCTGAAAAGAGCACTGAGTTCCTCATCAACTGACATGTTTTCCTCCCTGTGGTGCCCCTAATTCATCACATGAAGTCACAGATGAAAGCTCATGTAAAGGAAAGAGATCATGATTGAAGTCCCGTTCCATAACCCATTAATAGTGACTCCAGGCAAATCACTTAACTTTGCTGAGTCGCTACTGCCTTTAAAACAGGACTAATTATACCTTTTTAAACTATTGTGAGCATTAAATAAAATAACACACAGAAAGTGTCCTTCACTTATTAGTTCCCTTGCCCAGAAAAATTCATCATTTACTTAGTGAAAATAGACACCTTTTATCCACTTCTTGACACACTAATTCCCTCATATATTATTAGATCCAAGTAAGAATTAATTCTTCTTAAGATTTTTGTGTGGCATAAACTTTAGAAGATATGAACAAACTTTCAGAAAAATTCCATCTGTGTGTGCGCATGTTTTAGAGTAATTCCAACTGTCTATTCTAACCTGTAGCTCAAATGCCCCTCCTCGAAAGGACTTCCTTGGATACTAAAATAGCACCTGCAAACCAGTTTACTTATCTTGTTCTCTAATCTGTTACTCTTGCTTTATTTTCCTTCTCCGCTCCCCTCACAACCCACTTATCTACACTTACGTTTATTGGTTGCTTATCCCCCTGGCAGGAGCTCAATGAGAGTATTTATCTCTGCTTTTCAATGCAGAATTGCTCTATAATAGATAACAAATAAATATTTGCTGAATAAAAGCATGAGTTAAAAAGAAAATTACCTAGAGACCATCTCTTAAAAAGAAAATTATCTTTAAAGCAAATCCTACACTGGAAGAGGAAAATCAGCCTGGCTTAAATTCCCACATCTCAGCAGCAGCACCTGGGCCCTGTGGTGCTGGCTGCATCAGATTCTCTGCCTCCTTTACACAAAATGAAAAACATGAAAGGGTCAAGACACAGGAGCTAGCCAAATCAAGAAGCAGGCTTAGAACCAGAAATAAACAGTGATTTCAAATGCAACCTTCAAGCTTCATTGAATGAACCCATCATAATGTCTTGGAGAATAAAACCCCAGCAATCTGAGAGCTCCTGCTGAATAACAAAGACCCTAGTTGGAGTGTCCCCCATATGCCAGACATTGTTTTAGATATTTTACATTGATGACTTCATTGAATCCTCACGAAAACCCTCAGTGGTTCCAGTATCATTCTTGAATTCTTGCTATGTGCCAGGTACCCTGCTAAGGTATTTCACAGAATCCTTTGTTTATTTTGTTTCTCAAAGATAAGATAGTTACACATAATCTGCTAATGTGTAACTGAAATGTGACTCAAAGCGGTTAGTAAAATTTATTTGAATAATAAAGAGGTCTTGGTACCAGAGCCAGGATTCATACCTGAGCCTAAGACATCAAAAGCTTCTTATTCTGCTATAAAGTAATATTGAATATCAACTGTAATTGAAATTTTTTAAAAAATTGAAGGGGGGATAAAAAGCTTCTTATTCCATCTAAAATAACAGACTTCCACTCCAACTCAGTATAAAACAGAAAAATAGATCTAAATTATCAAGTGGCTCAATTTGGAGTAGAAACTATGTATCTAATTCTCCCCTCCCTATTAACTATTTAGAAATATCTGCATCCAACCTCTGATTCATTACCGAAAAAATACTATTTGTCCAGATACCAAGTAAATCTATTTAGAGTTTGAAGAGCTCAACATCATTTTAATTACATTAGAAAAGCCTTTCTGTATTACCCAAGGGGCATTCAAATCATACATTCTATCTGTATAATGGAATAAAGGACCATAATTGTCCTATGTAGGTTCATATTTGATATATTACAGGTATATCACCTCAAACACACATTGTCCTCATCTTTCATATCCAGTACACAAATGTGTCAGTGACCAAAGGTAAGACACAAAACTCGGTATTACTGGGAGAAAGATGCTCCCTCTTTTGTCTGCTTGTGTTGGCGGGGGTGTCTGTGTTTGTGTGTAAGTATATATAAAGATATACAATTATAATCTACACATATGTATGTATGTTTATGTCTGTATGTATAGATGTAATATATACATAAAATGCATTTTACATTTTGGCACTTCTGGAGTTATAAGGCTGGAAGATTTTAAAAACAAACAAAAAAGCATACAATATAAACACTTCCAAATATCACTTACTTAGATTGCTTAATGCTTTAGAGTTTGAAAACTGGTAAATTTAAGCCTTTTTCCCCCACTTTTCATTAAAGTACTCATTGTACTTTAATGAAAATACTCATTGTTGAAGATCATAATTGAAATTCAATTTCAATTTCCATGCTTAAAATTCTAGAATGTTTATGCCTCATGGTGAGGGGTGGTTTGGCCTATACTTTTGTGTCATGTAAAGTAGGACTAATCACTTTCTCCCTTTGATTTACTGTATTTTTTATAATCACTTGTAAAACATGTGATGCAATGGAATGTAAAACTATAATCTTCGGAGCAGACAGATGAGTAATGGGAGTTGACTTCCTGGTTTTTCACTGAGTTGTAATTAGGAATTCTTGGAAGGTAGCTTAGGGGGACAATTAAAAAAAAAGATTTATGATGTACTTTTAAAATGTTCTGAGCATGGACAAAGGTTTATCTTTGAAGTCTGCGGATATAATTAAAGTGGAAATAGGCTTCTGATTCATAAAGCTCTTATAATTTCCTCTCTGCAGACAGGTTTCTGGCTCTCTTGGGCGCTGTTCTGAGGAGTCTCAAGGTGGGGAAGGGGGGCATGCAATGGGCTTCACTCACGGCTCAGTTAAATTTGGCAACTGGGATTATTTCCTCAATTACATGAGCTCACATGTCATTGTTAAGTAAACTTTCATTTCAGAAAAGATTGAGATTTACAGAAAAATTGTGAAAATAAGACAGAGTACCACTTTAGACTTTTTTCCCTATCATTAACTTCTTGACATTGCTATGGTGTATCTATCATAATTAATGAACCAATATCGATTCATTATTATTAACTAATGTCAATATTTTATTCTTAAAGTTAGATTACATAAATTCCTTTTTCTCTTCCAGGATATCACATTTACATTTAGTCACTGTATTACCTTAGACTTCTCTTTACTGTGGTAATTTCTCAGATGTTCTTTTCCTTCTTCCTAACTTCTTTCCTCCCTCCCTCTCTTTCTTTTTCCCTCCCTCCCTTCCTCCCTTCCTTCCTTCCTTCCTTCCTTTCCTCCTTCCTTCTTTTTTTTTCTTTCTTTCTTTCTTTCTTTTTTTCTTTTTTTCTTTCTTTCTTTCTTTCTCTCTCTCTTTCTTTCTTTCTTTCTCCTCTCTCTTTCTCTCTCTCCCCCTCCCTCCCACTCTCTCTCCCTCCTTCCTTCTATCTCTCGCTCTGTGGCTCTGTCTCTTTTTCTTTCTTTTTCTTTTTTTCTCGATGCCCTTGAGAGTTCTGAGGTGTTTGTTGAATGTCCTTCAATAGAGATTTGCCTGATATTTTTCTCATGATTAGACTGGGGTTAAGAATTTTGAGGAGCAAGACCACAGAAGAAAATGCCATTCTTATTACATCATATGAAGAACACATGTTATCAACATGACTTATTACTGTTGATGTTATTCTTGGTTACCTGGCTAAGATAGTATGTGCCAAATTTCCACACAGTAAAATTATTCTTTCTCCCCTTTTTACTGTATTCTTTGGAAGAAAGTTATGATGCACGGCTCACACTGAAGGACTGGGGTGTTACGTTTCACTTCCAAGGTAGTCTCTATACAAATTATTGGATTTCTCCCACACAGAAAATGTGTTTACCCTTCTCATTTATTTATTCAGTCATTTATTTATATTTGTTTGTATCAGTATACAAATAAATATAAAGTATAGTATAGATACCAGTTTAAATGCTGGGTTTAATAGGTACTTTTTTAAAGTCACATCTAAAATCACTTCAGGCAATTTTAATCTGTTGAGGATTATAATTTTTATTTAAAAAGTGTAATGAATACAAACAGCTTTTTAATACATATCAAAAACCTGGTAGAAAACTTTATTCTAAAAGAAAAAAAACAGCTTGAATTAACAACTTCTTTTTAAAAAGCCTTATGTAATTTAAATAAATTCCTAATTTATTCCATGAAAACATACTAATAATATAAATAACTATATAAAAATTGGTTCAAAATTCTAGCATCAATGACTTGACATTACTTAGTGACTATGGTATATAACAAATGAAAAATCAAATATTAGAAAAAATGTAAATACATTTCCATAATTACATTGGAAATCTATAAATTTAAAGTTTTCATCAAATGTATTACTCAAACAAATAGAAAAGACACTTGATATACTAATGATTAGAGGGATAAAAATTTGCCCAATTCCCTGAAATAACTGTCATAAAGCAATATTCACTAGCACTCAAAATTATATAACTTTTCCATGATTACTTCCCGTACACATAATACGTCCACATCACTTAAGGGGAATTTTTGAAGATATTTATTAGCAATTTCAAAGTTGAAACATTAAAAGGTATTTTATTGACACTTTAATAGTGGATTAATATGTGTTTCCATTTGTGTGAAGTTCAAGGGAAAGCAAAAATAATAGTCAAAATGATGGTTACAGTAGGGGTAAGTTTTGCCTGATTGGGGGTACACATGCAAAAATTCACCAAGCTATAGACATCAGATACACGTTCACACTTTATTTTATGCATTTACTCTCTCCATTGAAAACAATGAGTAGTGATCCATCCCTAAATCTATCAGCATAGCTGTCCCATGATTCATATACAACCTACAAATAGCATGTGACTTGTAAACATTAAGAGCATGCATTGTTTTTGTCATGTATCATATTTTGGCTCAACTTTAGGGAGCTGTATGTTAAGAAACCTATTTTCTTCAACCAAGTGTGAGTGAATGAGGGCCCAGGGTTATATGGTAAATTTCCCATATGCCTAGATTACTTCTGGCATCTCTCCCAACAATCTTACCAGGTTGACCAAACAAACCATTCTAGAAACTATGTTTTATTTGAGGTGGACAGCATTTTCAGATAAACCAGTGAAGGGAAAGTAAAGGCTCTGATAAAGGAACACAATTAAATATGTCTCATTTTCCATCAAAACTGTAAAAAGATTATCATCTTATACCAGGCACTTCATTATCTATATTATCTTCATATAAAAAAACTATTTTGCTCAAAACTCTATTTTCCCAAGTTATAAGGATATTCATATAATATGTCAGTAAAGTTCATATAATATGTCAGTAAAATTTGATAATATTTATTTTAGGTAGCAGATATAGTATTAGATTTTAATGTAAAATGTGACTTTTAAAAGCAAATCATGATCTTCTGTTAATTTCTAGGATATCTAACATGCTTTAAGTTTATATTCATTTCCAAAGAGCCCCTGACTGGTAATAGGAAGCCTATTTGTAGTTAACGTGATAGATTGAATTGTATCTCCTCCAAAATCCATGTTGAAGCCCTAATCCTCAGTGACACAATTTGAAGGTAGGGCCTTTGGGAAGCAACAAGGTTTAGATGAAGTCATGAGGGTAGGAACCCCATGATGAGAATAGTGTCCTTATAGAGACATCAGAGCTCTTTCACGGCCATGTGAGGTACACAATGAGAAGGCAGCCATCTGCAAGCCAGTAAGAGAGCCCTTACCATGGAACCAGATTGTAGTAAACCAGCACCTAATTCAAACCACAAACTACACATTTGCTTCTGTATGAGTAAAATTATGTAATACAAAATGCAAACTAAAAATGCTCATTAAAGAGAGTCCAAGTATGTCTAAAACTTCCTTTAGGAATCTACCTAGAGAAATGAAACAGATGTTTATGGGTTTTGCACTCTCAAATGGATGAAATGAAGTTTCTTTTCTTCTTACTTTGCATCTTTTATTCTTAATGTGTGAAGAGTTCATTCCCTTACATCTCATGTCACAAAATAAAGCTTAGCTTTAAGGCAATAATCAAATATTAATAGAAATAATAAAATATTAAGAGATTTATAGTGCACTATCATCATAACATTATTCTAATTACTAGACTACCTTGGTGAAATATATAACATTTCATTAAAGGCAATTTACTAAAGAATTTAACTCTCAATTCTCTTAATTCCTATAAACATAATTCCTTTATTTCAATCTAGACATGCCAGTTTAGAGTCAAGATATATATAAAATGATGCCAGCTGCAAACAGCATAACAGAAAAACGTTTCATTAGAAGCACAAGAGGTATGGCATTTTTTAACATTAAGTAGTAAAATGGACAAAAGTTGATTAGCATGGGAAATTGTCATCCTAAGAACATTAAACAAAATAATAAATTTTAGTAGCACTGTGATTGATGATATGCTACTTCTGTTTGGCTTCCCAGGACAAGTCCTTAAGCCCCTCTGTGCAAAATGTCACAGAGAAGCCACCTCCATGCACCTGAAGAAGACTGCAGTCAATTGTGACTTCCTGTAGTCATTTGATAGTGTCCAGAAGACTAATTTGGACAGAGTTACTTGAATAAAGCTCAATTAAAATTTGAAAGTATCTTAGCTCTCTAAAAACAACTGTTCGTATTAAAATACAAGCCCATGGTCAACCTCCTTCTTTTGAATTTTTAATACATGTAAAAAATGCATTACATAGGAAAGCAGGGCATTGCCTAAACATTGTCTCATTTGGTTAACAATTCTGTGAGGTTGATGTTATCACCATTTCTACACACATAAACCCATGCAGTTATAGATCAAATAACTAAAAATAGTAGACAGGGATTTGAATATAGGAGAATCTGGATTGTATTTATTTATTTTTAGAAAGAGGATAAGGAAAGGAAAAAGAGAGAGAGAGAAACATCAATGTGTGGTTGCCCCTCATATACCCCCTACTGGGGACCTGACGCACAACCCAGCATTTGCCCTGACTGGGAATCAAAACAGCAACCCTTTGGTTCACAGGCCTGCACCAAATCCACTGAGCTATACCAGCCAGGGCAAGATAATTTTTAAGTTAGCTTAAGTCAGCACACTGCCCCAGTTTAAAGAATTATCAAATGATTAGAGAACGTGTTTGTATTTTGAGAGAATATAAATGCTGCTTTAGAAAAGCTTAAAAGGAAGGAAATGCACACGTGCACACACGCACACCCCTGCAGTTTTTCCTATGGGTGGGGAACAGTTCTGCCTAAGAATTTGCTTTCACTCAACTTAGATGAAAAGTATGGTTGTAAAAGCTTCCTGCTTTTTTTCTGGTTCTAAAAGTGCATGGTGTGGTGAATGCTTAAGTTTATCTTCTGTTTGGGAAAACATAATGAACCCTGTTGTACACACATATTTGAGATGGGAAAAACCTTACAGTATTGAATGACTACTGGTGCACGCTTACCTTACTGACAAGGCAGCTGCGGTCCAGAGCAACTGAAATAATTGTTGAAATAGCTAATGCATTTATTAATAGAATAAGGGGATGTTAGCAATGATGTTGATTATCTAACCCTTTAGAAATAATATATTATTTCAACTGTCCCTCTAGGTTAGAGGAAAATCTTCTTTTAGTGTTGGTGGGAGAGAAAGCAACCATGTAATTTTTCATCTACTGGCATCCATTCACGCATGCTTGGACTGGAGCTGTGGTCTAACTGTGCGGTCTAACATGGTAGCCACTGGCCACATGTGGCTATGCAAGGTTAACTGGAGTAAACTTAAATAAAACTTAAGTTAAAAATTAATTTTTTTCAGTTGGTATAGTCCCTTTAAAGGTGATATGGCTGTAGTATTGGAGAATGCAGATAGTCCTATCATCCCAGAAAGTTCTAGCAGAAAGCTACTTCTCTTAGAGTGACCCTTTGGGCAATCACCCCTAAAGCTGGAGACATGAGTGATGAAAAGGCAAGAATTTCTAGGCAGCAAGAACAGGGAGTATAAGGGCCTAAGCAGAGACCACCTTGGACTGTTAAAGGTGGCCTGTGTGGCGGAAGGGTGGAAGGTCAGCAAGGGCCTCTGGCACACAGGGCAGCTTGGCAGGTAACAAATAAAAGAGTTTGGACCACAGGCTAAGAGTGATAAGAAACTTCCTGAGGGTTTACAAAGAAGTAAAATGATCTGATTTGTTATAAAATATAATCTGCCTGTGTGTGGAATAGACAATGGGTAGGCAAGAGTAAAAGCAGAGAGCAGAGCAGGTGCTAGGAAGCCACTGAGTAATTTAGGTAAGAAGGGCAACGGCTTGTCCTAGCAGTTAGGTGAATGGCATTGCTCGACATTTCCTCACTTACAGCATGACTATGATGCATTCTTCTTCATACTCTTATCTGTACCCTCTTGCTCTTCCTCTCTCTTCCCTTCCTAGTGTTCCCCTTCCAGCCAGATCTTTTTACTGCTCCATGTGGAGCACTCCCTTCCCAGCACCATTTTACCAGGATTCAAATTCCTTCCCCTTCATCTTCCTCTGTGACTGCTCTCTCACCTTCTTGCATCAACTGGCTCACTTTGATGGCAGCTCATTCCCTCACACCGCTGCAGATAACATAGTCATAGTCACCGGTGCCCAAGGACACATCCTACTTTATTGAAAAACACTAGTCTTTTAAGATTCATAGCATTTCATCATACTAGCCCCTGCCCTACTTCTTGCTGTCATAGTAACACATCACAATGTGATAATTATATGTGACTTTTACATATTTCTAGTTAATTGGAATTTCTAGAAGAGTAGACCTGGTTACATTTTGTTCAATGCTGTATTCTCAATGCCTGCTATGTTATTTGCATATGTGAGGCACTGTATTAATAAATGGATGAATTTTCCAGAACATAGGTGGGGTGAAACAAAAGATCTGTCCTTCAAAACCCATGCTTGTGAATGATATTTAACTGAAAATATACTCTGTATAGGAACTGAATTAGGAACCAGAAAAATACACACAAAATCATGCCACCCCACACCACAGAAGGGTGAATCCTAGTGAGACAGCTATGACCCTCTAGGTGTCTCTTCTTCGGAGCCCTTACAATGCATTGTTTTCCATAGCCCTCATCACACTGATTTTCATTTTTTGGCCCCCTGCTAAACTGAAGCCCCATGAGGGCTGGGGCTGGGCCAGGTTCATCATACTTGTCTCCAGACCATTATTAACACAATTAGCAGTTTATTGCATCACTTGACAATTAGTATAATTACTGTTCTGGAAGTATAAAGGGGTGTGTGTGTTTGTGTGTGTGTGTGTGTGTGTGTGTGTGTGTAAGTGAGAACTATGAAGAGAGTTGCTGGGGAGGAAGTATTTTGACAAGACAGCTTATGTGTCAGAAAAATTAGAAATATCAACCAAAGAAATTCAATTCAGTGGAAACAACTATCTGTATTTCTTTTAATATCTGAGTTCCCTAACAGGCTTGTAAGCATTAAGGTGAGAGTGTTTTTCCTAAGTGATTTGTTTTAGTGATAAGCTTCCAAAAACAAGAAGTAGAAAGAAAAGAACATTGGGATAGGACTCAGAATTATCAGGAAAGAACTTAAGACATCACTTTCCTCTTTTATAAAATGGAAGGATTGAACTGGATGAACTTCGAAGACGCTTCTAGCTTTAATATTCCATGATCTTTGATCATAGAAGTAAAAAGCACTTAGGTTAGATCATCATTGTAAATGTAATACTCCAGGCACCACATTGGAAACATCTTTCTAGTTTTGTGTTTGCCTCTGAGCTCCCTTCCTTTCTTTTTTCCTTCCTTCTTTTCTCCCTTCCCTCGACCTTTCCCCCTCTTCACTTCTTTTTGAAAATTCATACCTATGCACCTAATGCTCCAGACTTCTTGAATCACATTCCTTTAATACCCAAACATGCCCCTTTCCATTAATTATGGGAAGTTCAGTAGCATTCTTAGTACTTTTGAGGCTAGGGTATAAATACTTATACTCTGATTTTCTACAGGGGCGGGTTAAAAGATTCATATCAATAATAAATAATACAATAATTAATAAATAATACTTCACGGATAAACTGTTTCATGTACTCACACCTGTAAACCTAATTTTGCTCACCCTTGTACCACCCTGAATACTTGGCTATTGGATTCTCAATTCCTACTCCTCTCCTTGCCTCCCTGCATCCTGTAGCTTTGCTCCACATATGGGACAATTCCTTTTTTGTTTACTAGCACAAAGTTGTTATATAGCACAGACCTTAATTTCAGTCTTGGGCATAAATAAGAGAGGTGGAGTCACCAAAGTATGGACAGAAAACAACTTAAAATTTCTTAGGAGTCTCAAAGTCCTCGGATGCCTGTCTCATGGAAACTATCGTTGGTTGTCTTATTCCTCACCCCCAGCTTCCAGTCATGTTCTGACTGTTTCAGGGGCCCTTTCTCCATTGGATTCCATCTTCCATCTCAAGTTCTGCCTCCCCAAAGTTGCATGTTTTTGTTGTTTGGTTATGTAGAGAATTTTAACTTCCACTCTGTAACCACAAAGCTCCAACATACCTTGGCACACATGCGTACTTCACAAGGAAAGCAAAAAGGAAAAAGACATTAAATGTATTCCATCTCTAAGGTACAATACAATTTTGGCAATGAGAAATTATAAAAAAATGTGCATCTTAGAGTCAAGGACCTACAAATGTTCAATAGAGGCATAATAAATTATTGCAATACCATGAATTAATTTTACTTCCATTAGCTTAATAAGATGGTACTCTTATAATAAAAAAGCACAGAGATATGCTCTTAACCCCATGCCAACAATGTTCAGAAAAAGTAACAAATAATGCATTCAATAAATGTATAAAAGTCCATGGTAATGTCCCCCATAGCAAAGTCTACCCATTTAACTTTTCTTAATAATGGCTTAAGTTAAAGTCAGTCTAGAAGAATTACTTTGATTAATGATAAAATGTCAAACCAAGTTTTGAATTTTCTGGCATTTTAATACCCCTGAAGGTAATATTTTACATCAGACATGTAATCCAGGCCACTGCTGTCTGTTTTGACTTTGTAAAACCTTTAGCTTAAAATATCCCAAAATATGTTTATTTTGTTGATTTTTAAAATGTTATGTGGACAAAAGAATTACAGAGTGATTAATTTCCTCTTTATATAAAATTTAAATTTATGAAGAAAACTAACATATTCATTAACAGATATAATTACTAACTCATTATGCCCACATATCACATTCTCCTACAACTATAGCATACCATTAAAAAGGCTAGACCTGGTTACATGCCAGCTAGACCTATTTGAAGATTATTTTAAATCTAGTAATCAAACCCCATGCTCTGAGGCTTTAAAAAAATAGTGAAGAAAACTAGCTCAAAAACAATAAAGAGAAAACAACCATTCTATTCAATTTTAGTCATTGAATAGACAGAAAATCAAGGCTAGATGTTGTTAACTAATTATTGTTAAATACTTTTCATGACTAACACTAAAGGGAAATGCTGCAGAAAGCAATTAATTTGTAAATAAACAAAGAAGCACTTTCAAAGAAAGTTCAAAAGCCATTTTCTTCAAGCCATCTTTTTAAAGGAAATATAAAAGCAAAGATTCTCTTTCTGAATTCTATTGAATGTCATTCTAATTACCAACAACTGCTACTCGTTTCTTTTCAAATAACCGAAAGAATTCTTGAAAAAAAAAGTCCATGCAACATAAACTCACAGTCCACCAGACATAACATCCAATCAGTCACCAAATATTTATTCATCACTTACTAATACGTACAAGAACCAGGGAACAAAGAAGCTTAAAAAATCAGTTCTCCTGGAAAAAGACACAAGACAGAAAAGCAGAAAACACGGATGTGGAGAGGGTAAGACAAACCAACGGGAAGACAAGCAGCTGTGTGGCAAGGAAGGAAAATAAGAAAAGATGCGCAGGTGGAAATTACTGATGCTTATTTGTAAAAAAAAAGTGTCATACTCTCTCATGCTTAGCTATACCAGTTTAAATATGAAATATCACTCTTTTAAGGACCTGCTTAATATGCTACCCCAGCCAAGAGGCCTAGCCTAAAATGCACACAGAAGAGCCACTCAATAAGCCCTGGCCAAATGAATAGCCATTTTTTTTTCTCTCTGCAAAGCTGGTTCATATAAAAGTTCAAAACTTCATTAGTGTGCAGTCAAGTGTCTATTTGAGAGCAGCAGAACAGTTTTAACCTACAATTTGCATTCTTGAAATTGGAGCTATTTTTTTTCTGTGTAAAAGCATTACTCATTTCTTCGTCAATCATTTATTCAGGGCCTATGATATATAGGACATTCATTTAGTTGCTAGGTATACTGACATGAGAAAGACACCCTGCTTTCCCATTTCTTAAACTACTGCAGGGGAAAAAAGTAATAATTTTTTATCTGGCAAGAAAAATACCAGCTAGTAATATGTGCTATGCAGAGAGTTAAAATGATGACATGATAGAGATAAGAGGGATACTTCGGTGGTCACAAGAAGTGTCCCCCAGAAGCAGACCTTTGGACAAGGATTTGGAGGTAAAAAATTCATTTTGGAGGTAGAAGGAACACCAGTATGAGGGTGGGGAACTAAGACAAGGGAATCGAGTTGCTTCACTGGGTAAACCTGGGACCCAATGAACATAAACATGCTTCTGACTTTCCCATCTGAGGGTTGGGGTTAGGGGTAACTTATATTGTATATGAAATCCTAAAAGCCATTGGTTGAGAGCTAGAAGAGAGAAAGAATCAATTCCCAAGTACAGTCATCCCTCGGTATCCATGGGGGATTGGTTCCAAGACCCCACACACACCAAAATCCACACATGCTCAAGTCTTATATGAAATGGTATGGTGCTTGTACATAACCCTATATACATCCTTTAAATCATCTCTAGATTACTTATAATACCTAATACAATGTGAATGCTATGTAAATAGTTGTCATAATGTATTGTTTAGGGAATAATAAGAAAAGTGTCTGTACATGTTCAGTACAAAAGCAACTGTTGCAAGTCTAACCACATGGTACATGTTAGTAACCATGTGAAAATTTTGTTCAAATATTCTGGATCTTCCATTGGCTGAATCTGCTGATGAGAAACTGCAGATACGAAGGCCCATTTTTCTGGGCAGCAAAGGAAGGCTTACTGGTGGAAGGACAGCACTCAGGCAACAAAATGTACACAGGTGCTGCAGTGAAGTAGGCAGGGCAGAGGCTGTGGGTGGGCTTGCGGGGAGCCTCACGGAGGAGACACTTATGCTGGAATCTAGATAAAAAGAAGGATCCGGGGTAAAAAATTTTCAGACAGAAGAAATTGCTAGAGCAGGATCCAGTTGGATGTGCTTATTGAAGTGTCACCTGGGTAGACTCTATGGAGCAAAGGGAAAGACTAATATAAAGTCAGATCACAAAGGGTTCTGGAGGCCCCAATAAAATGCCTAGAATTTATTCTAGTTACCCTAGGACAACACAAACAGGAAGCCCAAGCTTAATACAATCTCATTTGCATATTTGCTCTGTTGGAAATAAATGAATGGTGAGGTCACGAGTGTAAACAAGAAATCCAGTACTGTATGTTGCTGCAGTGGAGTCATGGTGGTGGTAGGAGATATGAAGTATCTCATACCTTAGTATCTCCCATCACTGCCTTATTGATCACTGGACGTGCAAAACGGGGTAGGGAAGAGGTGGAGTCAAGAATCTGTCATGCCATCTTCACTAGTACACTCTGTCTGTGGTAGTGGCAGTGGTACCCTTTACTAAGAAGGCAGAAGACAAAGGGAGAGGTGTATTAGTGAAAAATCATGTTGGCTTTAGTCATGTTAAAGTTAAGATGCCTATTAGATATCTGCAGATAGATAAATATACAAGTTTGGAATCAGAGGAACATCAGAAGCAGAGTTAGATATAAAAAATCATCTACAGCCCTGGCTGGCGTAGCTCAGTGGATTGAGCATGGGCTGGGAACAAAAGTGTCCCAGGTTTGATTCCCAGCCAGGGTACATTCCTGGGTTGCAGGCCATAACCCCCAGCAACCGCACATTGATCTCTCTCTCTCTCTCTCTCTCTCTCTCTCTCTCTCTCTCTCTCTTTCTCCCCCTCCCTTCCCTCCCTAAAAATAAAAATAAATAAAATCTTTAAAAAAATCATCTACATATGAAGTATCTGAAGGCAAGAGATTAGATGACATGACGTAAGGGCAGTATTATATGTAAAGAAGAAGTGAGTCTAAGGACAGACTTTCATATTGCAAATAATAAGTATATGCCAATAATCTTTGATCGTATCACAGTAAAATGTACCTTGGCCATCACAGTCAACTCATTCTTCTATTCTTTCAATACTTACTTAATAGAGAATAGACTTTTGGAATTATGGGGAGAATTGTAGAAAATTCAAGATATACCATAATTAATCTTTATTTTTAAGGGTTAAGTGTCTACAAACCATTAAAGATTAAAGATTGACCATGGTAATTGTCCTAAGAGAGATACAGAAAAAAAGATTCAGAAGAGAGATTATTTCCACCTGGCAAAATCATAAAAGGTTTTGATGGGAAAGCACATTTAAGCTGGGGCTTAAAGCCTTTTCAAATTTGTAGAACTTGCCCTGTAAACACTTAGGAAGTGGATGCATTTCAACAGTGAGAGACTTAAAGAACAAAACCACAGAGAGGAGACATTGAAGGGAGAGAAATACTGGAGTTCATTTAAAAAGTTCAATTTGCTAGATGATAAAATATATGAATGGAATAGGTGGTGACTATTTCTAGAATAACAGATTCATGAAATACATCTTGAAAGTATTCCACATAAGAAAATAATTCACTTTCCATGGTGCCAAATATATATCTGGTTGGGTTAAAGAAAAAAATTTTAAAAGCCATTATTTCATTTCAATTCCATCTTATAAAATATTTTTCCCATTGTATTAATGTACTGAAAGCAATCACTATGCACTTGGAAATTCACTTCTCATTTATCTTGTCGAATGGGTTTTATCTTGCCACATCATAGATCATTTTATACATAGCACCTTCCATCCATTTATCTATATGGCTTTTCCTTCAAAGGCTAAAAACGTAGGCATTACAACTGGATCTGTGAAGTGGGAACTAGTTACTGGTCAGTATAGAGGCGAAGGGAAACACCCGGGCTGGGTGGGAAGATGAAACTCAGGTCCAGAGCAGTGAAGTGCCAGGGGGCTCACTCGTGGGAAGAGTGACTGGGGTCCAACAACCACGAGAATGGAGAGGCGAACTCAGGAACCACAAAGCATTTCACCCCGTTCCCTATTCTACACTCATCTCTTTAGAAGGGCTTCCTTTTAAATCCATCAGTTCAGTTTCTTTTTGCTCTTCTTCAAGGGACTACGAGAAAGATCCTTTTATGGTAGTCTTTAAAGACTTTTTAGTACACAGCTCCCACAGAACAGAATTTACCCATATTTGAAGAACGCTGTGTACAAGAGAGTCCCCTTTTTCTCATATTGCTTGTCATAAGAATAAAGTTTACAGTTACTGAAGGACCCAGTGTTTATGTCTACGGTGGTTCTCTGGAGTACTGTCATGCTAACAATATGTGATTACATGTACCAGAAAGCCAACAAAATAACAAAAAGAAAACACAACAGGCAAAGAAATGACAAATTCAAACACTATGCATGACCTCTTTGAAAAAGAAAAAAATTAGTAGAAATAATTACAACACATGAATCTGTGATGGACAGTTTAGGAGGGTCAGCTGGAAGCAATAGACAAGGAAGCAGCAATATGCTTGCATTATAACTATAGACCCACAACAACTTGGAAACCCTTGGTATAAAAAATGTGCAAACTGACAACCAGCAAGAAAATACAACATACAAATCAGTGAGCCCTTTAGAAAATGACTGAATAATGACAAAAATACTATATAATGTGTTAACCCAATATCTAATTACCTGTGTATCTCCAAAGAAAATTTATCACTGGTCAATTTAGAAACTATGAAAATATAATACATTCTGCCTCCTGAGCTCTTTAGATGAGATACCAGTTGGAGGAAGAAAGGAAAGAAAAAAGAAATAAAATAGAGAAAAAGTATCATATCATATAAAAAATTATAGTTCTTACAATCACATTTTCATAGCATGAATGAATGAATGAATGAATAACAGAACTACTCTCCAGTTAAATAAACAAGCTGATTTTGCCCCAGGGCTTCTGTGCATGTAATTTCTCTTCTTCCAGCCCTCTAGAATGCGTCAAAACACAAAAGAATTATCCAAAGAGACAAAAATCTTTCCTCTTTCCCCTTCTCCTCTTTCAGTGAATGACTTACTGTCAATAAGGCTTAACTTGGGTCATCTTAAAAAAAAAAGAGAGAGCTAGTGTTCAGCCTTTACACAGATCAGAGCACAACAGAAAAGTTTCCCTGGTTATTGATTCTTCAGTTCCTTATGGATATGAGGACTAGCTGATAACATTTTTAAATACTTGATTTCACTTCAAGTTACCTCTCCTCCTTTCAAATGGCCCTTTCAAGGTTTCTGTGTTGACAGGCCCGAACTTGTAGTGTCCTGCTCGGGAGGCCCACACAAATGGAAAAGATGAAACACCCTCAGTTCACAGGCGGCGGCGTGCCAGATGCTAGCACATCAAATGGCTGCCATTTGATTTGGGGTCGAAACGAAATAACTTGGGTTACAAACTGAATTCATTTGTCCAAAGGCTCACATTTCTAACACCCTCCAAAGCACACTTTAATTTTCACCTCACCTGTGTGCTGTTGTGAGAACACTGAGGAACTTATGTAATTTGCATGCAAGTATTTCTTAAAGTCGAATTTCAAGAAATAACCTCATTTAAAAGCAGATCAAACTGAAAACATTCTAGAGAGATCACCCTTATTACTGGATGGATTTTCTAGGTAGAAAAGTGGCAAAAGAATTTCTGACAGTGGGAAGAGCGTGTACAAAATCATGCAAAAATCAAATCTGGGGAAATCAATCAGGACAGCTGAGACTTAAGATACCTGAGGTGGATGGATGAAGGCAATAAGACATTGGAGCTTGATCAATGAAGGGTTCATAGACTAGAAAATACTATGATTAGTGTTTTCGGGGAGTGAGGCAATGCACAGGATGAACTGTTTACATTTTCTTAAAAGACAGTGTATTCAAATAAGGCATCACCACAGTATTCATATAACTGTAAACAAAGATGAAATCCCATTCTAAAGCTGAGACTCCTTATGATAATAACTGCAATAAAGAATCTAGGTTTATATTTTTATTACATATGAAATTCAGCCTCACTTCTTTTTTTCTTATCTCCTTATTATGGCTCTAATTTCCCTGTTCAGTAATCCTATAACTTGCATACTTTAACTTTCCTTCCTTGCTACCTACAGAAGGGAGGTGGGTGGGCAGCAAAGAAAAGAGTGCAGCAAAGTCATTCTGAATAGAAAAATTGACACGAATTGTAAAAGCAAAGGATGTGACAGCCTCAGAATTCTGACCTTTCGAACTTGAAACCAGATGTATGACTCAGCTCCCAATGCACATGAATTCTTTTGTATTATCGCCGAAACAGCAAACATTTCCTGTTATTAAAATATTTTTGGGTTACCTTCCCAAGAGCAATGCAGAGCTTCTGAAAAGATAACTACACAGTGACAATAAAAAATCATTAAGTGTGCTTCTAAGCAACGGAGCAAAGAGTATTATATTACCAGTGAGAGAACACTTAAATTATAGACAAAGATCCACGAAGGCTTAAGTTGCCCAGGATCACATTAACCTCTTTGGTTAGTGCATACACTTCAAGACATGTGACAGTCACAGGGCTGGCTTGCTATGGGGGAGGAGGGTCAGAAGTGATTCTTTTATTGCCACCCAGGAAAAATAGCCCTAGGTAATCTTGAAGCACATCACACCTCACCTGTTTATTTCACCTGGGACAAGGAGGCCATGCCAAGGGACAAATACAAGTCTGTTAATATTAGAAATGAAGCTGCTGACCCTCACTTCTAGAAAGTTCGAGTCCCATGGAACCTTGGACCACCCAGATATTCACTGTGGTAAGTATCCTCTTAAGCTGAAGTGAAGATATTTATTAGAAATTGTGGTTTATACTTACAGTGGAACATATCTTTGTGTGAATTTTAAACATTACATTTATTGGAGTTTTTTTAAACTACATCTGTTTAACAGAAATTCTCAGGTAGTAGAGTGTACTTTAATTTCGTCTTTCCCTTGAAAATTGTTCCATACATTCTTCATTAACAGTATATTACAGCAACATTTAAAAAGTAACTACAGTACCTGGTTATGATGTATGTTTATATAATGTGATTTGGCTTAAAAATAGCTCAGTTTTGTAAAAATGTATAAATAAAAGGAGGGGACATTTACTTAGCTAAGGAAATGGTAACTTTATTATTAGAATTTTTAATTTGCCAAGGAGTTTATTTTGATCAGGAGTCTGACTGTGTTAAATTCTTCCTCACATTTTCTACAATTTACATTTCAAAGGGTAACATTTTAAAAAAATTATAAATGCACGTAGGCTTAGCTTTCAGATATGCAGGCAAGCATAATATTTACTTTATCTAGTTAAAGGAAGTAAATCCAGAAAGGGCATGCTATGTCTGTGCTCGAGAGTGAGGAATAAAGTGTGGGAATGAGAGTTAATGTTTAATCATAATCATCACCTGGCGGAGTGAGACAGGCCTGCTGAGAATCCAAACTCTGCCAATTCACACCCAACCGTAAGACCTTGGGCGAGTTCCATAACTTCTATGAGTCTGAGTTGCCTCACCTGTATCAGAAAGTCAGCTAACTCACAGGTTTGTTTAAAGATCTAAATGTAGGAAAGCTAATAAAATGCTGGCCTGCAGTAGAAGCCACTAGATTTTAGCTGCATACCCTTCTCAAAAATTGAAATGTGACCCATGTATTTAAAATACTCAAACCAACTACAGTAGATTCTCATTATTTATGGATTCCATATTTGCCCATTTGCCTAGTGGATAAAATTTATTTGCAACCCCCAAACCAATATGCAGCACTTTTGTGGCTATTCAGGGCCATGGACACACGTAGGAGTGGCAAAACCTTCGAGTCGCCCAAGATGCACATCCCCAGCTACTGTGGGACCAGGAGACATTCTGTCTTCTGGTTCCAGCTCTCACACTGTAAACTACTGTCCTTTTTGCAGTGTATTTAGTGGCAGGTGTTTCACTTTTTTGTGCTTTTTTTGTTGGTGATTTCACTGTTTTAAATAGCCCCAAGCAAGGTGTGGAAGTGCTGTCTCCTGTTCCTGAGCACACAAGGTCTGTGATGTGCCTTATGGAGAAAATGCACATTAGATAAGCTTCCTTCAGTCATGAGTTATACTGCCCTTGGCCATGAGCTCAATGTTAATGAACCAACAATATAAATTATACAAGGTGTCCTTAAACATAAAAGCAGGTGATGCATTGATGGTTTGATGAAAATGTTGTGACCAGGGGCTTGCAGGAACCTGATCCTGTATTTCCCCTAAGAGCAATAGTTCAGCATTTGCTAATTCAGCATTTGCATTGATTTCACAGAATGTAACTACCACAGATAATAAGAATTGATGGCATATACTATATAATATGTTAAACAAATTGTTAAACAATTAAAAAGCACAAGTCCTTGATCTCAAGGAAATTAAAATGTCACGTACACACAGTAAAACATTAAAATACAAACAGATAATTTGTATCTTTCCCTTCCTGATTATGTAAAATTCATAAACATCAAGTCATTGAGGTCAATATTAAAACATAATAAATTACCACTTTTGGAGCTAGAGTCAGTTAATACTAAAAATGCCTGGCTTATTTGCTAGCTCTATGACTTTCTGTTTCAGTCTATTAGTTAAATCCACACATGCCTATCATGTCCATAGGCTGTTTCAAAAAGTATCTGTCTGGGATGGGAACTGTTTTCCTTGAGAGTTAACTTCAAGCTTTGACTGTATCTCAAGAATAATTCAGGATTTGGAGAAGTAGAACCCTTAGAAGACAACTTCCACCACAACTCAGGTCTCTTTCTTTACCACAACCTCCACCCTTACCCCCAACTATTACATAGATGTCAAAACCAATGCAGAACACACCACCTTAGGATGTGGGATCTGTGCTTCAGTACTGCCCATGAACATACCCAAACCATATAACGGCTTCTCTCACAGTCTAATAAATGAATGGAGTCTAGGCTGACATTACTAACTAGTCAAAGATCTTTCCATATTTGATTTACATACCATTATTCTTTAAGCTCAAAAGTATGCCAAGCCACACAACCTACTCCAACCTCTACTGTAGTTACTACATCACCACTTTCAAGTGATTCTTTTTTCCTGGTTCCAAATATTATCCTGAAATATATTATACAACATGTGTGTAAACTTGTAATGCTGACAGTATGAACAGCATGAATGCACTAGAAAAATAACTCAATGAGTCAGATATAGAAACAAGAAATAACAAGCAAGTTCAACCCTACCTCAAAGAAAGTCCTATAATCAGCAAGGCTTTCTTCTCACTGATTTTTTTCTCATAAACTTAAAAAAATAAAATTAGGCTCATAAAAGAGGGCTTGAAAAGATGAGTTTATACAAATCTCATATGTAAGAAAACACATTTTCCATTTAAATAGAAATGACGAATTCACTTCAGAATTGTACTATGAGCCAAATAAAATATGGGAAGAAAATGTATATTTAAATCTTAGTTTATTTAAATAAAATACTTACAGAAACATGTTATTACATCAATGTGTCCTCAGAAGAAATCATATTAACATATCCTTCTAAGAAGTATTAATGCTAAGCACTTTATAATAATTTTGATTCCTAACTCTGATCCTTCTTCTACAAACTTCGTATCTCAGATATTATCCATGTGATACAAAACTCACAACACTGACACCAATTTCATGTTAGTTTCATGTTACAGGAAGCAGAATAAAGAACTATACGTACCAGGCTTCACAACATATAAACCTGTTGTGGCTTCTTAGAAAGAAAGTCAAGGAAACTGGTTAACAACTGCAGATCATCTGCAACATTACTTTCTAAAACCACCATTTCCTACTTAAACCCCATGCAACAATAAAAGAACTGATTTTTCTCATTTCCTCAAGATGTCTGAAACAATGAACAATAATTCAGATAGATTCCTCACATATGAAAAGCCTTTCTGATGCTGAACAGTATGTGACTAAGATTACATATTTAAAGAATCAAACTACTGATTTGCAAGGAAGTATAAGGAACACCAACTTATCACAGCAAATCAATTCTATTCCTATTTGAGGATATCATTTCTTTCCAAAGTACTTTAGTATATATTTCCAAGTATCCTGAAAAAGTTCAAAATTAGCACTTAATTCCAAGAGATTAAAGCCAGCCTTCTCTAAGATTTTGGAAGGCTGTCTACACTAGTAGAGTGAATGCCTTAAATACACAGTTAGAAAATATACATTCAGCATATGAATGGTTGATTTTACTTATTCCCTCAAATGTTTAACAATGTAAACCAGAAAAGGAAACTAATGAGTGAGAATCAAAAATGAGGAGTCTCTGCCTCTTCCGGAGACGTTATGGTAGTGGAGGAGTTGGAAGTATTAATGAAGAAAGAAAATTGCACAGAATAATGAGAATAAATGCCAAGTTCAGAAAGGCTGGGGGTGGTATGTCTTTGCACCCCGGTCCATACCCATGGCCTGGCACAGGTGTTCTCAAAGTGTGCTTTGTGAACCTTTTAGGAGTCTGTGAAACCATTTATTTTCCCACAGGTGTGCAGTCAAGTTTTCCTGAGGTTACCTAATGTGACGTCACAGTGGACTGAATGCTGAGGCTGATACCAGATTTCGTCTGTCAGTAAGCTAGATGCCAAAGAGATTTTTTAAAAATGTAAAAAAAAAAAGCCACTTCTCTTACTCATTGTTTTTGCTTTGGAAAATATAATTTTTTCCTCATAAAATATGTGAATGTTATTATGTTTATCACAGTTATGTCTAAATGAAATAATAAATATGTTTAAACTTCTTTAGTTTTAATTTCTAATTTGATAAATTTCAATGGATATTGTCCACACAAACAAAAGCTGTTCAGCACTGTCAACAGTCTTCATAGGGTAAAAGGACCCAGAAGACTGAGGACCGACCAATGGCACAGCACACAGTCGGTGCTCAGTAAATACTGGATCGTGAATTAATAAGGAAAGTCGTAGTCACACAGAGATTATTGACCTGGGGTCTGAAGGGATGGATGTGCTGAGTGAAAAATGGGGTTTGGGGAAGAGAACTTTGCTTTAATAATATAGACAGTTTATAAATAGTGCTAATTAAATAAAATATTTTCCAAGCAGTTGAGCAACTTGGAGAAAATGATTAAAAATGAAGTATTCTCTTACAAAAGAGAAACTGAACAGGATGAGGGGCCAACTCCTCTATTCTGTAGTTCTAGAGAAAGTCTTGGATTCAGAGCTAGACATCCAACCACCTTTCACAAGAATATTGGGCTGAGGGAATTTTCTAGAAGGCATCAGATTCAAAATAATGTTATTATGATCAACTTTAATATTATTTGCTCTTACAAATGTCAAACATCAAATATGTGCTTGCTCAATGATGTTTTCTAAAATTACTCACCCATTATCTTCCTTTCAACTTTCATTTTGGTTAATAATTTCTTAGGATATATGAAGGCATGAGACTCTTCATCAAAGACAAATTTTGAAGTTACTTAAGTGAAAAAATAAAATACCATACAGTCCTTAAAGGAACACTAATAATCCTAAATACAACAAGACGTGTTCAAAGTAATAAGCTGAAATTGATTGTTTTGCAAGCAGAACCTGTAAGAAAGCTAAAAGTTGAACCTGAACAAAGGTAACTTTGAAAAAGTCAACTTTGGCTTTTTACACAAAACCCTTCAAAAGTTCCTGGATTACATGTGAGGAAATAAAGAAAGGAAAGTATAACCAACCACTTGTATAACAAGAAGAGCTTGTGAATCCATTCTTGTGAAGGGTATCAAAAACACACTGTTGATCACCTAGCCCTACGGTCTGCCCAAAGGCCAGAGGGAAAACCCCTTGTTGACCATAAAAGGGCTGCCTGCATGTTCTCAGTGGAAAGTATACAGGACCTTATTTACACAAGTATAAATACATGCCATTCCTTTGTGCTCACAGGCGCTCCTGAAGGCTGGCCAGAAGAGGAGGGTCAGAGGGCTCCATGAAAACTGGATTCAAAAAGTCTGTGATATTTTTCCAACATGTAATGTACTTTCTTTTCCTAGCTTATCTTCTTTCCTGATAAAAATATCTACAAAGCATAAGATCACTATAATTTAACAGGTGGCAGCTCTAGACATATTTGAATGTAAGCCTTTAAGATTCAGCAGGAGGGCAGAAAGCACATTTCCCATAAATAGACACTTTTTCCCAGTAACATTACGGCTGTGTGAAAACTGAGGAATAACGAGAATGTATTTGTGGTCAATAAAAAGGCCCTATCCATTTATATTTGTCAGTAACTTAGAAGACTAAAGCTTGAAGACTTCAGAAAAACAGTAAGTGCACAAATTACTCTGACCTAAAATAGATCCACCGTGAAAAAAGTAGCAATAAATAAAGGGAACAGCATCATGTACATACACAATATTTGGCATGGGTGTATGAATAATTACAACACTCTGATCAGGAAGCAAACAAGCAGATATAGTGATAAATACAATGATTAGTTTCTATTTAAAACTGTTAGGAAATTCTGAGATTTCAGCGTGGTAATACGTGTTAAAGAGACACCATGTAGATCTCAAATTATTGCTCTCAGCTAGAGTTAGCGTTTGACTGAAAGACCTTTGTAATGCTACCGTGAACATTAGCAGTCATCTAATATGATTATCTTTCCAGTGACTGCATTGCCTATAAAGCATCTGTGCTTAGTGGTCTCGCAGTCTAGAGATACTCAAACTCTTTCCCCCAGGAACCTAAACAACAATCATGTTTAAATATTCTACCACTTCTACTTAAATTTAACGGGTGCCAACAAGTAAGATAAAATGCAAGTCTGGCTCATTCTCCAGAGTGTCACATGAATCAGTCGTTCAGAGATCAGCTGTGACTGAAATGCAGCCTTCTGTGGGCAATAAGTACCTCTGAAGTGCGAAGCAGCTCACTTCACCTTTGAGAAGCTCTGATAAAATGATTCACTGATATCAACCTGAGTGGTAGTGCCTGTAATCACGGTACTCCATAAATCTACTGATAAGTCCTTGCCAGTCCAGGTATGGTCTACAGACGTGCAGCATCAGCATCACATCAGCTTGGAAGAAATGCAGAATCTGAGGCCCCACCCCAAGCCTACTGAAGAAGAATCTGTATTTTAACAAGATCCCAGAGGGCTCGAATGAACATTCAAGTCAGACAAGCCCTAATCTAAGTAAATGTATGCAGATCATTTCTTTAATGTTCTCCTGGAGAGCTATGCTCGATCATTTTGCTAGCCTCCCTGCATTAAGCTGTTTCATTTTCATTCCATTCAATTTGTTTTTAGAAATCCTTGTTCATTTTCAGGCTATGGAGCCAGGAAGATGGGCAGTGAAAGCCAAATGTGTTACGCAGATGAGACATTTTGCTAGGGGTTTTCATTAATGTTACTCTGTATGGTACTTCTTAATTTAAGAATTTTATAAATTGGAGACTCAAGCACTCGGAAAGGTTAAGTGACTAAGATCTCATAACTGACAAGTGGATAAACCAGGATTTAACTCAGTTCCAAGCCTCACTGAGTCATGTTTCACACTCTGCTTCCATTATGGATTCTTCCTCCAAATGTCCAAGCTTTCCCTTAAAACAAATATCTGGTGTTGGCAAGGAAAACTCCCAGATATTTAGAGCCATCATTGACTTACCCACATTTAACAAGTGATATAAACTGGGCAAGCCTGTTCAGCTCCTGACCAAATGAGATTTAGTTCTAACAAATTAAAGTAGATATTAAAGGAAGGATAATGTCATGATTAAGGGCATGCACCCTGGAACCAGACTGCTTTCGTTGGAATCCCTGCTCAGCCACTTGACCGTGGCCAAGTGGCTTACATTCTCCGTAAATTTGGAATAATACTAGTAATTGCCCTCACAGATTTTCTGTAAGGATTAAAGGAATTAGTGTATGTCGAGCATACATTAATGAATGTCTGGTGTATAGTAAGCACTCCCTAAGTGTTAACTATATTTATTATTAAATGGAATCTCTTACGCTGGTACAACCTGCCTCTGTTAAAAATAATAATAATTTCAAAAGCCAGTCTTTCACTTAGCTAAGGAGCTGGTAATATTCTTCCAAATCAATACAACATTTGCTTCTTTCTCTTTTATTGATCTTAACCTCATATATATTGATCACTTATTATTAAAATGAGTGAATAATGAATAAAACTTATCACCAATTTGTATCTCTTTACATCATTTCACTGTCACAATCAATTCATATGTCTACCAGTCCCTCGTTGGAGCAATTGATCAGCAGCCCGAAGACAAATAGCAGGCCAAACGCCAAGACATGTGACCAGACCGGGCCTGCTCCTCACGATCCATTCACAGCTCCCAACTTCCAGGCTCTTGGCAAAGTCTAGCAGTTCTAATTTGAGAATATCCAAAGTCTGACTACTTCATTACTTAACTTACTTCTAGTCGAACCCTCCATGATGATATTTCGTCCCTTCTTCCCCTCTGGTCTAGTCTCAACCCAGCAGAAATTATAACCCCTATAAAATGGATCATCACTCATCTTCTCACCACACTCCAGCTATCCCCTCTGCTGCTCAATCATGCCAGGCACATGCCCTGCTCAGGGCCTTGCCTCGCCTGTGGCCCTTGCCTATAAGGCCTCCTCCCCTGTCTCCTCAAAACTATGCTCAGCCACCTCAGTGAGGCCCTCCCACGACCTATCATAAACTACAACATTCTCTAACACCACACTCACCCTCTCTCCCAATACACAGTGATAATCACATTCCATCATCCCAACAGTTTCCTTATGTGTGTTGTTTGTCATCTTCCTCTTGTCACTAGAATGTGAATTCCACAAGGTCAGAGGTTTTATATGTTCTGGTCATTGCTGTACCACCTGTGACTAATATCTCCTTGCATATGTATTGATAAGTGCTCAGTGAAGATCTGTTAAAAAAATAGATAGGCTGCATCTTGTCACATACTATTCATCCCTAGATTAATGAAAAGTCTATATATCACCTAGATAGAAGTATATATAAAATACATATAAATACACTCACATAGGAGTGCTGAGGGGTAAATGCAGACGACTGTACTTGAACAACAATAAAATTATTAAAAAACAAACATAAAATACAACACATACATTCACATAAAATCTCAGTAAGGAAAACTTAAGACAGTGATATACTTTCCTCCGCACAAAAATCTAAATCAATAACCAAAGATTTAAAAGGAAAAAAAGCCTCCAATGTTATAGAAGCTAAACACTTAATGTCTCTTTGTGCAAAGCAGAGGGAAAAGCTGATCGATTTATGAGTTGGTGAATTAAAGAGATCACCCTTTTCTGTTAAAGAGGCCACTCTCCCTTAATGTGACAGTTTAGCTCAGGAAGTGGATGTGATGACCTTGTATAAATGAGATCGCAGGGCCCGACTGACAGAGCAATTACTCACTTGGCCAGCGTGTTGGCTACCAACACCTAATCTTGCATAAAGCACCTTGGGAATTTAAATGACTACACAGACTCAGCAGTTTTGTTTCCATTCTAATCTGAAAAATGTGCAACACTGTATCACTCTTTCTGATGAGATCTACTCGTGAGTTCCATCGGACCCCTGAATTACCTGGCCCATTGTCAAGGAGTCCAGCCCTCTGCTGCCACAAGCTGATCACATCTCCACATCAACCGCTGACCACCAAGAAATTAGAGATTGTGTTCTGTTCCTCATAATTAGTTGGGTAATATTTATCATGCCAACAATGGGATACTTTAGCTTTGATATTTCTTCTTATAAAGGATAGAGCATTAATTATATCCATGAAAAACATAGGTAAAATTAGGTTATGCCCCACCTATTGAAACAGCCCAAAGAATAAGCAAAAAGAAGTGCTGTGATTCCAGAGGAAATCTACTGGATTCCTACTAATTATTCACATCTGACAGAGAAGATATAGAGAAAAAAATTTTAAAGAAATTTGAGGTGAAATTCTGAAATGTCTCCTTAGCAACCACATAGAATATGGAATACATGTATTCAAATAGAGGTAAAAATTATAATTTTGTCTTCACAGCCTATGGGAAAAACAACTAACCAGAAATACAAAGTGTATAAACCAGAAAAAGAAGCCACCCACTTTAAAGTCTACCATATAACATTTCACCAAAAATTATATCATTTATCAATGAAAATTATAAACAAGTATGTCAGAGTAAGGTTTTCACTTGTTTTGAAAAATGCCCTTGCTATATTATTTCATTTAATAAGCATAGTATTTTTTTAAGCCAAAAAAAAATCCTTTTCTTAAAGGCAACAGTGAGCTCAACTTTGTTAAGGTCACTGAAGAAAGAGATTCTGCCTTTTCTTAAGAGCTCGCTATTAATCAAGACAACCCCGACTGAAAGGCATGTCACGATGAGGTCGACAGAGCCCAGACACCAGGGCTAAACTTGTGTCCCGGTCCCGCTACTGAGACCACCATGACTACGAAAATGACTTCACCGCTTAGAAAACAAGACAAGGAAGGCTGACGAGACCATAGCTACATTTTGCCAGTGCCTGTCCTTGGAATTTTAGGACCAGAATAATCACGGTTTCAGTTTTGAGAAGACTGCAAGCAGAACGTGCATCACGCTGCTCTGACGCCCTAGGAGCGCTGCGGCAGTGAGTCACCATTCTCAATCTTAAACCGCAGGAGGGAAGGAGGCCAGCAGGACCGACATCAGGAATTGCCCTCTGATCTCTGGCAGTATTGCCACTAGGAAGTAAACAGGATGGGAGACCAAAGGGGAAAAATAGAAGGAATACACACAATCCACGGACTAGGGATCTCTTTGTAAGAATCTGTGTAATACATAACTGTGTACCCCTGGCCCTCCAACATGGCTGGATACCCCTCCACAGTGTGCAAAGAGGGCGGCTTTGGCACTTACTTCCCTCAAAAACACCCTCCAAATTTAACTTCCCTACTCAAAACTCCCTTTTGATTTAGAGTTCTCCCCAAGATGGCCTAGTCTCACAGGTCAGTGCACTTGGAGGGGCTCCAGACTTTGCAGACAGAAATTTTCATGTGAAACATGGAACCATAATAATTAACCAAAGTCATGGCATGACAATGAAGGGCAGAGGACGAGTGAGGCAATGAGATTCAGGAAACAAAACATTTGTGTAGATTTTTTGTTGTTTGCTTTTGTTTTTAATTTGTTACTTATTTTTATGTATGTGTTAGAAAACTGATGGGGGTTGATGTCCCAAAATAAGTGCCTTTGTCAAGGCATTATCTCGACCACAGGCATAAAAACAAAGTCATCATGATTAGCCTCCTTTCTCCAGTCCCTTAACTGAAACTTCAATGTCATGAATACAAAAGGTAGTGTTTCTTTCAAAAATCAAATAATACTTCTGCTAGAATAATTTTCTACAGGTGTTACACCTGGAGTTTGAAATAACTGTTATTCTTGGTTTTCTAAAAGGTAGTCCCAGAACAGTGAGAAAGCAGCAGCCTCAGGGTCAACCAGGCCTGGCAGAGGCAGCCCGATTTCAATAATGGAGCAGGTGCTGGGATGTCTGAAGGATTGCTTAGGCAGTAAAGTGTTATTCCTTTTTTTATACTTTACAAAGTTTTCCCCACCCAAATATTCCAGGACCCACCTGGCATCATACATAGTTATTATAGTGTTACTGACTGTATTCCCTAACCTGGTACTATACGGTTTCTCAACCTACTCATCCAATAAATGCGATGAGCAGCAGTATATATGGTCAGTACAGACCTTGGATTACCATGTGCTATGAAATGCAGCTGCAAAGGAAGGCAAAGGCTTTTTTTCATGGTTTATATCACATACTTGTCTGTAAACAAAGCCCGCGGTGTGCAACCTAATGGCATGCTCCAGATGTTCCCAACAAGTGTACAAAAAACCCCACAATATTTTCTTGATCTTTAAGGCTTAATAGCAGGATGTACAGACTACACACTAGGTTTAAAAAAAAATAAAAAGGAAAAGGAGAAAATCCCATATGGTGCCAAATGTTGGCAGCTATCTTCAGTCTTCCCAGACAAAACTCACAGGGCTTGTGAAAACAACATTTCTTGGAAGGTGCCAAAAACAACATAGATAATTGTTGTGATGGCTCTCCCTTGCTCACTGTCCCAACAGCCTTATTGCTTTGACTGTATCCACATCTAGCCTCCAGAATAAAACTAAGAGCCAAGTTTAAGCCTTAACCTTGAAGGGCCACCTTTAGTAATGCCATCTCCCAGGCTTCTGAAAACCAGTCTTGCATTTTAGGGGCTTTCCTTTAGAAGAAAATGCTACCGTTTGTGTTTGCTCCACTCCTTTCCTGCTGTTTAAATTAGGTTTAAAAAAATTGCCACATTTTGTTTCTGCTTGGTAGTAATATAAGATCATCATAGAACATATAGAAAATACTAAATGTATTTTGGGAAGTAAAATATCAATAGCTTCCCTGCTTCTAGCTGTTGTAGATAAAATACTAATAACATTGTAGTATATTTCTTTCTGGTCCTTCTACATATATGGAAAAATTTATGTAGGGGTACATAAAAATATTTTAAATCCTTTTTTGCCATGCTTTTTGACTTAACATTATAGTGTGGGCATTTTCCTGTGGGGAGACAGCATTTTGATCACTACCCCGTATCCCCTGAGGAAAGACAACTCTGTATAATTGACAGCATTTCTCATGGAAGGCTGATTGCTCTACTGACCACCACGGGACCAGTGTTAAACTCACTGATGGCACGTGTAGCTGAAATATGAGAAAGGTGAGAACGGATCACAGTACAGAAGAGTGGAAGCCCAAATGCCCATCTCCAAACACATTCAGTTCCTTGGTGATTTCTTCAAGACCAGAGAGAGAGAAAAATCTCTTTCATTATGAACATAAAAGAGACAAATTTATTCTCTGGTATCCTAACATTAAGGAGGCTTTGAAAAAAATCAGGGTTATTTCTTTAAATACTCAAGTTATTTAAATGTGTGTACAATATTGAAAATGAACTATTTCATCTGAATAATGGAGAGAGGTGAAAAAGCATTCATTACCTTCTGCCTAAGTGAGTGATCTCCTTGATTAACATGCAAACTAATGGGGAAAGAATCTAATGCTCATTTGTTTTTTCCTTTGGAGCATTAATACCATTTTTGTTGGCCATTAAGGAGTAATCACACACACACTCACACACACACACAAACACACACACACTCACTCACACACTATCTGTGCTGCAATGTTTCTTTATAACAAACCAACCTCAGGAAATTATTAATGAGGGGTTAGGAGGTTACACGGCAGCTAAGCCCAGAAGAATGTCTGCGCAAAGAGAGAACTACCTATTCAAGGGAGGAGAGTCGTTGGGGAGGACTGGCAGTTTGAAAAGGAATTCCTCCTAGCCAAGAAATTTTCTATACTGTGCAAAACCAGAATAAAATGAGTCAGAATGTTTCGCTTTTCCTACTGTGTATTACTAGAATGACATGTGATTTTCTATGGAAATCAAGAATAGCACACGTGAGGTGTCTAACTGTTCTCCCTGCCCCTCCCCATGGCCACGTTTGAGGAAATACATGAAATGGCACAGATGTAGCCCTGCTGAAAGCAGCTAAAAAGTGGATGACACATTATTTGTAACTTTCAACTTTACCTACAGAAAGAGCAAGCATGCACCAGAAAATAAGAGTGGCATTACTCAGAGGTACACAAGCACCAGCATTCCCAACTACGCCAGCATCACCTGTGACCCTTTTTTCTAGGCTACATATACTATTAGCAAAAGTCAAATGTCATAACCAATGCGAAGGCGTGGTCCAGAATATGCCACCCAAATTATGCTACTTTGGCCTAAGAATGCAATCGAGAATCAACAGATGAAGGAAAAGTTCTCTGCCCTGCCCTTTATCTTCCTCAGAGCCTAGCATAAATTTCTGTTTGAGACGGTGGCATCAATGTCTCCCCAATTCCAGTACCAGCATGAGAAGAGCTACCCTTGTCCCTGGAGATGGAGAGCAGGCCCCAAGATGAGAGTGTATAAACAGAACTTACTAAGAGAACCCCATGTCCCATTTGTGTCCCCCACATAGTTCCCAGTCACTTCACCCCAATGTACAGCCCTTTGTTAAAGGGGTATATAAGCGGCAGAGTCTAGTTGCTTCTTTGTGTTTTTCATTATATTCTGTGAAGGCTCTGTGCACATAAAATTTAAAATATTAACAAAATCTGTATGTCTTTTTTCCTACTTATTTGTCTTTGTCAGTTTAATTCACACACAGTGGTAAACAAACCTAAAAAGGTAGAGAAAAGAGCTTTGTTTCTCCTCCCCAACAGTTCAAGAGGAAATTTGAAAAGCAGTATTGAGTTGGAAAAATACTATTTACACTAAAAAATTACAGGTCTCTGAAATGTTTATAATTGCTAAATGACTTTAAATTTTTGAAAAATGCAGAATTGTAAAATTGATAAAAATGGGCAAAAAAGGTCAAAGCAAAATGCCAATTAATATGTCATTGTAAAAAATAAAATCAGCAGTTCACATTTTCACTTTCATAATTTTAAAAATTCACTTATTAGCTCTCTCAATTTCTGAATGCCTGTTGCAATCAATACAGACAAACAGTTTAAAGGGAATATGCAATACACATATTTCTGTATTTATATATGGTTGCTTTTGACTATACCAACATATTATTATTTTAATTTTGAAGTCCCTATTAACCATGTGAGCTGTGATTAGTGAATGTAGGGTTCTCAATGTTTCATTTCTTACTGAACAATCTTTTGAAAGGGCAATGTTCTTCTGAAACTGTCTCATGGGGCAGAAGTTGACCAGGACTCCTGAGTGAATGCACATCCAAAGCCATCATACTACTCTATCACATACAACCCAAATGGTGCAGTGCAATGAAGAGAAGGCAACCCCTGCTTCTATTCCTGAGCCTGCCTTAGTTTTATGATATTAATCTAGCCAGAGAAAGGTCTTCCTCAATTCAGCCAAAATCTTACCCTGGAGATCCACAGTCTACAGTTGGAAAGATACAAAATCCTTGCTATTTACCACAGATTCATTGTACAAGGACTCAAAGTAAGTCATTCCTAAATCCACGAATGTATGCAGGCCCCTAAAATTGCTTCTCACGTAAATACTTTGGGCCATTGCTAGCATATATTTTAAAAGCAAAGAGACAGTGAAATGTCTAAACCGGTAAAGAAAATCCCAAATCCATCCCCAGAAATATTCTTCTGCTTCAGATCCCCGTGCCCCGCCATAAAATAGTGAAATGACAAGTGTTGGTCACATCTTATTTACCATATAACCTCTTTTAATATGCACATTGAAATAAAACCAAAAAAATGCCCTGTTTATCACACAGACACAAAATATTTAGGCAAAGAGTAGATTTGTTGGATTTTAAAATACTGGGTATTTCAAATAAGCAAAACTTTTTTCTAGAGCACTTACCAAATACCCAATTTTATGAACATCCTCTATACACTTAAATAAATATAATATTTCCAATAAAAGATAAGAAGAGTCATGAAATAGTCAGTAATAAGGAGTTTTGAGTGACAAAATAATGATAAAGTTAGGCTAAATTATAAACTGCTTATCACAAACAGACATATAATATACTGCCAAGTTCCTTAGGGAACGTAATACTTATTTGTCATATGTCACTGAGGTAGATATCAATATTTATTACTATATAGAAATTCAAATAAAAATCTTCAAGAACATTTAAATAAAGTGTATTGTTGCTTATTCATTAAATTATTGGGAGTACTGGAACGTTATCCATTAATGCCTAAGACATGGCTGATGAGATCATCAACACTAAACATCCAGGAAACTGTCCTGCTAGTGACCTGCAACAGCCAGTGGTCTTCCTCAGCCTCTTCCTGTATGACCAAGGCAGTTTCCTTGGCATTTGTATTAATCAGCACAAGATTTAAACATCCAGAGTATAACTGGCCGATTTTTTTTTCTTTTTTAGCACCAAAGTAAGACAAAGGAAGACCAGAAAAACCTGTGATCATTTTTAAGTTTCTGAGCATAAAACAATTGAACAATGAGTCTTCAAAAATGGGAAAGTTTGTTTTCTGTTTGGTCTATGTTTAAGACGAGTATAATTTATAAGGAAAACATGCTAAATGTTGTCTTTTTAAGGACGCACCAAAGGAAACCTTAATAACAAATGTTTGGAGTACTGAAAGAGAGGCTAAGCACAATGTTTAAATTACGGAACTAAAAAAATAAAATAACTTCTTGAATACCTTAGATTCTATCCCACTATAAAAGAAAGATTTATATCATCGAGCTTGATTTGCTCACATGGGAGTTATTCTTAATTTTTTCTTTTATCCTACAAATGAGAAATCTTCCTCCCTTGCACAAAAGATTGCATCAGCAATTGTGAAAAACTTTCAGTTGATACTAAGTTCAAAGACTATTCCCTGAAAGAGCCAAATTGCCAACCTATTAAAGATGTGGATCCATACCGTTCCAGTCCAGGTCATTTTTCAGATGACAGAATCTCAGCTAATGTAGAAACTGAAGGAATCCTGGAAGAATTAGTGCTCTCAAAAGGGTCATTAAAAATGCATCCCCACTCAGATGTCATATCCGCAAGCAAATGTGACATGCTATTTTCTCCAAAATCTATTTCCAGTAATGCCTCTGTAGCTCATGTATTATCTGTGTCACTTATATTGCTACACAAGTTCATAGTAGTATTATTTATTATATTTTAAGTTACTAAATTTCTTTGTCTTGTAAATATAGGGAAATGAGATGTACTCCTAACAATGCTTCTGAAACTTTTTCAAAATTTATCAACTTTAAAAGTTGCCACAAAAAGACATGTAACATGTCTTTTTCATCCAAAGTAAGTGCATCCATTTTTTTTTTCAAAACAGGTTCTCTCATAGCATGAGTAAAACACTAGATACGGAAGACTGCGAATTACCCATCCATCTAAGAAGCAGTCTCATTCACTCGAGAAGCCAATACATCTAACGCCCCCCAGCACAGGCACTGAGAGCTCCAGATGCAGCTGACGGAACACACCGCACACAGAATCACAAAGTCAGTCTTCGCCCGTGCTAAATACCATGTCTTCTAACTCCGACTGACTTCGAAATGTGACGACAATCCACTCTCCTTCACAGAGTGGAATAACATGAAAATAAATAGTCTGATCTCTAAGAGTCCTAAACATTAGTATTATCTTCAGTCTACTGAGAAACGTGGGCATAAACTTGTGTAGTCTGGGTATTGTACTTATGTAAATAGCAGAGGGTATGGTTTTAATTTGGTCATGACACCATAAATATTGGCATACTGAACATGTGCTTACTGCCATGGATTTTGAACTTTTTCTCTCCAGAGTCTGCTTCTGTTTTGTCCACATGCCAGACTAGGGACTACTTGCCCATAATCTCATATGACCAGGGCTGAGAAAATCGACTTTATTTCCAAGAAAAAATACATTCTTTGAGTGATTTTTGAAATACTGACTTTTTCAAACGTTTTGCCTTCCGTGGGATAAGTCACTGTGGTCAATCTTAAAACCCCAAAGCAAAAAAAAGAAAAAAAAGAAAAACAAACTAAAATAAGAATATATTTTATGTTAACTAAAAAGAAAAGAAAGGGAAAACAATTTAAAACAATTGATGATGGATTTTGATAGCCATTTTCTTCTTATAATAAATTGATTGCAATAAAGGTTATCACAAAGTTCCCTATTTAAAAATGATTTTCCTGGAAAGGATAGGTTTCTTTTTGTTGGTGAGGAAACAGCATTCTAAGCAGTCATCATTATAATTTTGCCAATAAGTTCCTTTGCACATTCATTTTACTCAGTCTAAGCAGAAAGATGAAGAGGCCCTCCCGTGTGTCCCCTCTTAGTTCCTCAAAATGAAGCCAGACATTAGCTGCACCCCTGGGTTGTGAAATAAGGCATATGACTTCTTCAGCCAATTGATGACTTCTAAGGACAAATGCTAACACTACAACAGAACTGGCTGCATTAGGTCTAAGTGGGCTGTTTTCACTTCACTTAAAATATCCTCCATCCCTTGGGACACTAAGCTAAAGATTAATCCACATTTTACTGTCTGACACTGAAAAATTATGGGGGTAGGATCCATATCATTAGAATTTAAGGTAGAAAGCACTAAATTCTGCACTGTTCTGGGAGTTTAGACAAGGTAGACATCCCAGACTTCGAGAAGCAGGAAGGCTTTATGGAGGGAGCACCTGTCAGGTTGGGCCTTAAATACAATCTGTGACTTTGCAAAGAGTAAAGGAAAGATGGTGGCTACCCTCTCCTTCTCCCCACAGGCAGCAACTGATCCCTTTATTCATCATCTGGCGTGTGAACCATTGCAACTGCCTTTAATTTGGCATTCCTGCCTTGAGCTTCTCTGTCCTTTGTAATCATCCTCATATACCTTTGTTTTTGGAAACCAAAGAACAAAAAAAGAAACCCAAACTGGATCATTTGATGGATAATTATTGATCTATTATAGGCACACAAATATGAAAATGGAGGAAATTACCCTTACCACCAGGTTCTTATCATTAGGAACCAGTACAGAAGACATGATCTTCTACTTAAAAGCAACAGGCAATGTCTAAACACACTCTTTGGTATGTCAGACAGAATCCTTCATAACTAACTCACATGTTTCCATCTTATTTCCCACCAAACAGAGCTGATTTTTTAATACACTGTGCTCTTCCACAAGCCTCTGTCTTCTGCTTAGAGCTCTCTTCCTTTTCTCATGAATTCTCTTTATCCTTCAAGACCCAACCCAAATAATGGCCTCAGGAGAAGCCTGTCATGACCAGGAAATGGAAAATCTTCAGGTTCCTTTACTACTGTTAACTACATCTCTAGTGCAGGCCAAGCCACACAAATTGTCAATGAGGAGTACTGTAAGAATTGCATCTTGTTCATCACTTCTCAGGTTGTGACAAGGTACGTAGAACACAAGGTACTTTATGTTAACTGGCTTGAAGTGACTTCCTGGTTAGAAGAGTCGCAAGAGCAAAGGTATGGAGTCATCTGTGGTGAACAGAGATTGGCTTTGTGCAATCTTTTCATCAGAAAGACCAGGGGGAGACCACAGCAGACCTTGAGAAAACCAGAGCAGCCTCTCTTGACTCCAAGTGTGGCGCTCAGTGCAGTGGCATGGGCAGTACTTGGGAGCTTGCTCAAATGCACATTCTCTGGCACCACCAATAGCCTACACAATCTGAATCTGTGTTTCAAGAAGGTCCCCAAGTGATCTGTATAAATGTTGAAGTCTGAGAAGCAGGGATCTAAGTTTGAAGAAAGTAAACACAACCATAACTCTACTTTAGGAAGATTGTCTGGCATCTACGTCCTATATTGATCCACTGGAGATGGGAGAAGGTGAAGAAAGCCTGATGTAGAAAAAAGAATAAGGACACTTGTGCCACAGTTTAGGTGACCGGCAGCACCTAGTGTGGAGTAATGATGGTGAGAATGCAGAAATTACAAATATAAATATAGTGATTTTTCTTAAAAATAGAAATGCAATATTCATTCCTTAGCTTGCCAATAATTCTGTCCTTGTTTAATCTTTTTACTATACATTCTAAAAATTTTGTAAAGGGCCCTGACCAGTGTGGCTTAGAAGGTTGGATGACTGCACAGCGAAAGGTTGCAGGCCCGATTCCTGGGCAGGGCACATGTCTGCGTTGTGGGTTCGGTCCCCCCTTGGGGCACACACAAGAGGCAACCAGTTCATGTTTCCCTCTCACATCTATGTTTCTCTCCCTCTCTTTCCCCCTCCCATCCCCTCTCTCCAAAAATAAATAAATAAATAAATATTATAAAATAAATAAATAGAAATTTTGTAAAATAGTTATATTTTAAATTTAAATAGTTATATTTAAAACTATTAATTTTAAATTGCATACTCAGACCCAGAGATCTGAAAGTAAGCCTGTGAGAAATAGGGAGTCCACTAAGCACGTGTTATTAGATGTCAGAATGGGACTGAGGTACAAACAAGACAGCTATGGGGACACCAAAGCGACAGGCAGTAAGAAGCTGCTCCAGGAATGCTGAATCCCTCAGACAAATCAATGCTCCTTCCTACCCCCTCCACTTCACCTCCTTCCCCAGACAGGCTGCCACTCAGAAGCAGGCCTGGGTAGGGAGTGAAGAGATCCCAGGCTGTCACATTGGGCGTTTTAATTATTGCAAAGGACTGTGCAATCATTTCTAAATCATAGGGGTGTTTATATTTCAAGTTACTCTAAGACTTCTGTACCTTGTAAGTGAGCTGAAAACCCACATTCCTACAAAAAATATTCATCCTAGGATAGGAAAGATTTCCCTCCTGCTCAGTAAAATTCAGGAGCAATGAAAGTAAAGCTTGTATTTTGAGCAAGACTCAAGTGTCATGGTTATTCACCACACCAGTTCCATGTACATGTCACCGATGATTGTAGGAACATTAAGAAGGATTGCCCATGATGGCAGCACACCAAATCGAGACTATGCGAGCATACACAGAACATAGCCCTCTTTGGAAAGTGTGGGAAATGCCTAATAAGGTATATTCTCTTCTTGAGCAAACAATTATATAAACTGAACCTATTACCAACAAATTTGCATGGCTTTAATGGATGCCAAAACAAACAAAAACAAACAAACAACAAAACAAACGCTGTGTGGTACTTGCAACAGATGCTAGAGTTCCACAGCAGAGAACCCAGAGGCTTGCATTGGTTTCCCCCCACCTTTATGATTTCTAAGGGCACACCTTTAAGGGCATCAGCACCAGAAAGATATAGTAAGGCACATTAAAGTAGCCATTTAATTTGAATCTCCATGGGGTTTTTTATTGATTTGTTGGGGAAAGAGAACCATTGAGTTGTGGTTCCACTTATTTAGTCATTCATTGGTTGCTTATTATATGTACCCTGATGGGGGATCAAACCCACAACCTTGGTATATTGGGATGATGCTCTTACCAACTGAGACACCTGGCCAAGGCCTTCCAGGGTTCTTTTAAAAATCTCTGCAGCTTCTTCAAAGGTTAAAAGTTCATGCTAGTTAGTTCTCACTTAGATGTGTCTTTTTACCATACATTTTCCACATATCACTCCCTTCCCCATCACTGCTGTTTACTACTACATGGTTCCAGCTCGTGCCACTGCATCCGGGACTCTTGTTTACCTGCCAACACCGCTCTGTCCTCCATATCCCAAAACTTGTCATCTTGTTATTCCTCCACACGGACGGACCAAGCAAAGACATCTATTTTTGTTATCTTGTCTCTAATATTGTTTATACTTTAACTAGGCTGAGCCAAAACATCCAACTCCATTGCAAGGGAACCATTGCTAAAATTTCACCTTCATCTTCTCTCACTCTTTCATGTGGTTAAAATTTATCTCCAGGCTCACTTCCTCCACAATTGAATTCCCATTTCTCTACCAAGTATGCTCTGTTCTTACTGCAATAATTTGATATGCTGCCTCATGCTCTGCCATCATTTCTCTTGTGTTCCATCAGCAACTGTCCAGAACTTTCCAGACCAGGAGTCTTATCTTGTGTTACATATTTAACCTTCTTCTTTCCCCTGGATCTCTCCCATACTGCCCGAACAAGTAAACAAAGAAACACAGTATGTTTCTTTCTTCTTTTTTTCCCTCCATAATGGAACCAACTCAAAATCTCTTTCCCTTGATCACTAAAACTTTCACAAAATCATAAACACTATGTCTAACTTCTTTACTTTATTCCATAGGCATTCTTCCTCCCACTTCTACCCCTCATTACACCAAAGGGTTTTGTTCTGTTTTCTGTCACCATTGAAATATCATAGGCTGTTCATTCATTGGTCTTCATATTCTTTAATGTGTTGTATTTTATACCGTAGGCCAATTTCCTTGACTTTTCTCCCTTTCCTTCCTTGGCAGCCTTCACCTACCTTAGGGCTTCTCGCTTCTCTCTCTCCCTCCCCCTCCCTCCTCTCCTCTCCTTTTTCCCTTTTCCTTTTTTCCCCCCCTCTCTTTTTTTTCTTTCTTTCCTTCACTACTTCCTCTTCATGGGATTTCCACAAATGGGATTTCCTATTCCTTCTCACTTTATTCTTTACTTTTTATCAATCTTCATTCTGTCTTTATCTGCTACACACCATGAGGAATCAAACTTAATCTATAATGTGTAGCCTGAATAACTGGGTGGGAAGGCCAAAATGGAGTTCATGCTGAAGCCTGAAGAATTATCCACACCCAAGTAATGCATTGGTGTTCTTCCTTCCGTGCCTCCTTTGCTCATGACATATCCACTGAATCTGTTTATGAGGTCTCAGTCAAAACAAACAGCACATTACACTGCATGAATTTCTCATGCTTTCTTATTCCACATATCTGCTCACCAGTTCCTATCTCCTAAAATCTACGCCACCTTACCCTTGATTCTGAGTGTACACACCTGTTGCTCATCTTTCCAGGATCCTCTCCTCTAACAACTTTTCTAAGCCTTTCTAAGGGCTCTGCTATAAATAATCTTGGCTTTCTTTGAATTCCCACCAAACGACGTATTTTATTCTGTATTATAGCTAGCTTCATGTCTTATGTCCGTTTTTCAAAAGAAACAACTTGAAAGCAGCAACTAAGTCTAAATTGACTTCCTGTCTTCCACAATGCCACATGATTCCAGGCAGGCAATTGTATCACTTTGTGGGATACACCTCAGTTTTCAGAGTTTTTATTAGATAGCATACAACTATGCAGAACTCCAGGCTATAGAAAAGAGGTGAGTGGGTAACAAAGCAGAAAGACAGAAATTGTTGTTTTCAAGCTCACAGAGATTCCAATTTAAAGGCAGATCTTAGGTTTTTCATGGACTTAAGGCCATCTAGCCTGAAGTTGCTCATTAAAGGAAAAAACGGGAAAAAGCAAGTCACACGTTACACAGAAACTATAATATCCACCATTGTCCGTTGTTGTGTAGGCCTGTGGAGCTGGAGCAGTTATTTCCGCTGCCAAACTTCCAGCAGTAACACTTAAAAGTTGCCAGTATGGTATGATGCCATCAGTTTTTTAAACTTAGAAAGGCTCATTGATTTTTACTAAGGTTTTTTTTTTACACAATCCACTTCCTTTAAGGCCAAGTGAGCCAACCCTGATTGAGAGAAATTACAGAATGAATAAATGTTGTGATATCAACATAGAAATTAGTTTCCTTTCCTCACTTCAATTTCCAAATTTAGTTTTTGGCTCTCACTGCCACTAGTCACCACCCCCAATGCTCAGTGCCACACATTCTCAAAGTCCCACCCACCCTCCCCCTTTAACGGAATGTCTGGATACAGCCTCCTAACAATGTCAAAGGAGGTGAATCAACATCCTAATGCAACGAAGCAGCTTTCTAATGCAAGACAACCTGGAACTTTTTATCTATGTTTCAAGTAAGACAAATGAATATCACAATAGATTGGTTATAACAGTGTTTTTATTATAAGACTGGCAGAGTTAGTGACTGTAAATTATAACTGTTGCTGGATTTCTACTTTACACTTTACATAGTTGCAGTTATGAGCCTACTCTTGTAAGCCAAAACAATTATTTTACAATTAGTTTAGACATGTCTGAACCCAGAAGAGAAATTTCAATTTCAATCATTTTATGTCCCTCAAAGAGATCCCAGTGCTACCAAAAGGCAGGTCAATCCAACCCTTCACACATGAGTTTCTAACCACTGTCCAATGCTGAACAAAGGTACATGGACTTGCTCAACATTTTAAATGGGCATTCACACTGCAGTATGAAAAAGCAACCATGGGCTCTCCTGCAGTAAGGAAAAACAAACCAACAACAAAAATAAGCTAGTCACTTCATTGTCAAGATAGAACATGATCCCCGTCCTAAAACACATAATACACACCCCTGAATTTGGACTGCAAATCTATCACTTGAACATCTAGCAAATGACCCAATTTGTTTACATGGCCCTGTACCTTTTTATGGCCTTTCTATAAAGAAGTTATTACATCCATTCCCTTTATTTTGTTTAAGAGTGTTTGAACGAGCCCCAGAACCACAAGCCCGTTAAACAAGCTCCCCTTACATGGACATGGTCTCATATAATTCACCACTGCCGGGGAAATTTTCAAAACAATGTTTGTAGTTTGGACACACCACACATTCCCACACACCAAAAATATTTCCTGTGGTGTATGCAGTTTTAAATGTTCGGCAAATATATTAAATAGGTCCTGTTTTTCCATTTTTTCCAAGTAAAAGTGTGGCATTTGCACTTCTTCCAGAAGATTTACACCTCCGAGTGTTTTGTTATGGTAGGTTGACCGTTCAGAAATGACTGCAAGCAAAGATTGAAGGAAATGTGAAATCCAGACACCCTAATTGATTTCCTAGGATGTAAATGTTAGTTCTAAAAGGAAACCATTTTAAAGCAGTTAGTTTAATGGGGTGCCCAACTGATGCCTATTAAAAGTTATCGGTACAGATTAAAGATAAATTTTTCTGCCATGAAGAAAAAGCAGTTAAAAATAGGCCTACAGAATACTTAAATTTCTAATTTTGCATTCTCAATCAGGCCTATAAATCTCAAGCCTATTAATATTCTCAAGAAAACTAAGATTACAACCACTTCTTCAAAGGTTCGCATTTCTCAACAGGTATCTAGACTCTCTCAACATCCAATATCTTGGCCAGTTTTGACCTGGGAACCTCCCGCTATTTATAGATTGTTGATTTTCCTAGCAATGGTCAGACAGCTTTGTGATACAAAGTGAAGATACGGTTGAGCCCACACATACTACGTATCTGTAACATATAAAACCACATGTGAAACTACAAAAGCAGCAGTGTGCTGTGAATTCTAGTCTCTTGTATTACAGAGGCAATTCATTTTCGTGTAAGCCTCCAAAAATGGAGTGTATTTTTCTTTATAAGTAAAAGTAAAGCCAGTAACAAAACACATACTTATCTAACAGGAAGCAGCCCCCAATGCCTTTTATTACCTACACCACAAACACATTTCTCTCCAGCAGAAGAGATCTGCCTCCCATACACCCCATCTCTGGCTCTGGAGGTGAGGATCTATGCTTTTGATATGAGCACTAGCCACTTTTTTTTTCTTGTTTTTATAGTGTTCACATATTTGTCCTTTGAATAACTGTGATAGCAAATCACACTCTAGTAAGATGGAGTCCTTCATATATTTCCATAAGCCAGTTGGAAAACTCTAGAAGTTACTTCCTATGTTCTTCAACAGCTGGCACCCTGCCTGCCATCATGTCTTGGGTTGAAAGTATGATAAAGCAGAAATGAACCCAGCAGGTTTCCCTTTCTCCAAACCTGGTTAGAAATTTCTAGCATGCAACGGAATATTGCTTTCTTCCTGTTTGTTCACAATTTAACCACATGTTAAGCAAATGTTCCTTCTTAGTACATTGATTTTAAACATTGCCCGCTGCCATAAAAAAGAAATTATAATGCTCTAATGATTCCCAATTTGCATTTCTAATCACCTCGGACTGTGAATGTCTGTGGTAGTAGGGGAAACAAGCCGTGATTTATTCCTCAGTGGGGGGGAAAGATAAATAATATGGCTCTTTAAAAGACAGATGTCCTTATAAGTACCCAACAAAAATAACTGCTAGAAACTACATGAGATAAGTACCACAGAAGTCCGACTTCTGTTGTTCAGGGTCTCTGATCTCTGCAGTGATTCAAAAAGCAGGTGCACTGGCCAGCTGGGCATATTTAAGTACAGAAGCATAGCTCCATCTTGCAAATAATGAAAAGCTCAAAATAGTATCCACTCAGGAACAAGGATTTCCTAGAATGCAAAGAGCATAGCTTCAAAAAAAAAAAAAAAAGGCAGGACATCTAGATATCACATCCGCCAAGAGAATCCATTCATTTCCAGTCCTTAAATACCGCAAGATATTTCTAGTGTCGTATACAAAGGACCAGCATGAACCTCACTAGAGAAATGATGCAGTTACTCAATGAAAAGGAATCAATTTTCCACAAAACTTTCAGTTCTTTCCCTTAAAAGTGTTAAGGCTCTTTACTTCTTGCAATGTAATAGCTTCATTACACTAATTCGGTGCACTGCAAGCTGCCTCCCTTTTATCACAATCTCCTGATCCCTCTGCCAGGCTCATTCCGCATGCCATCCATTTTGTGAATGAAGTGTGAAAATAGCTCTTTGTTTACAGAAAGAAGGCAATAGAGAGTAGTGTGGACACAGGCTTAGCTTATGCGAGTGTAACTGAGGCCGTGCAGCCTGCCCTTCTCACCAGTTCACAGCTTCCAAACATGCTTAATGACTGGGAGAAAATTCCAACAATAGTAGCTAACTATACACACCAAAGCAGAACTCTGCTACTACATGCCCACTTAGAAATTAACTGAAAATAAAGGGTTTTGACTAAAACTGAAACATGAAGGCACCCTTTTCATTTATTCTGTTTGTTAACAAGTTCTGCAGGAAGCATGCCCTACAAACAGCATCAGTCTTTGAATGCATACACCCACGACACTTTTTTCCTGCCTCTACTCATCCTCGACCCTGGACTCCTCTTGTCTCTCACACAGGATAGGCCTTTGCATGCCTCTGTTCGTTTGCAGACTGCTTCTTCTGCCCCAAATGCTTTCCTCTTTTCCCTCTCAGACCCACTTCAAAATAAGTCACCTCCTCTGTGGGAACTTTACTCCTTGCACTTTTCTTTCCCAGCAGAATCAACCGTTCAGTCAATCAGTAGAGAATTTCTGAGTTGAACTAAAGCAACTGTGTTCCCATAGCACTTGGAGTGCAGAACTAATAGACCATGAGATTAAAAAAAAACAGCCTCTGCCATCCCTCTTGGACAGAACGTCTCGAGGGCAGGGGCTGAATCTCGTTCTTCGTGGCCCCAGCACCTAGGGCAGAACTTAGCCAAGAGCAGATGCTCATAAATATTTGCTGAATAAAAAACAATGTTCTAATAAAACATTAGACCATTTAACTCACGAAGGAGGAGGCACGTGGCTCCGAGTGCTGGCTTGGAGTCAGACCTAAGTCCAAACGTTTACCAGCTGTGGGACCTTGGCTAAGCTCCTGAGCCAGTGAAGCCTTGTTGTTTCTCCTAATAACTCACGGGGAGGTTATAAAGATAACTGTATACTGTCTGCAAACATTGACCACGATGCAGCACCTAGCAAGCATTCCTGGCGAGTCATTATTTTAAGCATTATAAAACCAGGGACTCACTAAGAGCTCTTTAGACCCATTCAACTCCTCCCCAAGAATGAATTCAAATATCACCCTTTTTGTGTCCTTCCTGGGAGCTGTTACTGTTATCGTCAGTATTCAACTAATTATTAATAAGAAAGGGGAGCAAAGGGACTTGAGCTGAATATATTGGGGACCATAAGCCTGTTTGCTCCATCAGGAAGCTATGCTTTCACACTCTAGGGGATGGCAGCACGGCCTTGCCAAGGGGATTAACCCTCCTCCCTTCCCCACTCCAGTACTGGATTGTTAGAGAGTACAGTGGAAGTTCAGTCTAACTACAGGGTATACACCCATCCAAAGCCTGTGAAAGCTTGGGAAGTTGACTGATTCTTTTGAAAAAGTACATGGTTCATCCCAAAACCAAGCTTCTGGTTATAACCTCTGGGGAACGAAGAATCTCTCTGTCTCTCTTTCTCTCTCCCTCTCCTTCTCTCTGGAACCTGCTCACTCCATGCACTCGCATGTCCTCTCTCCACATCCATGTGGCCTTAGCAGCCGAATGGCCAATGGCCATGTGTACTCTGCACAAAGGCTCCAGAGGGGAGCCCGAGTAAACTGATTACAGCCAGGAACACGATAAACTAGCCTGATGCAAGACTGAACTAAACTTTAATATAGAACAAAAACTCTGGGCAATGGCCTTTATACTGGCCTTACTGAAGACAAGATTGGGCCTTTTCCATGGCAGGAAAGACAGAGATGGGACATTGGAAAATCAGGAGGGGAACCCCCTAAATTTTGCATCACTAATGAATTTCATTACAAAACCCCTCCTCCCAACAGGTCTCAAGAAACTCTTTTCCTCACTATACCATAAGAACTCACCTTCCACCATAAGAGCGACACAAATTTAGATCCTTTACTTACCATTAAAGCACCTTGTGCTGCTTGGGATGTTGGTTTCCCTCAAGAAACCAGAGTCTGCTTTGCCTCTGTCCCCCAAAACCCAGCATCAACCCAATGCACCTTATTTGATTGAGGAATGGTTCAGCTACTATTCAACAGGGGAAAACATCAAATACAAGAAAAAATCATATTTTCAAAATAAAACACATTTAAGCCTAATACCAAGAAAGCAAAATTACCGAAGCCATCCTGGCAAAGATGGTTCAGTTTAGAACCCAGGCAAATGTCCAGGGAGGAAGCTGCTCGGTCACCAGGGAACTGGAAATAACTGCTGGAAAACGGCCTTGAGATCTCATGTGAAGTCAGATAACTGGTCAGATTGGCTAAGCTCAACTTATAATGCATGCCCATCAAGTCAAAGACAAAATGAGCTACTGCTCCCAAGACATATCACTCTTAATAAATTGATTTTAACAATAACTGTAATTAGATTAACTCCTCTTTATAATTTTTAGCTCCTTTGTCCTCAAATTTAGAAACCACAAACAAAAAGCCAAATTAATTTTTAAAAAGCCAAATTAATCTTATTTTAGGCAATCTATTCAAGTCCACAGCTATGAATTTCTTTCCTGATGCTTTTGGCTTCAAAGAGAAATCTGAATCTCTGTATAGATTATTCTACATAATAAAAAGTAAATACAAATTAAGGTCACTCATTAAATCCATTCAAAAGAATAACAGGCATGCTTTCCAAGCTCTGCTTTCTTACTCATTTCTATGGTATTTTCATCTCTGAGACATCCTACTAAATCAAATGTTCAAAATTACCTTTTAAAAAAACTCTGCCTCATAGGACTATTTGTTCCCATGTCAACCATTTTCTTTATTATCATCAATTCATAAGCCAAAATTTTAAAATAAACATCATTCATCCTCAGACCTGGTACACCTACTTAAAATAATGCCATAACATATAATAGTACTACCACAGGGGTAGTACTTCATTCAAGTCATTTGCCAAATTGTCAGACTTCTACCTCAACAGAAGTATTACAATATACGTTGGTCCAATTATATGTTCTATTTAATTAATGTGATTATTTTGAGACTGTTTTCCTAAGTGCCCTTGCAAAGAATGTTTCAGAATCATGGGAGTCTCACCTCCTTTCACAATCTGCAAAGCATGTAACCGCCTAAAATAGTAAAGAAATGAGCCCTGGCTGGCGTAGCTCAGTGGATTGAGTGCAGACTGAGAACCAAAGTGTCGCAGGTTCGATTCCCAGTCAGGGTAATGCCTGGGTTGCAGGCAACCGCACATTGATGTTTCTCTCTCTCTCTCTTTCTCCCTCCCTTCCCTCTCTAAAAATAAATAAATAAAATATTTAAAAAATAAATGAATAAATAAATGCTTTCATAGGAAGCATTGGAATTTTAAAACTGAATTCTTTTTGTCTAATTGGTTCTCACATAAGGAAACTACATCACCACATTAGTAGTTTAACACTATTGTATTCAACAGTGACCTTGACAAAATCACTTCAACCTTCGTGGCCTCACTTTACACATCGGTGAGGACAGGCTCTTTGGGGTCCTTCTGGTCCTAACATCCCACACACCATGTTTACTGCTGATTTCTAGTCCATGCAACTTATCTGTGGGCCATAAGCAAAAGATGGAAAGCACACTGACTTTGGAGGCATGTCAGCCACTCTCTGTTCTTAAAAGTCCTCAGTCCATTTCATATCAATCCCATTTCCAGAAAATACAGAGGTACACTCAGCAATGGCACTTTTAAGAGGATAACTCGCACCAGTTCTGGGAAACCTACCCATTTACTTGGTATATACTCACCTACTAACATGGCATAGTTGACTCTCGAACAATGTGGAGGGTATAGAGATGCCAATTCCCCTATAGTCAAAAATCCAAACATAATTTTAACTCCTCCAAAACTTAACTACAGTGGACCCATTACATCTGCAAATTCAAAAAACAGTATTTTCAATCCACATTTGAGAATCCTCTATTGCAAGTGTGAAAATACAGTGTCTATCTGTGGTTGACTGAATCTACAGATACCAAAACCTGGGATATGAAGGGACTATTGTATTTACTGGAAAAAGAAAAAAGGAAAAGAAGAAAGAAAACCCACATGTTGTTCAAAAGTCAGCTGAATTTAGTAAGATGTTGAAGTAGTATTCTGATTGACATATCTTATCACGAGCAAAATAAACCAGTTTATCTTCCTATGTAAAAGGCAGAACAATGCAGAGGTTCCAAGACCAAAAAGAGACCTTCAAAAATGGTCTGCATTCTAGTCAACATGATAGTCTTACTCCAATAAGGCACCACATCCAGAACCATTCAGCAAGTATTTATCGGGTGCATACAAGGTACAAATACCTGTTCTGGGTTCTGGAGCTTCCACAGAACACAAGTCAGACACAGTGCATGGTCTTAGGGAACTCACATTCTATGGGAGTGGTGGTTGAGGAAGGTTCACAGTTAATTAATTAAGTAACACCAAAAAGAATATCAAAGAATGGCCAGTGCTACATGGTTAATTAACCTTGGTGTGACAGTGAGGGCGGGCTAATCTAGACTTGGTCAGTAAAAAAGCTCTTTCCGAAAAGGAGATTCATCTAATCTAGATGGCAGGAAGGTCCTACCCATGCTGAAGCAGCTGATCAGTGTTGCCCAGGGAAGCAGGAGGGACCAACTGAGAGGTGCCATTCACTGTCACGTGTGCCATGTCCCGCTTCCTCATCTCACATACCATAAAGGAGCCAGACCCAAAGAAGCTGCAAGAAAGAGGCCATATCTTTCCTTCAAGTCCATGCCCTTCAAGCCACAGGCATACCAACTGAACTTCAACCACTGGAGGTGTCCGTAGGCGACAGGAAAGAGAAGTTTTAAAAAATAGCAGTTGGAGGCAGTAGTGGAAAAATAATACATGGTAGTTGTTTAATAAATGAGTTATACAGAAATTATAAAGAGTTATATCTAGATATCCTGGCTATGTATAGTGCTGCCAAATAAAACAATCAGAGACACCAAAGTTAGACTAAGTAAATGAAATGACTTTTATTATGACTTCCGCTATTTGGGTTGACACAAATAGAAATCTGTGAAGAAAATTTTACCAGTCTTAAAAACATTTGCCAGGGGTAGGGTGGGGAAATGTACACGTTATAGATCCATTAATTCAATTATAATTTCTTTAACATACATCACGTTATCATATAAATTCTGTTTCTACAAAAACTGTGCAAGTTTGTAGATAAGACAGAATTTTAGCAGTGCAAAGGTAGAAAAATCACGGAGTGGAAGAGAATATAAAGAAGAAATGCAAGAAATAAGATTCATGAAGGATGAGGTAAGAATAGACAAAGCTAGAACTTTGGTGCCTGAGACAAAGCTCTAGAAAATAGTTTAGAAGGGGAACCCTAGTGTCTATTTAAAGCTATTTAATGCATCATATTCTAGTCCCTGAACCTTCTGCCATACCTTTGTACTTTCTGATTATCTTTTAGAGGCAAATACAAAGTATATCAGATTAAATGTAAAACAAAACAGTTGGTAAGGGAGAAAAAGTTTCCATAAAATAAATGGGGCTTTTTGGTCACCTACTGTGAAAAAAAAATCATCATTATATAATGACTACTTTATTTCTTCAACTTCCTCAACTATCTCAAACACAGCAGAGAACCAGGAGGAAGTTGCTTTTTGTAAAAAAAAAGAAATAAAAAGCTTCTAACAACAAAAATAAATGTCACAAAGGTCACACAGTACAACTTATAGACTAACTGACAGGGAAGTCCCTTTAGTCCTCGGTCAGAGCCTACTTACTCTTGGACACTATTCTAGGAACTGTAATTATCTGTTTTTCTGTAAAACAGACTGCCACCTAAAAAGGGTTGGGGAGTGGGCACAGTTTTGTTAGCTACAGAAACAAAACCAGTAGGAGAAGGAGAAAGCTGGCACTGAAAAAAAAAGAGAGACAGAAAAGCCATAAACACAAGATACATGTTCTCAAAAAGGCATGACTAGGGGACCATTTGTCTCCAGAGTAAATGGTGTGTAGGCAGCCACAGAAGTCCCTGAGGAAAAGAGCACACACAATAAGTGATGTCTGTAAGGACAATCCTAACTAACAGGGGGCTATTCCAAATCTTCACTCAAGGTGGTTAAAGAAAATAAGAACACTAAGAAGCATGTGTTGAGTCTGTAGGTAAGTTAAAAGCACTCACCAATAGTTCCAGGTAGACAAGGCCCTACTCCATCAACAGCTTTGTGACTGGCATTTATTTGCACTATATGCAACAGATTAAGTAAGCCTTGGATCATTTTGGGTTTTGATGTACATGATTCTTCCTGCTGCAACTCAGAATGCCATCCTGGAACTTACTTATTCAGGGTAGGCACTCTCATCTAAAATGAGTGCACACAGACAACAGTAATTTTTTCCATGGTTGTAAACAAAGTATAGACCAGAAACCCGACATAAGTAAGTGTTCTTATCTTTCATCTCCTTCTTTAAGCTAAATCTAGGGACCACTGGTTTATACGTGAGACTTCAGGACTGGAAGTAAGGCTAAGAATGAATGACACTAAGACAACTTATAATGTCATGTGATAAAGCTACTTTTACAGTAAAGTAGCAGGAATCTCAATACAGTAGCATGTCAAAACCCAGGTAACTGATAACAGGATAAATGACACTTAATCCCTCAAAACTAATTTTGAAGTACCGCCAAATGTTCCAGTCTAAATCCAAATATGTAACATCAGCTATCACAATCAATTTTCATTTATAACACCTCATGTTTCTCTCTCTTTGTTATTATTAGTTTCAGGAGTACAGCGTAGTGGTTAGACATTCATACACTTTACAAAGTGTTCTCCCCGATATTTCCAGTACCCACCTGGCACCACACACAATTTATTCTTGACTGAATTTCCCATGTTATACTTTATATCCCCATGACTATTTTGTAAGTACCAGTCTGTACTTGTCAATACCTTCACCTTTTCCACCCAGTACCCCAACCCCCCTTCCTTCTGGCAACCATCAATCTGTTCTCTGTATCTACCAGTCTTTCTGTTTGGTTTGTTCATTTATATTGTATAACACTACTTGAGATACCAAGTTAATATTGAAACTGAGCAGACCTGGGGACTTGATTGAGTCAACATCATTTGAGACTTTGGAATGCTCCAGGAAAGAGAGATCATTGGGGAGGAGCCCTTGAAAGCAGGAACGAACCATATTCACAAAAGATCAATGTGGACATTTCATATTTAGCACTTGGAACACCTTTCACAAAAATAACGCAAGGACAAACTGAGCTAATGGCATTTTTCTGTGTGACTTCTTCAGGTGGGTTTGTGCTTACAGAATTAGACAATAATCTAAACTGAGAAGAGCAATAGTTCAATAAAAAGTTAATCATAATTCAATGTGAGGGCAAAAAATACCCACATAAAGGGATGGAAAATTTGAAAGCCACACAAAAAAAGAAAAGCCGCTAGCAAATTTATTCATATTCCAAGGGGATCTTCTTTAGCACCTACCTGTTATCCTCAAACCTTGGTACCTTGAGGGATAAAAATGAACCTGATCATGTGCAAGAAAATAGCTCTATATTGCCCCCTAGTGCTGGGATGTCCAACTTCTCCTTAGGCTAGAAACTACAAGGTGAGTAGTTCCTCTACTTCTGGTTACTTCCTGCTGCCAGCCTCCTGAGAGCTAAACATAGCTCAATCCTCTGCCCACAGATTAGGAAACAACCAGGCTATTTTTAGCACGTGCATCTTAGGAATGGCAATGGCCCAGCCTCTGATGGCAACAGAATGTGTGTGGCCTGGCTTAATGAACTCACCTCTCGGAAGGGTGTAACCCTACTCCATAAAGTGGCCAATGACCACTTGAGAGCACTGGGGCCTATTACTAAGTGATCCTGCTATGTGGATAACAAGAAATAATGGCACAAAAAGGACAATGAGAGGCACACTAGCAAAGGGAATCAGGAAGATGACAGATGCCAGGGCAGGCTTGATAAGTCAGAGCGGTAGGAGAAATGATATGGGACAGGAACAATAAAAAAATAGAAGTCAGAGGCTAGGAATGTTGGGCATTGTCATTCAGGAGACATTTGTCTAGGAAGAAGCAATATTTTGAACTGGACATTTATTTTACATGAGAAAGAACAAAGGTTGGTCTGATCTGTTTCCTCCCAGGGTACAGCTGGTGCTGTGACTCCTTTGATCACTTTCTCCTAGTCCTCTGCAGCTCCTGTGATTAGAGATAGATCCCTTGGCTGCCCTTTGATCAGCAACTCAAGCAGCCTGCAGGTGCCATGTGCCATCATATTAGCAAGTTGTAAGAAGCAGCCACATTAACCTTGTCTGATAAACGTGACACCATAGATGGCTGCACATACAACAAATACAAATAAAGTGTACAAAGGTCCAAGGAATCCTTCTTTAATGTGGTTTTGTACTTGAGAACTCCCTGTGCTTTCTTAGAGTCGAATACTTTAGAGAGTTTAAATTCAAAGTTAAAACTTGGAAACGCCCCAACACATAGAGCAAAAGTTTCTGTGACTTAAAAATACAGTACACACCATGCTGATTTTCCAGGTATGCTGTTCGTGTTCCTTTTGCCTAGTTAATGAAGTGACAGCTTCTTGCACTTGCAACGGATGACATACAAAGCATGAAACACAAGTACGTTTCCTTTCAAACAACATTAGGAGCCACCACTTGTAAACAGGGTGTTTAATATTCTAATTTTAGACAGCCTACATTACCATTGTGGTTTCATGTGCAGTATAACATTTCTATTTACAAGGTATTCTCAAAAATGACTTCATAATGGTAGATCAAGAGAAAAAGAGTTTAGAAATTGAATGATGTAAATCATATGGGTTCAGAGGCTAAGCAAATTACACACCCTGAAGCTGCCCTTGGCTTTATGAAAGGAGCCTTTCTCCAGCTCTGTGCAATCCCAGCCCAAGGGAACTTGCATCTGAGAGTTTTCTAAACATTTCAGGTACACTTGAAAGCTGAAAGTAATTCTCATTTCCTATGCAGGATTAAGTCGTTTCCCGCACACACAAAATAGCAGTCATTCACCAACACATATAAAAACACACCACCAGTAAGGTAAGGACTTCAGAGTACACACAAAGGCACATAAAAAAAAGCACAAGGGAAATACTTTTTTAAAATTCTCCCTAAAAGCGTCCATTCGGCCTCTTGACCTCTATATTTCCTATCTACTTACTGATTGATGCCTTTCCACTTAAAAGTGCTTCAATTAATGCGGCTGATACATTTCCTGGTACAGCCCCCTCCCGAATTAAAAAAAAAAAAATGAGTAAAGTGAAACATGCCAAGACTCATTCATTTTGGATTCTTTTTTGAGAGGCAGTTCTTGAACTTATAACTCTGGCAATGAGAGGTCCTGCAATGTGCGTCTGAACTTCACGATCGCTCGCAGAAGGTCCCCCTCTCTAGCTGGGGCTGCAGTGGCACCCCTGTTGCCCTGATCCAGCTTTGCGGCAGCTCCCGAAGTTGCAAACTGCACTTAACCTCCAAAACCCCATGCCCATGAACGCAGCGCGCATTTACTTGGGTACAGAACGCTTATACCCTCACAGGCTGGTGCACATCACACACCAACGCACAATGCCAACGGAACACACACACACACACACACACACACACACAGACTCGAGAAGGGGGAGAGTGGAGGGAAAGACTCACCGTTCTGTTCCTTGTTGTTGGAGAACTGGAATTTACTACTCAGGTTGGACTCAGCCTGAGTCGCGTGTCTCTGGCCGGCCAGGGCACATATCAGCAGGAGAAGCCCGAAGAGGAGCATTTGGCTGACTGGGGCGAGAGCTCACTCACGGCGGGCACTTGGGAAGCAGCGACTCCCGAGTCTCTTTCACCACCGCCAGGGGAAGGCTGCACTGGGGTGGAAGCTCCGAGCCTGCTCTGGCAGCAGAGAATCGCAGGGTAGTTTCCACATAATCCCATCCAAAACTTTTTCCTAGAGCCCTCTTCTGTGTCTCCAGTTTTTGAAAAGGATCAAAGCAAAACCTGGACCTGAACCAGTTTCCCAAGGTTTAAACAAATCCTGAGCTGTGCCGAAGTGGTGGGGGTGGGGGTGAAGTCGAGGGAGGAAAGAGGGGGGTGGGGACGCGGGGGAGCCGGGGCAGCGCGAAGAAGTCACCAGCAAGTTGCTGGGAGCACCTGTCAGTTTGGGGGACTGGACAGAGGCGAAAACTCAAGGGTCGCGCGAAGACAGCCTCCAAGCCAAGTTGGCTGCGAGCACTTTCTGATCAATCACAAAACTGCCAATAGATACGGCTCTCCGGGCGCCCCTCTCCCCCGCCCCACCCCCATCCCCGAAGGGGGAGGGGGAAGAAACAAGGCGAGCGCGCCGCGGCGGGTCCTCGGGGCAGAGGAGCCGGAGCGCGGCCGGGAGGGGTGGGGGGGACGCCGGATCGAGGCCGCCCTAGGCGCAGGCGGAGGGAGGCCGCGGGGCTCCCGCTCCCCAGCCCGGTGCGCAGCCTGATCCCGGCCCCGACCGCCGCAGCACAGATCCCGGCACCTGGCTTGAGTTTTCCGCGATCAAAGTTCACCTTGTTTGGGTGTTTCCCTCGCTTCTCGAAGCCCAGGGAAATTCGGCAGGTCGGGGTCACGGCGGGACTCCGGTAGCTCCAGGCGCTCTCCCCCTACGCCTCGGGCTCCGCGCAAACCACGGGGCTCGGTGCCGCGTCTCAGCACGGGGCAGAGAGAGAAGGCCGGGCGGGCCAAGGCTCCGGCTTGTCCCCTCCCCTTCTCTACCTTCCCCCTGCCGGCGGAGTCGGGAGGAGGGGGCCGTGGGCCCAGCCCGGGAGGAGTGAGCGGCTGGCGAGCCGGGAGGCTGAGCCGCTCACTCTCCGGCAGGGGGACAGCCGAAGGAAAAGGCGGGGGTCACTGCGTACGGGAGGAGCACCCCTGGGTCTCCTTCTCTGCCACTGGGTAAGGCCACCAAGTGGCCGTCCAACAGGTGCTGGCACAGTCTGGGGTTAGTGCGGGGCTCCTACAGAAAGGACCCAAAGGGTCCGGGAGAAGAATGCGGTCAGAGCAGTGGCCCCTGGCTTCCTTGCCACACAGGACGCCCCTGGCCCCAAATAAAGAGCAAGATGGATGGTGAAGGGTGCTGCAAAAGCAAAAAGAACTGAGGAAGAACTTTCTGCAACTCTCCTTCCCCGCCCCCTGTGGCCGAGACTTGTCATTAAATTCCAAGGGGATCCCCATTCCCAAAGGGCTTGGCCAGAGTTTCCGCACCAACGGAAGAATGCAAACTGGCATTCAAAGATTTCCCTCTAGTGCCCAGCTCTCCGAAGTAAGGTCGATAAAGGAAAAGTAAAGACAAACGGACAAAATAATAACAACATTCATTTATTTAACAAACACTTTACTTATTGAATGCCTAAGTGTCAGACACTGTTCTAGGAGCTGAGTGTAGTAGTGAAAACACAACGTATCTGCCCTCAAGTTTGTGTTCAAGTTGGGCTGCACTAAATTCGAGCAAATCAGAAATATTACCCAACCTCTGGTTAAGTCAATGCAAACAACTCTGCCAGGGATGGTGCTCCAGGAGGGATTGGAAGGAAGGGTACCTGTGCTGAAATAGGGGTGGAGTTCCCAATGCCTCTGTTTTAATGAGTTACCCTTCCTGACCTTACAAGATCATCTACTGAGTATTAAGGAGAACTATCCTGAATAAGGATCCAGGGATGCTTAGTCAGGGAGGGGCCTCCTCTTACTGGACCAAACCAACAGCTGACTCTTCCTCAGTCTTACTGAAGATGCCAAACCTTCTTCCCGTATTAGGACACCCACTGAGACCCACCAACTAGACCTCTCTGCTTGTGATATCCTAGAACTCTTCTTTTTTCTCTTCTTAGAACTCTGCTAAGCTCAGCTCCAATTTCAAACCCTTACTGATCTACCCCATTCATTCATTCTTATTCTTTCACCGCTGCTCTCTTCACAGGGCACAGGATATCAAGGCAAATAAATAAGGCCAAGTCTTTGACTTTAAAGAACTTGCAGTTTAGAGGACATAGCCTTGCTATTTTATTCACTTTTGCACCTCCTCACCATCAATGTGAATCCATATTTGCACAATAAATATGTTCCAAAAATGTTCTGTAGATTGGGGAGGGAGAGTGAGAGTATTTCCGATTTTAACAGCATAATTTGACTTGTTATATAAAAGACATACTTCATGAATACCTTTTAATCTATAGTCGTGTACCACTTAACAACCAGTATATGTTCTGAGAAATGAGTCATTAGGCAACGTCATCATTGTGTGAACATCATCGAGGGGACATACACAAACCTAGATGGTGTAACCTACTCCACACCTAGACTGTATGGTAGAAACTATTGGTAGAACCTACAAGCTCGTATAGCATGCTACTGGACAAAACAACCAAGGTTAAGTCAAACACAAGAGAAAATAATGCGGTCAAGAAATGCAGTAAACAGAAACATGAGGCTGCTGTCCTTATAGCATAGCACGTTTTACAGTAAACTTGGCTTTCGTAAGTAGAAAGAATAAATTCTAAAATACTGCTAAAAGTGTAGTATGGTGAATTAAACCAATAACATAGTCATTTATTATCATCATCAAGTCTTATGTACTGGGCATAATTGTAGGTGCTATACTTTTATACAACTGTCACTACAATAGGTTTGTTTATACCAGCATTGCCACAAATATGTGAGTAATTGCATTTCCCTATGACTTTACAACAACTACCACGTCACTAGGCGACAGGAATTTTTAAATCCCATTATAATCTGCCGTATATCCAGTCCATCATTGACCCAAATATTTTTATGCAGTGCATGACTTATGTATAATAAAGCTAATTACTCCCTATATTTTCTAAATTTGTAAGTTTAATTTTTCAATCAGGAATTTTCTAAATGAGACTGTCGTATGCCCATATACTTGAGTTTCTTGACCACCCACATAGAGTGTTTGTGTGTGTGTGTGTGTCTGCAGATTAAATGCATTTGTTCTTGCAAGATTATAAGGATAATGACTACTCTTTATTTTGTATCATTTCATATTGGCTAGAATAGTGCCTGGCCCAGGGGGATAATAAATAAACACTCTTGACTGACTGACAGGTTTCTTTATTGGAGTCACTTACATTCTCCCTGGAATTTCAGCATGAAGATTGTATTTGAAAAGTTACAGATGATCTAGAATAGTACTCTATCTCTGTGTTTTACCTCATCCACGTTCTACAGATTGATTTGACAATCCCCTTATAAATAAAGCCAGGCGTGACGTCTAGACAAAATCACGTCCACATTGCCTGATTTCCCTTCGATGCACTTGCATTGTTGTTTCTTACACTGCTCTAGCCCTTAGTGCAGTTCATTTCTTTTAACACGTCATCCTCTGCCTGTCTTCCTGCTCTATTTTGCTTATAAAACATTCTTAGAAAGGTGGGCTCCTTGAATTGAAAATAAATTTTGTATAATCAGAAGTCTGCACAATTAGTAAACAATATATTTTTAATGAATATGGCTTTGTTTTGGCATAAAGCATTTTCCTTGAGGAAAGGCATCTGTTCTGCCAACCAAGAGAAAATAATTGTGAACATTCTTTGTGGTTGTCATGTTTTCTTAAACCTTAGGAAGGAGTGCCCACTCTGGCTGAACGCCTGAGGAGTGTTACCTACAAACTTCTGTTGAAGGGCATGGTAGAATGTACTTCGTTATTAACAATAATTTTGGGGAGGGTGAGTGGTGTCACTGCTAAATTTTTTTAAAGTGGATTAAGATTTAAAGCAGTGGGCCCACTTAGTTAGTTCTTTAACACCCAGGAAGGCAAGAACCACCAAAATGTGTTTTTCTCTCAGAAAATCAGATATTAAAATTTTCTGGTTTTCTCTTCTTCTGATTCACTCCCAACACACACACACACACACACACACACACACACTTTGTCTCTCTCTCTCTCACAAGTATACATGCAAAATTATTTTCAGACTTTCCCTAGAACATTTTAGGGGTTGTGTGTGTGTGTGTGTGTGTGTGTGTGTGTTAAGCATGTGTTTCTGACGTTCAGAAAGTTCTGATCTACTTAAATGCCCACTATAGTTCCAGAATGGCAAATAAGCAACACTTATACATCCATTTAAATAAGGCAGGGGGGTGGGGGTATCATTAGTAAGCAAATTAACTGCCCACTGATCACAGCAGGAATAAAGACTGTTGGCCAGGGAAGAAGTGAATAGTCTCTCTTAGAATTATTTTTGGCTCTTTCCCCTTTTCCAACCACTCCATCTTTAGAAACATATGACTTTGCTATCTCTCTATCTAGGATATATGAATACTCTATTTTTCTTACCTAAAAATAATAAAACATTCTTTTTCTTTTGTTTTATTCTTTTAGATCAGTCACCTTTACCTCCCAGTGGAACAGCACCTAATCTGAAAAAGGCTCACTCACTGCAGCAAATGTTAGAGGCCTGTGCTAAGTACGGCCCTGCTTCCAAAGGAGCAGACATGCTTTTAATTCTGACTTTCATGGGGAGAGTTCGGAGATCGGAAGTCAGAGGTGTGTGGTCAGGAGAACTAGGCGATGAGGACTGGCCTTGATATGGCCTGTTGTGGTTTTCGCTGTTGAAGCAAAGTCACTGCTTCTTTTTGGAAAGCATGGTTGACTCTGCAAAACAATTTTCTTTTTCAAAATCTCAGAAGTACTCGTCTGACTCAGAATTCAGAAGGAGTTAGTAGTCAGAAAGAGCTCCAAAGAAAGAGGAGGCCTGGTGACCTTTGAACCATCACCACAACAAAAGATCATTTCACTGGGAAATGGAAGGCCAGGGATTTGGTCTGGCTTTACCACTAACAAACAGGACAACCTTGATCTAGAAATCCTCTCTGCCTCTTTGCTCTCCAGGAGAAATGTACACTGGATTTGGTCTTAATCCTCTTACTGCTATGGAATTTTTTGATTCTCTGAGCTACTACAGATAGTGATGGCACTAGTTTTTTTTTTTTTTTAAACTTAATTATGTTTCTATGATAATACATGACTGGAAGAATAATTTACAGCCTCAACTCAAAGGTGTGTTGGTGGCTGTCAAAGATGACGAACAGGTAAGTCTCCCTAAACTTCTCCAGCCGAGGCCGTCTTTCGTCTACTATTATTATGCTGTGGAAAGACAAGTCCTGCTAATAACCAAAAAGAAGGAGAAGAAAACAAGTTTAGAAATCACTGATTAGAGCAAGTATCAGGAACTTTATTGAATTCCAGGGAACCAAATAAATTATGTGTGGCTGTCCACATTTTAATTTTTAATATTTGTTTGGTATCCTGGTAACAACATCAAAAGAGGCAAAGTGTGCTCCCAAGGTAAGGAATAGAGATACAAGTGAGCTGAAAAGAATAAGGAAATCATATTATTATGAGCCCAGAACAGATGACCACTCTCCTACTCTTGTATAGGATCACACAGGAAGACTGTGAAACAATGCTAAGAGCAAGGGGCATCCCTAAAAATGTGAACCTCAGCCAGACACGAGGTTTGGTCACGTCCTCTGGTCAATAAGATGTCATTTTTCTCTCCCTTGAAATCATGTATAGGATATGAAAGCTGTTGTCTACATTGTGACAAATCACAGTTAAGAGGTCAGGACACAGCTACAGATCCGCCTTTCTCAGATAGTGACCCTCTTATTTCAAAGGTCATGGGAGAAGGACCCTTTTGCTTTGTGGTCACTGTTTCAAATGCAGTCCTTCCCTTGCCATTAGGCTTTGTAAATGAGGTGGATAGCCTCAGTACACTACTTAATGAACATTTAAAAATTGTTGATGGTTCTTAAAAAGAAAGAGATTAAACCATCTCTAACACTAAAACTAACACTAAAAAGCATCCTCGATTGTTTTTAAAGTTCCAGATAGTTCGATATATTTTCATACCCCTTTCTGTAATTATTGCTATAACTGTTTGCTGTCTTTATCATTTTTAGAGTAAGAAAATGTCCTTGCTCTCTTTTATCCTAAAACAGGCTTGCAACATTTTTAGGAATCATTTTATTTTCAAAAAATTTATTTTTACTATCTCAACTTGCTCTGATGTTTTCCCCATCTCCCTGTAGTACATTCCCTCCTTTCTCATCATTCGAATCTTCTTTCACTGTCCTCCACGAAATTTGGGGATAGAAGCCTTATTTTCCTCTCACAGGTAACTCAGAATGATTTACAGTTAAACAAAAGCCAGCCAAGGGAAATTAAAATGAGGGGAGAATTATTCATGTTCAAATCTACTTTTTGAAGCGCCTATCCTGTTGCAAGAAATGTTAGATAACTCAAGATACATTTTCTTAATGATCTCTCCATCAGTACTTGGAGAAAGGTCCGAATTTCCGCCCACGTATATCGGAGACTCTGAAGCTCAGAGAGGAGAATGAGCTTTCCCGAGAGTGATACGACTAACTAACGATCGTCGTAGTTAATGTTTGACTGCAGGTCTTCCACTTCACCTCTTGTGCTTTTAATTTGACACTTTGAGGTACCAGAGTTTGGACAAAAACATTCTTATTTGAACCCTTTCTTTGGCTTCTCCTCTAAGTTTTCTTCACAACTGTCTTCCCCTACACTTCATTTGAGGGATGTTATAGGATACGCAGATGGACTTTTCCATATGTTCCAGAACACAAATACAACACTAGACAGCTATCTTCCGGGAACAGCTTACCCAAAAGATTCGAGCCACAGTGAGTATGGGTTGCTCGAGACAGTGGTGGTGACTAAGGCAAGGGAAAGCTGGCTGTGAGGCTGCAGCCCACCCAAAGCGTGGGCTGTCATGACTCTCCTGTTTATGCCGGCCAAAGTTAGTCATCCAGCTGATGCCTTCGTCTAGATCATCTGTGGGCAGTTACTGCAAAGATTCTATCTCCTTGTCTTTGAGGACAAAAGGAATGAATTATCATTCCTCCTTTCCCACTCATAATTGCTACTGAATTCAAGCATCAGGGTGGGGAAGGAATACACTGTTTTCCCAGTTGCTCCCTTTGAAGAATCAATTTATGATTAACTATAGATGTCAGAGTCTAGGCCTGTCTTCTTTATACAACTCCATTGCGTATCAATTCCACGTGTTCCTAGTTTTAACATTCCTGGTCTGTGGGTTGGTTTGCATCTTCATTGATAATTTTACAAAAAAATTTTAGATTGCTTGGAGTTATTCAAAGCACAGACTGCTAAATGAACTAACTAGTGGCTTGTTAAGTCCTCAGGCAAGCAAAAGACTTCCATTGAAATTCTATGAAAAAACTAGTGGTATCATTTTTGTCCTGCTGGACAGTGAGTGTAAAAAACCCTTTACTTCCTTTTTTGTTCATGAATGGCTTTTTAAACACACATCCGACTAAATGGAAAAAATGTGAAACAGCTAAATATTATAGCTACTATCATTTATATTAACTGAAGCAAACGATTATGAGACAGCATAGGGCTTTGGGCCCCAAGGGGAAGGAATGCCAGATGGCCAGAAGGAACACCAGATGAGCTGACCACCCTTCCACTCCCCTCCAGAAAATGCATTCTATCTGCCTTGTAACTGTTTACCTCCTTGCAGATGTCAAAGCCACTGTTCCACATGAGCAGCGGATCAAGGTCTGACCACCGTAGGGGGTATCAGCAGTGGGCAATCCCACCCACAACTTGGCCTTTACATTGCAGGTGGGGAGATAGTTCCAACGGAATAAGGAAATAGCCCCCCGCTCAGGTGGAGAGTTCCACTCCCTAGCCCATCTCAAGCCTGTTTATTCACACACCCACCTTGTCACTGCAGCCCGCTTCGTCTTCAGTTTATTCAAGCAGCCCTACAAAGTCCCTGGGGTGGCGGGGTCAGTTCAGCACACCTTCTTTTCCTCCGTACTGCCTCCCTTATGCTTGAGCATAAGTCTAATAGAATTTGTCTGTAAATTTTCTGGTTCATGATTTCTATCTTGTGGAACCCAAGAACCCCAAATGCCAGTAACAATTATACTAAGCATTTGTAAACAAACAAAAAACAACAGTACAATAAGACTTCAAAGCACTTCCTAATATCTTTTTTTCTACCTGTCTAGATCTTCGTTCAAAGATGTTTGTCACTGTATACACAACATTTGGCATTCTAAGCCCTCCTTGAAGAGAGAAATTTCCCATTCCTCGGAGTCTATTTAGTCAGGTATTTGAGTTAATTGAATTCTGTGAACTCGAGTAGCCTTCTTGCTTTCATTATATATCTGTGGAGCTGTGCCACATCACTAACTTCCCAACTGAACTATTCGCAGAAAAGTATTCTACAATAGTAGATCCTCTCCTGTTATCAAACTATTGTTAAATGATTTACCTACAATGCTATGAGTACATATTAATACAATCCTCATTTTAAAGATAAGACACTGAACCCCAGAAAAGTTTCATAACTCCTGTAAGGCCACACCATTTATAAGTATTAAAGCCAGAGTCTGAATGCAGGTAGTTGGTTCCAGAGCTGGTGATTCTCACCATCCTGTTTTCTCTTCCCCATGCCATCCAGCACAGTGCTAAGTGTGCGGTGACTCAAAAAACACATTTCAAACTTTGAAAACATACTTTTTAAAAATAAACTTTTAAAACACATTAAAGTGGTTGGTGTTTATTTTATAACTCCACAGATTTCTAGTCATAAACATGTGACTAAAATTCTATTGACAACAACTAATAGTAAATCATTCTGATTTTGTCTGACATCAAAGGGACGGTGCCCCAAGCATACAGGAACTAGGCATTTAGTCAATGAAAATGTCACTGTGTCTTAGATTGAATACCCTATTCAGTGGCTATAGAAGTGAAAAATGAATCTTCTGAAACTGTAGAGAGGAAAAAGGGTCTGTTTGCCCTTATTTTTTAGCAATAAAACCTTACCATAAAAATCACCATTATTATGTTGCTGGTTCTGACAACCTGTGATGAAGAAAACACAGAATGTGTATTCAAATAAGTTTCTGAAGGACAATAGTATGAAAAAAAAACAAAGTCAGTGAGATGACTTATTATCCTTTTGTTGGAGGAAAAAAAAGTAGGAGACAAGAGTTTCTGTTATCACTAATTTAGAGATTATCATGGACTTGACCAAAATAGCAACCTGTGGGGAACATTAGGGCATGCTGTTGGATCCAAGGAGTTACAAAGTGAGTAAAAATACATGATTGCTGCCCTCAAGGAGCACCTCCCCTTTACTTTGCATATCCAATCAATCTTCATTTGCATTTGCTTCCACTTCAGATATAACCCCTGTCTTCTTGTATTATCTCTTCCTTACACAAAGGCTTCCTGACTGCTCTCTGCCCACTCTACTCTATGTTCCTCCCAAGTGTCCTCAATAGCCAACCTGATGTATTTAACACACTAATCTGATCACAGTCCCCTGCCCTACTCTAAAAGTTTTAGCTTCCCCACCTCTGCCTGTAGGATACAACTTATACTTCTGTAGGCATGAGCTATTCTTCCTCTCAGGCCCAGGTTTCACAATGAGTATCTTGTAGTTTCCTGACACACCCCAATTTATGGACTCGTACTTATTGCCTTTGCTTCTTTTCTTATGCTCCTTCCACAGTGGCACATAACTCAATAGAGAATTTATCCTATTTGACTTAATTTTCATCTTTTTTGCAGCACTTAACATATTATACTTAACAAATAATCATGGCAACTACTTTATGGACTCTATGTCTATTAATTCCTTCATTCTTGCAAAAATACATATCAGATAGTTATATTTAATAGACTTTACAGAGGAATAAAATAAGATGCTGAGAGGCTAAGCAATTTGCCTAAGACCATACAAGGGGTAAGTGGCAGAGCTGCATTTTGAACTCAAGTAGTCTATCTCTAGAGTCCATGCCCTTGACCACCAGTCTGCCTCTGATAGAGGGTGTTCAACCAATGTTTGGAGTCAGTGTGGATTCCCAGTTCTGATCCAAGCACTGAAGTCGGAGAAACATGCTAACATGTTAGTCATTTACCAGCTGAGGAAACATACAGGATTGGGCAAAAGTAGGCTTGCAGTTATGAAAACATGGAACAGAGTTTTCATTCTTGTATGATTATTGATTAATTATTGTATTATTTTCTATATGAACAACTGTAAACCTACTTTTGCCCCACCGTGTATACTAACTACCTACTATTCATAATAATAGAATCCACCTCAGAAATCTGTGGCAATTAAATGAGACAAAGTGTGTATAGCCCTTGGCATAATGCCCTGCATGTTTTAAACACACAGTATATGTAATCAATTGTGTAATTGCATTTTCTGAATTATGAAATAACCTTTGCTTGTGTTTTAGCATATCTGATGGCTTTCATTCCATGTCAAAAGAAATCTAGCAACTATTTTTTCTTTTCAAGAGGTTGTTATTATTTCAATGGGAAGAATTTTATAATCAATGGTGTCTGAAAGTGAAAATAACACTAAATAATTTTTCATTTAATAAAAAAGACTTTCCCTATATCCTCTCTCTCTCTCTGTCTTTTCATCACTATTAATCACTCTCTCCTCCCTTTAAAAGCTTTCCAGAACAAATCTTAAACCTCATTGACAACATTAACAGCTATAGTCTCTAGTTTTGCTGATAGACACTCTCGGATGGCAGAAATTTCGCTTTCTTCCTTTATAATCTGCTCACCCTCCCTGCCCCTCACCCCGGTCCCCACTGCAGTAGCTACCTCTATACGTGTGGAGTTCCATGTTTAACACATCTTTTAAGAGATGCTGAGTGACATTAACAAAATGTGAAGTAGCCAAATGCAGATACATCCATGATAAATCTTCACCGAAGAAAATAGAAGGAAGAACAGCTACCTCTGACATAATTAGGGTGACTGGAGCCATGTGGAGTTCATTTTCTTGCTTGGCTCTCACTCAAAGTTGGGGATCTTGTAAAAGGAAGCACTAAATTATGAAGAACAGCATCAAGCTATACTAATCTCTAAGTTCACACCTTAGTGACAATTACTTATGTAACTTTCTTTTTTTGATGAGCTGAAAAGACCAGGTAGGCACTTCGTAAAATGGGAGAAATGTAGAATCTCTCTTTTCAAAAATACTTCGACAACATTTATTCCAATATTACAAAGTTATTTCAAAGGCCTGGCAAAAAGCCCATACTCGTGTTGCCTGACTGGTTTAAATAGAGTTAATTTTCTTTGATAGAGAAATCTTATGTAGCATATGGTTCACAAGTCTCTGTTTGTTTAAGTCAGTCTCTTATATCCAAGATGTCATCATTTTGGAAAATAACTTCTATGAAGTTATCTTCTTCATATTTTGAAAATATGATGTGAAATGCAAATCTTTTTTCTTTTAAATTCTAAAGTTTATATGTTGCAATTTAAAATATGTATGTGTGTGTAAGCATTTGGTTTTGTTATAATAATTGCCAACTGCTGCTGCCTGGGTAGAAGAAGTTTTAAGAGTCACTAAGCTAAAATGGGATACAAACTGTGGTTGTTTTATGAACATTCATATGTAAAGTAAATTAATGAAGTGACAAATCATTTTGCAACTCATGTGCCTTGTGCAATTAATTTTACTATGAAACCTTAGACTATAGCTCTCAGCTACTATCTTAAAAAATGAAGAAACTGCCATGAAATGAACCAAATATGCCACATTATGTTTTTTTCTCTTATCAGGCACCATTCCATTACATTAAAAATAGGATAGATAGTGACATTTTACTCTAAGAAATAAATTAGTTGATAGCATAGCAATAATAAACGACTTTAATGATTGCAGATAAAATATAATTAGTATTTTATTGACTCCTCAAGCTCATAAAAATTGATTCTATGTATTGTGACATGAAAACGCAGCTTATAATGATATTTTCCTTATCCCTTAGTAGGCTGCATCTGATACATTTCATATGCTGAAGTGCATCTGCCGCTGACAAGGTGCAGAGTTTTCAACCACTGCTCCATTTAAATGTCGTCCCTCATGACCTTGATGAGGCACAAATTTTCATAAAGAAAGGTAGCGCATATTTCTGAAACTAGAAGTTAGTCTTCATTATTAATTTGATCTTAAAAGTTTTTAAAATGTCTTAAAATGTGCCAGTTGTTGGTCCAGCATGTAAATTTATCGAAGGACATCATGACACAAATGGTAAGAGCTCACAATCAGAACTTCTAAGTTCTACCTCAGTTGTGTACATGACTTTCTCAGTCAACTTTTCTCATTCTCAGTTTCCATAAAACATGAAAGTCTGCCTGGTTGATTTCAAGATTCTTTCCATTTTGAACATTTTCTTGTTTAATATCTAATTATTTTACTTTTCTCTAGAAAATATATGGTTTTCTTTTCTATTCTTTCTTGTGGGGACAGAATTGTTTGTTACAAAATATGTTTGCTTTCGGGGCTATCAACTTTAGTCCAGGGAGCTTCCAGAGCTGGATACACTGTCAAGCAGACATTATTTCTTAAACATATTTCTACCTGGGTCTTAAAGACATTTCTGACTAGAGGCCAAGTAGTGTTGATGGTAAAACGATTTTAAAATGCATAAAGCAAAGAAACAGCAAGGATGAAAACCTTACTCAGAAGGGAGGGAAAAACATAGAATCTAAGAAAGAAAAGGAGAACTTTCCTTAGGGGAGAAGACAAAGATCTTATAATCAGAATTTCCATTTGTTTAGAAAAATCTATTATCCAAATTATTCTTCAAATGGTTAACAATTTAGGATTTTTATGTTGCCTTTGGTCATTAATTTTTATATAAGTCTGAGTTACAAAATGACAACAGCCAATGTGGGCTTTGGCCTGTGGTCCTTCTGTAAGAGCAAGACTATGCAGTTTGAACTCCACAGAGCGCTGTAAAAGGATAGTGATTGATGGCTCTGTCAATCCTATTCACATGCAAATTGTATTGCATTAATATTAATATTTTCTAGATACAAAAGGAAATATTTTCTTTATCATCACATAATAATATACTAAATATTAATATTTTCTGTTTAAATGTAAATTAAAAGCACTACAATTAAAACAGCTCATGATGTTCTGCTGTATGTATGTTTGTTCTTTGCCTTTCTATGACTCAAATGTGTTGTTATTCACATTGATAACACCAGGAGGCACAGAGAGGGGACCCTGAATCTGTTACCATGGTGACTTCTAGACATTTTAAAAGGAGATGACCCATCATGTATCCATAAATTTAAAATATAACTGTGTACCTTTTAGAATTCTTCTTGAAAATTACACATCAAATTTAAAAAAAAACTATTTTAAGTTATATGATCCTTATTTTGCTAGTTTCAACTATATGGACAAATAAGCTGAGTTTTCAGTGGCTAATAAACCACAGTGTTTGTTTTCGTCTAAAAATACTTAAGTCATTGTTAAGTACATACGTTGTGGAGACAGCCTGATCTGACTCAAATACAGCTCTGCCACTTACTTGATATTTATTTTCCCTTAACATAAAAAGAATCATAAAGAAGAACTGCAGTACACAGTGGATACATTTGATGCGAGTATGCTGTCTCTTCACCTACTTAGATTTGGTAGTTTTCATTCTACAGGATTTATATGTACTTTATAAAATTTGCCACTAACTATTTCTTGTTTTAAAATAGTATTATAAATGCAATTATTGGAATATATCTTTTTTTTTCTACTTGTGTGTTCCTTTTTTTTCTACTTGTGTGTTCCTGAAAAATAATATCAATTTGTTATTGCTTGTTGATCTAGTTAAATTTACTTTTTAATTTTAATGTCTTACTAATCTCGTTTCTTTTTAAGCCAGTTCGAAACAGGTTTTCTGTCTTTTAAATAATGTGTTGTAGCTGGTCTATCACCCAAGTTCGAGTCTAAGTACTTATCCTCAATTCCTCCTCTCTCCTTCATAGCTCAGACACTGCCGATTTCATTTTTTAAGTATTTCTTCAATTCACCTCTCCCTTCTAGTCCTGTTATTATTGTTCTATTTAAGGCTTTCATTATCTTTGCCTGAGTTATTTTAGCTGCCCTTTTTACTTGGACTTACTGTTTCTGGTCTTATCTTGCTCAAATGCACACTTCTTTCCAAATTTGACCATGTCATTCCTTCTTAAAATTCTTCAACTCTTCCCCATCACTACAAAATAATATGAGGTCAGCTTCACGATCAGTTTGTCTACCTCTTTTTCTTTATCTCTCAATGCAGCTGCTTCAGCATTAGGCTCCAGCAATATCAACCTGGAAGTATTTTCTCCCGCAAATCTGGTTCTTTCTCGCTTTCATTCTCACAATTTTCTCCTCCCTTTTTTCCTCCCTGGCTCGTGTCTATAAACTCTCATGTTGAGTTAGATGACTTTCCTTTGTGATCCCATAAGAGTTTGGGAATATCTTTATCACTTCAATTACTACATTGTGTTATGATTGATTATCTATTTATATGTTTGTTTTACCGTGCCAATCCCCAGATTCTCGAGACAGGTATTGTCTCACAAAGTGAAGCACATTGCAGCTGCTCCTTAATTTTTTGCTAAATAAATTAATGCATGTATAGGTGAGCTAATATCCAAATGTATGTTTTAATATAAATATAATATGCTTTAAAATGCAGTATGGTTTTAAATATAGTATGCTTTCAAATACAGTATATTTAAAATGAATATAGTATGTTTTGAGCAAACTCTCAGCCCTATTAGTATTCATGACTTAAATCTCAAAGACACTTTTGTGTATAACAAAGTGGTTTTGGATAGATGTTTGTTAAAAACAAAATTAGCCATATTAATTTATACTCATAGTTGTATTAGAAATGCAAATTATTATTATTATGTCATGAAACTACTAGAATAGCATTTCTTGAAAGTAACAATTATGCAAATAGGAGCCTCTCATGTTTTATCACCTCCTTTATCCCCAAGTAGACATGCAAAAATTGCCAGGAACATTTTTTGATGAAATAACAGTTTTTCAACAATGGGTAGGCTCCACTCGCATGAACAGGAAAAGATTTCAAATATGTTTTTTTTTTTTTAACTCATGGCATTAAGTCAAATGTTAACAGGCCAAATCCCATAAATACATTCAAATCCTAACAGATTCCAAAGAGGAAATGTATGTCATTGAGTCGTCACACTCCCTGTTACCAGATGCACAATAATGGGTGAAAAACAATAATATTATTTAAAGTTTTGATGGGAACCTTATTTTATTTTGAAACATGTATTAATTTACCCACACATTTTAAATTTTCATTTTAAAAACTAGTTGAAGAATTGTTATTGCTCATGAGGTATATATTAAGAGATCAAAAATATTTTCAAGTATATTGATCAGTTATTTTTATACCTTTTATTTCTCATTGATAAAGAAGTGTACAAAAGATGAGGCATTGCTACTATCATATAATAAGATTGATAGATCAAACTTTAATTCTTACTTTATATATTTTGCTGAGCTGGCCCATAACTTCAGAGTTTTTATCAATTTAAAAACATGTCCTGATATCAGTTAACCACTAGAGGGATCACTTTTCTGGAAGAAGTATCTCATGTAAGAGGTTCCCCAAACATTTGCAAGCACCTACTGCATGCCTACTATGTGAGCATACCAAGACCAGGATAAAGAAAGCATGTTGACTCTTATGTGTTGACAGTCTAGTGATGGAATAGATTCACCACTAAATTTTTATAATAAAATATTGGTGTCTGTAGAAGAAATATAAACAATTGCAGGAACACAGATGAAGGTCCTTGTATCTGATCAAATAAACACTGAGGTCAAACTCTACAATTTTAGAAAAATTGTTGCTAAGCTGACACTGATTCTGTTTCAAAGACAAGAACTACAAATCTTGATTCTAGTTTCAATGATCAAATAGTGATTTATGCTTTATGATAGTTGGCCTCTTTGCATAGTCCTTGTCTCACAGCTACCAAAAACCTTTGGAATTTCCAAAGTGTTGAGAGAAATAAATGTGTCTTCTGTTATGCTAATGAGGTGACTTTCGGGGAGCACCTAAGGATAAAGGACATCTCCCAGAACACCCAACTAATAATTACAAGGTTGAACAGTCCCACCCCTTGACCTCCTGGGAAGGGAGGGTGGCTGAAGTTTGAACCAATGACCAATGGCCAACAATTTTTATCAACCATGCCTAGGTAATGAAGACTACATAAAAACCCAAAAGGACAGGGTTTGAAGAGTTTCCTGGTTGTGAACACAGGGAGATGCAGGGGGAGTGTCCTCCTGCATGTGGATAGGGCCTGGAAGCATTGCCCACTTGCTTTGCCCTGTGCATCTCTTTCAACGGGCTGTTCCTGAGTTATATTCTTTTGCAAAATATCAATAATCTAGTAAGTAACATGCTTCTCTAAGTTTTGTGAGCCATGCTAGCAAATTAGTGGAATGCATGGAGGGGGTTGTCAGAATCTCTGATTTATAGCCACTCAGTCAAAATATGGACTTTCAGCTGGTGTCTGAAGTTCAAGGATGGAGTCCTTAGAACCTCCAAACAGTACCTGGCCAGTCAGAAGCACAGTTAATAGCCTGGGATTGCAACTGGCATCTGAAGGGTATGAGGGCGGGGGGGATAGGGTGCAGTCTTGAAGGATTAAGTCCTTAGCCTGTGGAATATGATTTTCATCTCTAGGTAAATAGTGTCAAATGGAACTGAATTCTCTGACACCTGGCTGGTTTACAATAATTGTTGGTGTGGGGAGAACACCCTCCCCTGCTGAAACTGGGATCCAGAGACCCAATTTACAAACATCGTGCCTTTTAGTAAACATTGTGCTGTTAATATTCAATCATTCACTGATAATCTAGTATAGGACATGCATGTGCTAATTACTGTGGGGTTTAGAATGAGCCACCGCAAGATATCCCTCTGTGGTATGCAGATTGTTTGAGCAAGAGGCCCAAGAGAAACTTCTGTCTCTCCCTTAACTATCTGCATGAAATTGAATTAGTGGTCAATTCTTAGAATTGCTAATTCTAAGCAATTATTAAAGACATCCTCTTCTGATCTCTCTATAGGGCATGACAAACTTCTCTTTTCTAAGCTTTTGCTATTCTTATCACCCTGTAATGAACCTTTGAAGCCCCAAGTCACTTTCCCTCACCCCTAACTCAGAATATTTTATATATTCATGTTTCCTTTCTATCCCTGAACTTCTGTATGTGAGGTCACTGACTCTCATGCATGTGGGGTTCCCATACATATGTGTGTATTACACTTGTTTTTTTCTCGCTAATTTGTCTATGTCTATTTAATTATTAGACCAACCAGAAGAACCTTGAGGGTAGAATAAAGTTTGTTTCTCCCCAACAGAACCAAGGATCAACCAGTGATGTAAATTCCCCTGCCCTTGTTACTAGAGAGGACACTGGCCCAGAGTGGGTCCACATCATGCCTGTCGTGATACACCGGGGGAGGAAAGGCCACCCTAGGGGCGAGGTCAGGCAACAGATTTACCTGTCGCTAGGCACCTGGGACTTTCCATCCCGGTGACCTTCTGTATCTGGCTGTATGTTGTTTGGCTAGTTTATGCAGCTATGGGTCTCAGTCTCCCTATTGCACTTCCCAAGGGATTGTCCCAGCTTCTTACTATCTTATCTCGATCTTACAGAGTCCGAGGGCAGGTGGAAGACTTAGACCAGTGTGATCGCCACTTTAACACAATGTACCAGATTCTGTCAGAGAAAAGAAGCACATATCAAACAACATAGAAAGGAAACTTAATTTAGATGGGGGCAGGGATGGCATTCTCAGATGGAGTTACCTCTAAACGGAAATACCAAGAATTTATGGTAGATAAATAAATACGGGGGGCTAAGAATAAAACTAATAAGAAAAAATAATATATTAGGACCCAAAGGCAATAGAACATGGCTTATTAAGGATATTGAGATGACTATGTGCAATATTATTGGTTCCCAAGGAAGGGGTGAAGGCAACACCAAATACAGAAAGGTAAACAACATTTTCAGACCTAACCTAGCATTAGAGAAAGAGGAGGAAGAGTGGCTTGATTGGAATGATACTTTAAGCAGATGTGCCAGTTGTAGTGTGGAGACTGAATTAGAGAAGGTTCAGGTAGGACAGAAGGTAGTATTTTGACTCATACAAAGTCCAAAGGAGGCAGAGACTTTTTGGCTGCCCCAGTTTCTTTCTACATCATTCCTAGTTCCATTTCCAGACTTCACGCCTTGGTTCTAGGGGTGTGGCTTAGCACAAGTACTCCCCTGAACCTCCCTTTTCATCACTTTTCCGATGTATTCCCCAAGTATTCCAACTCTTTCAGGAGCAGCTCTCCTGGCCTTCAGCGATCCCTTCCCCTCTCCCTGCCCCCAACTTCCCAGGAGGTGGAGGAGGAGGAGGAGGGAGATGAGGAGGAGGAAATGCAAGAGTTAGAACCGAGAATTTCTAAATCATCTAGTCTCTAGATGGATTATTTCAAAGACAATGAGATGTAAAATTTCTAAATGTAAAATTTAACCTCTGGCTATAAGACCTTTTACAATGTATGGTTCTAGTGTTATGCTAAATAAGTATGTGTGTCTTCTTCCACCTTCAATTTATTTTTTAAATTATCCTTCTTATAATATTATTTTTTTCTTCCCAACTGCTTATTTGTGTTCCAGGTGGGACGTAGAGAGTGGAGTGTCATTGGTGCAAGATGTGGTCAAGGAGAAGGAAACTCCTCTAGCCACTCACCAACACGTGAGATGAACTAATGTCCTCAAGTAACTCATGTCCTAAATTTATGACACTTTCTATTTGAAAAGACAAAGGCAGAAAAGAGGGAAAACTTGCATATCTCACTAGGCCATGAAAAAAAAAAGAATTCCTTCAACAATTTAAAACTGTGAGTTCTGTGTTAATGATTAAAAAAAAGCTCAAATCATGGAATAAGCCATTTTATTACCAGATCTATACATACTGTGAAGAGTGACCAGGAATGAACAGCTTCTATCTGCAAAGGGAAGTTGGCTGTGACAGCTGAAACAGTTAATGAAGTTAGCTGCACTTGGTGAGATGTGAACTGAAAACAACTTTTTTTCTCCCACCTCAGCTCTAGATCTTTTGGACTGATTCCCTTCTCTTGCTTTTACAGAATATATTGAGCAGAGGTATTTTAAATATTAGTACAATGTCATTTTCCGTTATTATGGTGTTGTGCCAATCTAATGTCATAATTCCAGTTTCTCAAAGCCTCTCCCTGAACCAGCTGAGACCCAGCCCATGAACTCTGCAGTTTAGCGTGAGGGTGAGTAGGTTGCCCCCTTCTCTCCCCAGCGTGTTCCCGCCTCACTGCTTCTCTGCTCACCATTCAGCGGATGGCTCTCTGGGATGAGGAAAGCGGGGAGGAATGAGAGGGAAAGGACGTGTTCTTAAGGGACTAGTGCTCTTGTAATATGGAATAAGGGCCTTCTGTCATGGCATGTGCCCAAATACCGTTTCTCTCTTCTTGGATGTGGGAACTCTCCTTTCCCTTCTCCACCTCCCATTTCGAGCATTGTACTGTTTCCCAACTCAAGCAGTGAATTTTTTGGCTCACGTTTTCCTTACAACTGCCACTCAACTCTTGCCCCAACTGTATTCACAGAGAAGCGGTCCCAGTTGTAACGTTCCTTCCCGATGACTCATACCTGGCTACCTTCCAGGCTATTGCCTCTGGCATTGGGAAATATTACACTTCTTTTGCCCACCAAATTCTTTAAGGATTGGCCACTCCCCTGACAGCCACAATCTTTGCTCTGATTTTCAAGTAACTCCAACCCTGGACTTTGATTCTCCCAGGAAAGAATCAATCGCCGCTATCGCAACCAACCACTCACCCCCAAAGCCCCAGGGATCACAAACTCCCAAGTACTTTGGTTCTGTGCTTGGAGAGAAGGCTGAGGTTTCTGTAGCTTCATGAGCACTCAGCTGGGTGCAGAGATATATGCCTATGTTTCTGGCAAGCTGACAAGCACTTCATTCCCTACAAGTGACTATCTAAAGTCTCCCACATCACGGGTTCTTATGCCAAAACTCCCAGACAATAGGAAAAACCTCATCTTAACATCTGGCTACAAAAGGACTTAAAGTAGCTTTGGAAGAGCATATTTGGGAAGGCACTAGTGTTTCAGGAGCTCCAATCCATATACGCAACCAGCATTGAATTGAATTATGAAATCAGTAACTCTGGATTGAAATCCTCCACAGGCATCTAGTCCAATTTTATAGCCAATAATTTAATCAATAGAAAAAAACCTCCTTATGAGAATTTCTCCAAACTCTGCTTGGATATCCCTGGAGACTAAGAAATCCCAATACCTCAAAGCTGACAAAACCGTTCCTGTCTAGTTCTAATTGCTGGCAAGTTTGACTTTACAGTGAATCCAAGTTGACTTCTCTGTAAATTTCACCCAGTTTTTCTGGTGTATCCTCTTGACACTCACAAAACCTGACCAGTCACTTTCCCACATAGTAGCCCTTTAAGGGTTTTTGTTTGTTTGTTTGTTTTTTAGAATAATGGTCATTTCACTTTTAGATTACTCTTCTCCAACCTAAATTATGTCAAATTTTTCAAGTGATCATTGTGTGGCAGGCTTTACTGTTTTCTTAGCATTTTGATGACTCTTTTTTTGTTATTTCCAGTTTTATTTTAAATGTCTACTAACAGTATGATAGGCAGAATTTATAGTAACACCAAGAAGAATAAGAACAAGAATTCATTTCCGTTAAATGTTGATTTTCTAACAAGTAGAATCATGTAAAATCATGTCTCTCAAAGAGATATAAAAATGAATACATGTTAAGGATTTCATTAAACCTGTAATCAATGAGGAAACCAGACAGATATTACAACTGTTTCAAACAAATCCAAATAACGGACATATTTATTAGATCAGGAATATTGAAATGATTTGCAAATGGAGGTAAACTCGGTTTTTCCATGATGGTGGAGGACTGTCAGTTGAACATCTACTGGAGAGACAGAATTTGCAAGTATAAAGACAACAATTATTTGGCATTGCTATCAGCAGTAATTTGTAGAGCTGTAAAATAACTGATAGTTTTCACAGTATCGGAATCATGTAATCCAGAGGGTGTCCACTAGTCTCCACAATGCAGACTTTTCCACGGAAGCACAGGCTTTTCCCTACACTTTCGTTGCTCCAGCTCTTATTTTTCTTGAATTCAACAAAATAATGGTAAATGCAAAACTGAACCCCAGTGTAGTCATAAAACTGTCATTTAACTTTTAAGAAAAGTTTCTTCATATTTACAAGGATTAAGAGGATACCTCAGTAAACACTGAGGTTGCCTTAACTTAAGAAAAAAAATGGAAGTAAAGAAAGCATGGTTGCCCTCCTGCGTGTGTACCTTATGTGAGATTGGCGTCAGTGGTTTACGAACCTTGCTGCCTCCTTCACCCTTGCCTCTGTCAGGTTTTCAAGCGTACATAGTCTTTAAACGTATCAGTTCCAAATCAGTTAACAAATTCAAGTTAATTCAACAAACACCAGCTTAACTCGCAAACCTGCTATATGTGTGAAAAATAAGAAGTAAATGTATAGAATTGTTTGTAGAGAAATTATAGTCTAGTTAAACAGGCTAGGGGAACACATGTATAGAGATATATCACAAGGCAAAACGTAAACTTATTTAAAGGCAAATAAACTATTGACTTTTTAAATTAGTTAATATTTTTTATTGGAAGAATCAGATTTAAATGAATGAGCATATTACATTTCCACAAATTGTAGCAGAGTATAGAATACACGTAGAAAAAGAAACAAAAAGAAAAAATCTTATGTTAGAATAGCTGGAGATCTTTCTGAGTACTTCAAGGATCTTGAATGTCCACTGAAGAATTTTTATTTAAGCCATAAGCAAAGGAAAATCATGAGAAGTTTTGAAATTTTTACTTACACTCGAAGAGCGAGGTTATGATTTAATCTACCAGAACTGTGAAAAAATGCTGTAAAAGGCAGGGACTGAGAAAAGGATACTGCTAAGAAATAAAATGTATACAGCTTGGCAGCAATTTCTTGCCATGGAAGAAAGCAGGAATGAGAGTGGACAAGGGAAAGAAAAACAAAGATTATTCTTACTCTTCTTGTTTAGGTCAAAATCTGTATTAGTTTCGAAGGTTGCCCTAAGAATTACCACAAAGTTGGTGGGCTAAAACAGCAGAAGTTCATTCTCTCACTGTTCTGGAGACCAGAAGTCCCAAATCGGTGTCAGCAGGTCCATGCCCCTTCAGAAGCTTGCGGGAAAATGCTTACCCGTTTCTTCCTAGCTTCAGGTGGCCCTGCCAGTCCTGGTGTTCTGTGGCTTACAGATGCATCCCTCCCATCTCTGCCTCCTTCTTCACGTCACCTTCTTTGTTTTTCCTCTCTGTCTCAGTGGGTCTTCTTCTCTTCTTATAATGACAAAAGTCTTGCATTTTAGGACCCATTTTCCAGTTCCATCTCCTTTTGATCTTTAACTATCTGCAAAAAAATTGATTTCTAAATATGGTGACATTCTGAAGTTCCAGGCTGAATGAGAAGTTGAGGGAGACACTATTCACCCCACTACAGGTAACTTGGAGAAACACGGGACCATTAATGCAATTAAATGGTCTACACTGTCTTCTTGGAGAAGCAATTACCTGGGGAGGTAGATCAAGTTGGAGTCCTAAAAGCCCGGTTTGTGAACGGTAGATTCTGAGTACACTGGCTCTTGGCTATGAAGTGTAGAGCCAAAGATGATAATGATAAGCATTTTAAAAAGATAATATATGGAATTAAAAGTGAAATTAAAAATTAGGAAATAAAGAAAACACTTTTAAACAACAATTCAGTCTACATTAATGAGGCAAAGAGACAGAAGCAAGATAAGAAATGTGTGGTTTCTTGGCTCCCCAAATCTTACCAACATGACCTGTTTGGTAAGGCAAGGTTTTGTTATTGCTTACTGCGTAGGGGAGAGCCCCCACACCACAGAGCTCTGGGAGTGTCTAGAAGCTGGAGAAGGTAAAATCAGAATTTATTGACAATGGGAAGCTTGGTTTAGGTACATCTTTCAATTCAGGATCTTGATTAAGACTGAGTACGAATCACATACAGTAGTCCAGGATGGCTGGAAAGAGCAAAGTAAAGATTTTGAGGAAAGGGACTCAAAGAGTCTTAGGGCTCAAACTCTTGGTGCTTATTTTATTGAAAAGCTAATGGGTCTTTCAGAAAGTTCTTATAATGAAACCATCAGATCATGTGCCTGAGTAAAAGTCTCCAGAGAAAGCAAAGTGAGGCTAATAAAGACAGTAAACTAGCAAATTGTTATTAATATAGGGTGTGGTTTCTGCTTTCAGTGTTCTTTTTGAACATGAGGCTAGAGAGCTTCACTTCTCCACAGCAACCAGAGACAACAAATCATAACCAATAGGTTTAGGAACAAGGGGTCAGAAGAAGAAACTAGATGAATTCTGTGAGGTGTGGACCAAAGAAACCAAGATAACTTTCTTTGTTACCTTGTGTGGGGAAGCTGCTTATTTATTTTTAAACAAGCTTGCAACCTTGGCCAAGGGTAAAAAAGGAATTCTGAGTGAATCCAAATTTTCAAACACAAATAATACAGGAAGACAATGATGATAAAATTAATAAATATAAAGCATTAGGAAAATATTGTTATGTTTAAATATAATCAGGTTGGTTTCAATGAAGAGGTATCGTAAACATTACCAAAGCTTTTTAATATCCAACTCTTTTCTTTCTGAATTTGTGGAGCACTATGCTTACCGGATCTCTTGCAGAGAGGCAAACCCATGTAATTAGTTATGACCGATAAACTCTGAGCAGAAATGACTTCCACGTGTCACTTCTGATGAGCAATGAAAATCTGCTGCATAGTCCTCCAGCTCACACCTTGCCAACTGTTGTGAGTGTGGAGTGTATGGAGATTCTAGATGGAACATTCTAGGTCCCTGACTCACTTGAAGGGAGTTAATTTGCCTAGAGATATACTGCATGTGTGTGTGTGTGTGTGTGTGTGTGTGTGTGAGAGAGAGAGAGAGAGAGACAGAGAGACAGAGAGACAGAGAGACAGAGAGTGAGAGAATTCACTACAATTTAAAAATTTATTTCTTGCAGCAAAACTTATCCTGCTCTAGCTAATATTTGTAATAGCACTATATGACAAATTGTAAAAGTGACAAAAATTATTGTCATAACAAAATGGGTGAAAAAGTATAGATTACTGTTTGAGTAAATTTGGTGAGGAAGAAAAGGAGAAAAAAGAGGAGAATTTTCAAGATTCTATAAGAGAAAGCACATTTTCAATATTCTATTCTATTTTCTAAAATTTGGATACTAGAACAGGTTTAAGAAATTCCAAAATAACATTTTAGCTTTTTAGATTATAAAATGAATCCCTTTTTGGCAGATGTCAATCTTTACTTTCTGATTTGATTGGAAGCACTTATCAGAATTCACCCATGTGGTCATTTGCCAAGAATTTGACCTCATTGAAACAAAGGCCTATATTAAGTTACTTTCTTCTTTCCAAAAATATTCTCTGCCACTGTATCCTCTAGATTATTGAAATATATTTAGATAGCATTTGATATAAAAAACACTTTAAATTGCTTTAAATTTATCACACACTATTTTCTTGGGAGATTGTTTTTATATTTCTTCCATCAATTGCCAGTTAAGTACAATGTGTTCTCGTAATTCCAGGAAGTAGTGTTATGGCTGTCAAAGATGATGTGTTGCATAATCAGTAACAGTAAATAGGCTAATTCTTTGAAGCTATTCCTGCTGGAAGGTGTATAAGACTACCCACTGGAAAGTGCCAAAGTATACCTGCCAACAACTGAAACGTAGGAGTTGAAAGAGTTAGGGAGATAAATAAGGAAATGTGCCATAACTTTCTTGAAATATTGAAATATTAGACTGGGAAGCATTGTGAAAGTACACAATGATCCCTTGTTTTATATGGCAAAGTGTCCTGGTGGGAAAAAATGTACCTGTTATTAACACACTTTTGCCGCAGCATCCTGAGAGTGTGTTCTGTAAATTTATGGCAACATGGAGGAAAACGAATCCTCTGCTATTCAATGCCTGGCACATGGTAGGTACTCAAGACATGTTTTGTGATAGAGCAATGAAAGAACAAGTGTATGTAGTCACTGAGAAATTGTTCTGAAAAATGAAAAGCTATTTTACCAAAAAAATGAAAAAGCTTGAAAAATTGGGGTTCCGCTTTACATTGTAAAAGCTCAGGCTGTTCATGGATAATCTTTCCCCCTGAATAAAAAGAAGGGAGATGAAGTGGTCGGTGCAGGCTTAGGAGTAACTGAGCGAGTTGGGTTTGGAAACGGGGAACAGGAGCACTTGACTGTAGACCTCAGTGGTTGACCCAAGATGAGGCTACAATTTGAGAGGCTGTGTTGTGAAGAAGCCAAATCAGAAGTAAGGCAGATGTCCAAGAGAATCACCAGAAGGTTTTTTTTTTTTTTTGAAACAAATGAACAAACAAAAAATCAGGTTAAGGCAATGGAACAGAAACCAGGAAGAAACAGGAGCCCCAGAACCTAAAAAATTCTAGGAAATAAAGGGAAATAATAGCAATAACTTCTCAGAAGATAAGGTGAATGTGCTGTTGCAGAGATTGCCAGCAGCATATGAACATCTATTCTCCCTTTCTTAGTAATAACAGCTTTCATATTTAATGGCTCGCTGCAGTCCAGAAAGAAGTCTGGACGTTCTCCACCCTTCCATGCAACTAGTTATGGCCAAGTGATTACATTTTGGCCATTGAACTGCAGCAAAAGAGTTGGTCTTTCTATACATGAAATCTACTTTAAGAATCTGGATATACCCTTCCTGGATTTTCCTCCATCCTGCTATATGAGGGGCTCTAGTGGCCATTTTGGACCCTTTGGACCTGACTGTAATTTTGTAATTACATCTGTTATAGAGAGAGTAGAAAATTAGTTTATTTTGTCCTGTATCACGGTGGACCAAAATTTGCTTCTTATGATTAATATTTTAGAAATTGTTTCTGATGCCCCACTTGTTTGGGGAAATATGTTGCAAATCTTTAGGATTGTAGTCATAGTTAAGAAAACCTCCATCCAGTTTATTTCAAACATGAACTGTAGGATTTTTAGGACATTTCAAGTCTTCCTGTACCAGGAATAATATCATCCACAATGTCATTTATGATAGTATCAATACCCTCATTGTGGTGGCTTAATATGAATGGGGTGTGTGTGTATATATATTTGATGTCAATGCTTTATGTTAAATCAGCAAGAAATTAATAAAACCCTGAACAGACATGACATGGGTAAGCCCATTTCAGGATAAGGGAAGCATCTGAACATAGGCATGGTCTGGCAAGAGTCAGACACCCAGTTAGAATGGCAGGTAGTGTGGAATAGAGCATCATTAAGTGATTTGATCAGAAAGATGTGTTGATGCCAGGTAGGAGGGTGGAATAGTATCAACTGCTGGTAAGTCATTAATAAATAGACTGTAGTGCCTATAAGTTAAGTAATTAAAGTTAAGTTAATAGATCACAAAGACAGAACAAGGTAATACCATGCACTGTTAAGATGATGAGAAAGTGACAAATGGCTCTGCTGGCAGTCAGTCTGCGATGTCAGACTCACAGAAACAAAACTCAGACAAGAGAAATGGACTCTGCCACCAAAGAAATCCACTAAACACCCCATCTCCTCACTGACATGGGAAATGGCCGTTTCTTTACAAAAACAACTCCAGTCCCACTTCCATCCTCTCGCCTCCTAGTTGAAAAGAATTGAGATGCCTGTGGCAAGCATGATGGTATACCACTCAGACCTCCCGGCTGCAAGGAGAAGAGGTCACCAATGGTTCCAGCTGCCCCGTCTTTGGGATACACTCATGTGAAAGTTGTAATATGGCTCTGTGACAGAAGCCATTTTCTTGCTGCTATGTTAACCAGCAAAGAAAGGCCAGATGTTATAGTGCAAAGCTAGTTGCAGCACCTAGACTTAATATTCCAAATGTCTCGTGGATCTAAAGACATTCAGAGCAATTTCAGGAACCAGATCGGCATACCAGGGTCCAGTTATCAGCATCATGTGTGTCTCTGAACTTAACAAACCAGTAGCAACCCCACATCTCCTCCTCCTCCAGCCCTTCCATCATTTTGTAAGCTTTTAATTTCCTGTGTTAAATCCCTTTCTGCTTAAAATATCTGTTTACTACATTAAACTCTGGCTGAGACAGCATGTCCAAAGGTAAAGAGATAGGACAAAAATCTCATGGTCAGGGAGTAATTGGCTGTTAGCTTGGTTGGAGCCAAAGGTGGATAGTGGTAGAAAATATAGACATAAGAGTAAGGTTTGCAAAGACTGTGAAGAGTTTTTAAGTTTTGTTTCTCCCAAGTACTCAGCATCTAGTAAAGATCTAGTAAAGTTTCATTGAATGTTGGTTGTCTGAAATTGTATTTAAAGTCTTTAGTTTGTTTTTTTTTTCCCTTACAGGTAAGAAAGCCAGCAGTATTAAAGACTTACTTAAAGGAATAACATGATAACGTGTTCTTCTCATTTATACTTCTTTGTGAGTAATATGGGGAAGGAGTTGGAAGTGGTTAAGCATAGAAAAGTTGTCCCAGATTGGTCTGTAGCTTATGAGGCTACTGGCCACATAAAATTGGTCACATTTCATGCAAAGTTTATTATGTGATTTTAAATAGTTAAATATTAATAATGTCACACTTTGAGGTACTGAGAGTCTGAAAAATTTTTTTAAAATATTGATCAAGATCATATACTTTCAAAGCTATCATGCAAAGGACATTTTAAACTGTGTTAATATTAGTGCAATATGGTAGCACCACTTTTGGCTGCCAGATAGACATGCCTTTCATCCTTCCATATTTAGCCAGGATTGCAAGAATTCCTTATCGCCTTTGGGCAAGTTGGGGATATGGGGCTGTATTTTATCACATAATTTAATTAGGTAGGATATTTTTACATCCCTTAATGGTGTCATCTGGAGGTCATTTGTAGGTGTGGCATTATTGCATTTGCTGAATAACACATTCCCAAACTTTGGAATGAAAGTTAAATGTGAGTAAATGCCAAGAAGGTTAACACAATATGACATATCTCACTAATTCACTTAAACAGTGAAAATTGAAAATATTTGACCTAGGCTGAGAAAATGAAAGGGAAGGTTCAAGCAAAAAAGTGCTAAAATAGTTGGGAGAGTTACAATATTCAAGTACATACCATCTCATATTTATTTTTGGAGAAAAATTAGTTGAATCGTGAGAGTTTTAATTCAAAGTCTTTGGAAACTCCCCTGTTGAATAAAATATGCTCGCACATATCTCTGTCATATCGCATACCACATAGTATTATAAATATTTTCTCATAGGTCCATGTGACAGAGAACACTGTGTTCTCTATCAACCCATTTAATCTCTTCCTGGCCAAAGGAGGATTTTATTTATAATTAGGTTAATTTGTACATTACATGGTTCTAGTTATTTGTACTATTTATTACATGTAATGTATATAACTACTAGGCTTGGCTATAAAATCCCTTGCACAACCTTCCATATTCTATCTTTCTTTTTCCCATTTATAGCAATTTTTAAGACCACATGTTGAAGATGATGGAGCCACTGGTTAGAAAGAGCCTGAATTTCTGAGTCACTGCATGGAACATTGTTCCTCTTAAGAACTTTTACCTCCTACCATGTACACATCAATCCACATTAGCTGTGGTATAAATTGGCAATGACCTTTTATTATGTTCAGCTGCTGAGATTTTGTCATTGTTTATTATAAAATGGAACTAACTTTGTCTCATTAGACTATGTGTTCCCTAAGCTCTGGTCTTGTTTCATTTATCTCCATCTCTTATTGTACTAAAGTGTCTGGGACAATGCCTAGCATAGAGTAAGTGACCAGTATATGTTGAACAAGTAAGTGAATGTCCTATAGGCAAGAGATAATGGGTAGTTTTAACTAAGGCAATGGCAGAATGCAGTCAGAATAACTACTTAAAGATATCTTTAATCTAAATTACTTTTAAAAAGCATATTTACTTTTTAAAATATATGGCTCTTTAGAGAACAAACTCTTTTCAAAATATAGAGCTTTTAAACACAGCAAACATTGTGTCAGTATTCACACTTCTAAACTTTTTTTCCTGAATACTTCTGATTGATGTGAAATGAAAAGTAATGTTATGAAATTTATCATCATGTACCATGTGGAATCAGTTCAATTAAGTTTAACTCATAATGCCACATATTATAAATTGATGAATTTTCTACATAGCTCTATCTTCTTACATTATATTCCTTAAATTAATGGACTTTGTTTTAGTAGTTTTTAGTTTACAGAAAAATTGAACAAAGTACAATTTTCATATACTTCTCCCTTTCCCAGTATTCCTTGTTATTAATATCTCAACATTAGCGTACAAAATGGTATAGTGTGCAAGTTCATAATTATTTGTTATAATCGATGAACCAATATTGATACATTATTACTAACTAAACTTCATAGGTGACATTAGGGTTCACTCCTTTTGCTGTGTTGTAAGTGTGTTCACTATTACAGTATTATACAGAATAACTTCACTGACCTAAAAATTCCACCTGCTCTGCTCTTTATCCCTCCTTCCCTACCTCTTTTTGAAACCCTGACAAACCAGTTATCTTTTTACTGTCTCCATAATTTTGCCTTCTCCAATTAGGTACATTGTTGGAATGAAAGATAGTCTTTTCAGATTGTCTTCTTTCAGTTACCAATGTGCATTTAACATTCCTCCATGTCTTTTCATGGCTTAATAACTAAATTGTTTTCATTGTTGTCTCATATTCCATTGAACAGTTATACAAAAGTTTATCCATTCACTTATTAAAAGACATCTTGACTACTTCCTCATTTTGGCAATTATAAATAAAGCTGCTTTAAATATTCATGTACAGTTTTTTTTGTGTGTGTGTAGACATACATTACCAACTCATTTAGGTAAAAACTAAGGAAGGAGATGGCTGGATCATATGGTATGAGTTTAGTTTTGTGAGAAACTGCCAAACTGTCTTTCAAAGTGGCTGTATCACTTTGCCTTCCCACCACAATGAATGAGAGTTCCTATTATCCTAAATCTTTGTCAACATTTGGTACTGTCAAAGCTTTGGATTTTAGCCATTCTAATAGATATTCAGCTGTTCTTAAATTTTTTTTCATTTCATGGTACTTAATTCTGTCACTTGTTTTCAGACAAAAGTCATTTGTCTTCAGACAGAAGCTCTCCTTTTTACATATGAAAAGTGGGAAGGGAAAGAAAACAGGGCTTAACTTCTGACAATCTAAGCTTAATTTATTTGGATCTTAGATCACCTTTGGGTCTTAGACTTTACTTTGATTTATGAACAAGGAGACTGCAGGTGAAGGGCATGCCTCTAAGAATTGAAAATTTGTGCAATGTACTTCATTCCTCATGACACTGTTTCCTGGCTCATGTCCAAGGGCAGGTCCCTCGGCTGTGGTGAGTGAGTGAGACCGCACTGCATCCTGAAAGAACCGAGGAGACAGTCCTAACACTGGAACTAATGGCCCCACTCTTTGCCTTGAAAGTCATTATACATACCTCTTCTTATAAATTCGAGCTTGTTGTAAAGTGAACAGGTGCAAACTGACATCAGCAGCTGGTATAACATGTCTTTAGAAGTACTGAATCTCTTACGCCGACCCCTGCAGTTTTATGAGATCTGACAGATGGATAACATAATGGTCATAGAATGGCTGAGTATTAGGACACATGTACAGGGCTAATGGCACAGATACAGTTGCACGTTGCAGAGCGCCAGAGATCTGTTAACATTCTGCAATGACTATCAGGTGCTGAGTGAGATTTTTAAAGGTGCTGAGAATGGATAAGCTAAATTCCTCTCGTCAGAGAAGCACATTCTGCCATGATTCACACTTCCCTTTTGGCAGTCAGCTCTGGGATGACTGTTCTAAGTTTGACCTTTGTATGTAAATATTATTTGAAGGATACAGACTAAAAATTTATATAATTCAAAAGAATTCCAAACTCCCCACTACTGATGCTGGGAGGAGAGATTGGAGGGTGGGTAGTGGTCATGTTACAGAAAAACTTGTTTTTCTTAGTTTTCAACTGGAAAGCCAGGGTAAACCTCTTTGACAGGCAGCCTGATAAAATTATGGTGGGTAAAAGCCAACTTATTTGCTAAATATATTTCAGTGCAGCACTTTGGTGATTTAATTATATTAAAAGTTGTTCAAAGGAGTGATAAGTTCACTGTTTTATGTTTTGACATTATACATCAAGAAAGTGCTGCCTCTTCTCACTATCTTCATCATGAGTAACACCTAACTTGTGCTGTACCAGATATAAATGCCATTATTGCATGGATTGCATGTCCATTTACTTCAGGGTATGTATAGTAGGGGACTTAGTACACTATTGTAATAAAGACATTTATAGAGAGTGCAAGGAGAAATATGTTGCAGCTTGATTTCAAAATAATAACTGGTATATTTAAACTACTCTGTAAAAAAAAACAAAAACAGAAGATATTTTACCTTCACATTATTAGTTATGTAATATGGATGTTTATACATCATTCTTCCCTTTCATTGATTCACATCTTAGTAAGGAAAATAAAGTTTAGTAACTGTGGTAAATTGCATTATTGTTTTTAACAATTACTCAATCTTCTCTCTTCTCACTGACAGAAGGGTACTTTTCTGTGCTACCTCAATGTTGGGCTTGGTCATATGACTGGCATTAGCTGATGGGATGTGGCAGAAGTGACATTCTGACAAACACCAATAAAAAGAAGTGAAGTGTTTTTCACAATGACAACAAAGAATGGAATAGTTCTTTGGACTGGGGCTGGTGGATGTGTTGCAAAGAAACTTGTGAGAGTCTTGAAAAATGGCAGCTTCATGTTATGCAATAAGAAAATATTTGGCTGAACTTTTGAATGAAAATACTTGGGAGGCTGAAAATGTACTTAACGCATTTGGTGTTTGAGGTTGGTTGTCACTTGATATATTTCTAAAGCGAATACAAGAAAGAACAAGCTCAGAAAAGATCTATACTGCTTGCAAGGGAACAGAGAGAGTCTAAGGAGACCTGGGAGACTGGAAAATAAAGTGGTTTCTCATTTCTAGTTAGTCAAAGATAAAACTGAGAAATCCCTTGAGTCACAAATGCTGATTAATGCTCAAGACACAGCCTCAGGGCAAAAACAAATCAAACTTGTAACAATCACAGATTTTTAAAGATATCTGATTGGATTCCTGTGGTTTCCAATCTCTGTTGGTTGGGTAAAATGTCAGAGGAACAGAGACAAAGGACTTCATCCCAAGGAGGGCTGAGAAGCATAGAACACTTCTTACTAAGTCTAGGGAGAGGGACATGGTCCAGGAGGGACTCTGACAGAGTTACAGCCCTAGAATAAAACAAACTTTCTGAAAGAGTTGTATTATTGTACTAGTGGTACAAGTCTAAAAGGATGTGTACTCAGTGGTAGAGGCTACTTCTCAAACAAAAGACTGAAAATGAATTTGCATCGGCGGCCATCTTTAATCAATCACACCTCCTCCCCTTATAATGCACGCTTTCACTCATCCACATCAATTAACTCCCACGCTAAAATATACTTACACATTGAAAAATCTTGCAAGCAGCAACTCTTCCTGATCATAATTGGGTGTCTATAGCAGTGCCTCTTTCTGAGATTTGGCCCATTGTGCACCCTCAGTAGAAACTGCTGAATAAATTCACAAATGACAAGTATATGTCTTTGAATTTTTCCCAAGGTACTCCTCAGCGCCTAGATTTTAGATGCTCAACAAATTTTTTGGAATAAATGAAGAAGACATATATATCCTGCCTAAAAAGTCATACTTGAAAGCTTACCAAAATAACATAAAATGTAAATGCATGAGACATTTTTTTATGTGGGTAAAATACTTTCTTTTGTAGTGAAGAAAATAGTTGGAAACTCCAGTTTTGTCTTTCAGTTTCCATATCAATATAAAGAGTAATAAATACATTCTTTTGGCTAAAATAGACATTGCCTTGAGTCAATAGTGTTTCTGACAAAGGGTAGGAATTACCAAACATTTCGACACTTTAGAAAAATGCTTTAAAGATGGTCTACTAATCATTTTTTCTAGCACAGACATACAGAAGAAAAAGAGATCTTTTAAGAATTCTGAGAAAAGTGTTACAATTATAATTATTGAGAGTTTAGGAATTCTTTTCCCTTCATGTTTACTTGGTTTTTGAATATATTGGCTTATTCTTCTGAGTCTGCATCAGTTTAAAACTCAGGGGATGTGAAATAGAATTGTCAAGATTATGTCCACATATTCATGCAAACCAAAGGAAACCTGAGTCTTGTATGTTGTTATAGGACGGAAGAAAACTGAATTTACTTGTCCCGCTGCTACTCCTCTCGCCATGACAGAAGCAGCTACGGAACGAGCAGAAAGACCTTAATTAAGCCTTCTGAACTAAAGTCCAGTCATTTCAGAAATGCCTTCCCTTTGTATCAGTTACATACTTTACTTTGATCCTAAGTTCTAAATGTAGTCTTCTTGGGCCAGAGTCTGAAGATGTTAAAATCCACAGTAGTCTTTAGAATTCTAGCCAGAATGTTAGAAATGAGCATATATAAGTATATATAGAGAGAGAAAAAAAAGTTTTAAATTTAAAATAAAGGGAAAATTTAAAAACACTACTTATAAGACTAGAAGTATGTCTTTTTGACACAGTTCAACAATTGTTTCATTGTTAATCATGAATTTTATTATAAAATTCTTCACTTTACACATACTAGTTTTACCAGTCCCCCTACCCAGACTTGTGTGAAAGATAAAGTGTGTCTCTATTATTTCACTGATTATAATTTATTATTACAGAGTATTGTTCCTATCTTGTGTATTACTTGTACCATTCCATTTACATTTAAAGTATATAGATCAAAATCTTCCCAATTTACAAGTTAACTGTTTAGTTATATAATACTTGAGCTATTTAAATTTGTAAGAATTAAAAGAAGTCTAACATTTTTAATGACTCAGTAAAAATACTTTTAAAATTAAAATATAATCAATCAAAATTCCTATTTTAATGAAGAGACAGCAGAGAGAGAAGAGTAATTTCTAGTAAAAAATAAGATTTGTTTGCCAGTAGTTTAAATAATTAATGAGTTAAAATATTTTCCTTTGGAAGCTATCAAATTAGAAAGTCACATCTAACTTTATAAAATATCAATCAATTTCTAAAATTGTAAATATCTCATATTTAAATGTCTAAATATCTGATTATAAAGTTGATAGCTGCCTTCACATGTTTTTAATTTAAAAAAGAATAGATCACATTTATCAATTAGTAGATATATAATGAAAATAATAGGACTGATTTGTGTCTCCATGCCAGAAAGGACAATGGAAGAAGGTACAAGGAAGGGAAATTATGTAAGACTGCAGAAGGCATTTTATGTGCTCTGTGGTGTATGATATACATACATAAGTGGAAGAATATTAGTGATGGGGGGAAGGTATATAGGAATAATTCTCAGACATTTTCCCCAAAACCTATATGCAGAGTCTTCTGGTGTCTAATGCATTTGTGTGTTTTAAGTGTTTATTGCAGATAACAGTCTTGTACATATCTGATATGAACTTAGTAGTCAAAGGAAAAAATACCACAAACTCCCTCAGTTTCTAAAATTCTAAAAGAAAAGCAGCATGCATTTAAACCAACAAATTCAGACAATTATTATATAATACCCACAATATTAAATAAGACAGTGTTGTACATTCTTTAGGTATATCTTCTGAGAAGTTTTATAAAATTAATATTACGCAATCAGCCTTTGGAAGAAAGATTTAGAAATTGGCCACTGATGAAGATATTATCTAATGAATAGATTCTATCTTCTTCATTCCAGAAAGAAAAAAATCTGGGGTCTTGATACAGTTAGCTAAACTTGAATAATAAATAGAACAGAACAGTTCCACTTAGCCAAAAGGTGAACCACATACAAAGGCCAGAGGTTTTTAATAATTGTAAGATTCTTGCCCCTGTACGTTACCTTGTTAATCCCTCCTTTTCCACTTTTGTGGCACGGTCTTTAGTTATGGAACCTTGTAATATTGTATGTGTTGTAATATCAGTGCCCTTCTGCAAAAACTTAGTCATGAGAGGACTTTAAGTGCTGGACTAACCACTGTAACTGATTTGTAGAGATTTGTATATTAAACATTTGCTACACTTTGTGGCACCTACCATTTGCTGATGGTCTTCCTAAATTTTGGGATGTGGTCCTTTGTTAGAATGGGTGAACTGTTCCTAGCTGCATGGCCTTCAAGTATGGTTCTCAGTGTATTCGATTGTTGCAACCAAAAACACTCTTTTTCTTCTCTACCTGTGTCTATCTGTCTCTCTAGCTCTACCTCTATCTCTATCTCTGGCTCTATCTCTCTTTAACACACATCTGACAATAAGTGGAACACATTAGTATATGTTGATTTATTTAAATACATGATCTTTATATATATTTTTAGGATTTTCAAAAAGACCTGGGGTCCCATAAGAAAATGGTCTTGAGTAGAAAAATATTATAAATAAAAATATTTCAACATTCATCAAACACTAATTCATTTTTTCCCTATGTGCTAGGCAGTGGAACTTGATACTGGGGATAAAAAGAATTATTTCCATGGTGAGGCCAATATGCAAAATTTTTCTCATAATGCTTCATATACTTATCAGATCTCAAACCAGATTAATTAAATCCCGATGTGATTCCTTTGACACACATACTCATTACAGAACAATTCCTGACATTATGGAGAGCAACAGCTGTGCTGAAAATGAGTTGCCTACATTCTGCAACAGAGCTGGTCCACGTGCAGTACTTGCCGAGCGGTCTGTGAACCACTGACAGCTGAGCCACTCGGAGTGTATGTCTCAGACCCACTAAGTCAAAATTGTTCAAGCATGGAGCTCAGAGATTTTAATTTTTAATCAGTCTCTGGATGATGCTAAGGCACACTAGTGAATTTATTCTCATAGAAAACTTAACTCATGAAATGAAAATATCTCCAAATGCTTTGCATCACATTTAGCATATTCAAATTTCAGTTGCCATTGTGACATTTTTTGATGCATCGTTTCTTATGCTAAGTTTAGGATGACAACATTCTCCTCAACAAATAGGGAAGAACACTATGACAAATATAAATTGTTTCAATAAGAGGAGCCCTAAAATTAGGATTAGAATGCAATGCTCCTAAAATGCTTACACATTTGCAGTGTTTCTAGATTGTTTGCGCTTCTTCCCCTGGCCCCCCCCCCCACCCAAGAACACCATTATGCCAAGTTTCCACAGGGAGGCACAGAAGTCGGCGAGTGCATGAGTGCATTTGAGACCCCATAACCCCCCAGTGACTCAGCACTCTACTCAATCCGACTATGACGGCTATCCCAGCTATAAAATTTCAATGAAATATAAATTATCACCCATAGCCACATTTTGGAGTGTCTCAATTCAACTGAAGTATGAAAGTCAACACTCAAAAGTGTACTTTACAATGCCTGGTTTTGGTAGGCTGTGCATATAAGCCAGTCAGAACTTGCTCACAGGTCTGACTTTGGCTATACTATTTCTCCTGGCTGGAGACCCATCCTGTTTCCCAGTGTTAAGTTCTACACTGTCTTACTGGGAAATCGCTATGTCTTCTGCTCCTTAACTCTCTCCAGAGCATAATCAGTATTAATCAGTATTACAATTACAGTCCAATCAAGTAGAGCAATGTACACATACATTTTTCAACATTTTGCTTTTGGCTAGTGCTACTTAGAACTAGTGTATACTCTGCATGCAGAATCTCAGCTAGCATAAATGAATTAAATAGGTATCAGAGGGCTCTGAAGAGCCAGTGGAATGGTTTTGGGTTTAAAGTGTTAGAGATTAAGGGAAATCCTCCATTCTGGCTAGGCAACATATTCACTGGGATCATGTCCAAATCTCTCCTCAGAAGAGGCGGTTGTAGTACCAACTCTTAACCTAGGTTTTGTTTATTGAAAAGGTTGGTAGTGACATCTTTTATAATAGCCATGAGATGCACTAATAGCACTGAATGCATTAATTCTTCGGCATATTTTTTCCCAACGGCACCAAGTCTTTGAGGTTGACCATTTTTGTTGGCTCATTAATTCAATTTTCCTTTGTTCACTAAAACCCCCAAATTCTGATGCTGGATTGCCAGGAATAAGAATACTGATGATAGAAACGGCACCAGAGAAATCATTGCTATTCTTGGCCACAGACATTTCCAGTCTGAACAATAGCTGTTTTCTTCGTAGCTTTCACCAGTGTCATATTTAAAGCCGAGATTTTTGTGAGCTCACCCATGAATGGGAAAGGCTGCAAAATATGTTGCAGAAATCTTTCACAGGTAGGCAGGAAATTTGGAATAGATTATCAGAACGGGAAACTTTTGAAGAGATTTCTAGGTCAGAAGACAAAGCAAAACTGCTGAAGTGTGCTTTAAAGGGCGGTGTGATTCAGTCAGCAGCTTAGCTACTATTTTCCCAGCTGACACGGAATCCTTTGCTATATGGGGAATAAAAGGAGGGAGGTCAGAAGATTGGGCTATTTGAAGGTTTTCAAAAAATATTAAGAATGCAAGATTTATAAGAATAGGACTATCTTACGGCATTTTATTTTATAACTCAATGTATTAAGGTCTTATCCTTTTCAATGATAACTACTTTAAATCAGATTTTTCACAGTTTACAAATATCCTGAAAGAGAGTTAAGTCTTGATTTTGATGGATATGAATAATGAAGAATTAGAAAAGATTGAGATAACATGCTCATATGGTAGTTCTCTGCCTCCCCTTGGTTTTTTATCAAAGCATGTGTAGGAGGTAACATATGCAAAGAAAACTGTATCTAATTATAAAAGTAAAAATGCAGAGTCAGAAGAAGTTTTACTGTAAAATACCTAGGAACTAGGAAATTTTCTAAATGTATACAAATCTTCTTTAGCTTTCTTTATTCTTTCCAGAGACCCTCAACACTCTCTTCCAATCTTCTAAACCTTTCTCTTTTTTCCATACTATTTTTTAAAATTTACTTTTCAGTAATTTCCTTATAGTGTGAATCAAAACAATCTTTCCTAGACTTTTTCCTTTGTGTCACCACCATCACTCCCAGCAATCAGAGGTCCAAGTGAAAATCGTTGTCACTGGATGATAATAGTAGTGGTTGGTGGTTGGTGTGAGTGGAGCAGAAAGACAGATTATACTTTCTTTTTCACTTCAACATATAAATAAAAACTTCCTGGCCTAAAATTTATAGATCTCAAGACTCTTAAACATAGACCAAATTGAAATATATTCCTTGTTTTCTTCCTTGTGTGACATTACAAAATAATTAGTGTTCCTCCCTTTTTTTTAAGATTTTACTTTTTTTAAATTTATTTTTTAGAGAAGGAAGGGAAGGGGAAAGAGGGAGAGAGAGAAACATCAATGTGCGGTTGCTGGGGGCCGTGGCCTGCAACCCAGGCATGTGCCCTGACTGGGAATCGAACCTGCGACACTGGTTCGCAGCCCGTGCTCAATCCACTGAGCTACACCAGTCAGGGTGTGTTCCTCCTTTTTAATTTAATATGACATGTCTTTATCCATGATAAATGTTGAATAAATATGCCCTGGAATGAAATTTCCAGTATAAGACAAAATTACTAAAACTAGATATAAGGTTTGTGTTTAAGTTAAAATTTATCTGAATGAACTATCTATTGTATACCATTGAACTATACACTTTGTAAATCATAAAATGTCATATAAAATTCATCAACTATTTTGATATTACACCTTTTTTCTATGAGTTATGCAGAAAAAATCTTATACTTTGGATACAACTATTTCTAATAATAGATTTGATGATATAGAGAACAACTGCAGTCACTTTTCATTACAAAATTTGAGAACAAAAGAAAGAAATATAAATAAGCTGAGGTATGTGGTGAACAGATAAAACATAGCAGCACATTTTTCTTCTGCTGAAATAAATAATATATTAAGGGACCTGGGTTATGTTTATAAAGCCAACTTAATAAGTTTATTGCTTGGTAAAGCCAGCAGTCTGTGGATCTCACACATGGCCTTTTCCATGAGGAAAACAAAGCTAGAGATCTGCTGATCCTAAAGATACCTCAGTGTAAGTCTATCCTTACCTCATTGCCCTCCTTATGGTCACAAGCATTGGTGTCCAGAAGCCATGTTCATGAGAGCCAATTATTAAATGTTATTTTGTGAGGTAGTTGTTAAACTGAGCCATTAGCAAAAACTAACTTGTATAATCTTACAATTAAATAAATTATATTAAAATCAAATGCAATAAATAAGTATAATGTATCCTTTTTTAAATATTTTACTGTTGGCATCATTATTTATTCTTCTGAGATCATTTATGTCTATTGTATCTGTATGGTGGACATATAGTAGAATTTAGTGATACCGTACATCTCTTCCCAATTCCATGATCAAGGTGGAATATCAGACATATTGTGGGACTATTTTATGCAAACTGGCACATGCTATAAACTAGGAATGCTTTCCCCTTAGAGATCTGGTTGTCAAACATTTATAGTACACCGCTAACTGTAGGTCATCATACCTACAGATGTCCATAGAACATGATGACAATGATCTGTGTAGAAAAAGTCACATCCTCACCTATTCCAGAAATTATTTTTCCTTCAGGCCAGAGTTAGAAAAATACCACTCAACAGGCTATCCAATTACAGTGAGGAAATCGACATTTCAGTATTCCTTTTCATGATTCAGGAGAGCTTTTGTTCTTTGCCATAGCCACACTGACTTCACATTCTAGTTCATTGATAGTTTAAGTTTAGGTATTTTCCACATGAGAATCTTGCTAAGCATGCTTTAGTTTGCATAGGCAGAGCACCTGGGCCTTCTAACAATTACACAAACTTCAAGTTTCAAGCAAGGAAGTGAGCATCTTACTACTGATCTTATTGCTTCTCAAGTGCATTTAAGCACCAAAAAATGGCAACTGACTTTTAATTTTTTTGTTAATGTATCTTGTGATATTTTTCAAAAGTCTACACTAATGGAATATATTTCTGTCCCCCTTATCTTTTGTTTCTTCAAAGGAAAAATCAGAAACTCCACAAGTTTTAGTAAAGACATAAAAATAAAGAAAAAAAGAAATCAAGTCCCACTTAGAGTAAGTAGCCTCTTAAAAGAGTCAGAGAGTCAGAAATTATTTGGTAAGTTCCAAATAATTTGGAACTTGTAATTATTAATTGATTCAAGTTCAGGTACAGTAGTAACCAAGGTTCTTACTCTATGCTGTTTCTCAATCTTTTTTACCTACTGGCACTGTAAAGAGAAAAATTAAATTCAATATAAATTCTTCCTAATAAGAGAAACCAAACACCCAGGAATAAGGTTTTGTCAGGTAAGATTGCTCTTTGAGGGCCCCAAACCATTGTCATATCTAAATGGTATCTTTGCCTCACCTCACAGATGAGTAGTCACCGCACTGAGGGCAGCATCATCCCTGTTGAGAATGCACAAACTTCATCCTGAGAGGTTACTTTGAAAACGTCAGTTTGTTTCTCTACTCTAGAAGACATGGCTCTCACTAGAGAAAGCTGATTATTCAGAGACATCACATATACTTGTTGAATTACCTTCTTACCAGTTTTCAGACACTAAGTTAGCTCTCAAGGGTTATTGTATTAACTCTCGGGAGCTCTAACGCAGTAGTGTTCCATAAGATAGTCATTAGACATACATGGAAATTTATGTTTAGTTTACAGTAACTAAACTAAAAATTCAGTCTCACTTGCCACACTTCAAGTGCTTATTTGCCAACTGCATCTTGTGTCTATCTTATGGGAAAGCACAGATATTAAACATTTTTCTCATTGCAGAAAGTCCTATTGGAAACAGTGTTTTAGAGTCTCCTAAATTGTGTTCCATGGACCAGCCATGTCAGTCATGTATGGTTGTTTATTAAAAAAGCAGATTCCTGGGCTCCACCCCAGACCTACTAAAGCATAATTTGTCCTTTTTATAAGATACCTGGGCTTTCACATGAGAGCACAGCTGGCTACAAAGAAGTCACTTTTTGGATCCTCGGTTCAATATTAACTTCCTTGCTGATACATTATATTAAAATGTGCCTAACTTTAAATTTTTTTAATTACATTTACCAGGGTGACGTTGATAACAACATGCCTAACTTCTGAGATGTGGAGGTTAGCCCTCTGAGCTTTTGCTTTTTATTCAATGCCAGGACAACAATTAAGTCATTATAATAAGTTTATTTTAAGGAAACAATTATTATGGTATGTTAATGATCTTCCAAGTTGTTTTGTTTAATTAAACAAGTTAATCATTTGCTATAATTGTTTGAGCTCACACATCTTTTAAACAGAGAAACCATGCTTATTTTATTGGGGCCCTCAGGAAACTAAAAAAGAATGCAGCAAAAGGAAATCCCTGGCAAAGTGTTCCTCATTATGATGGGCCACTTTCTTAAGTCATAAAAATCCTTTGGTCAACACAAAACAAAGGCAGCTCTCTGGGAGTGGAACTAGGCATGCACATTCGTAATGGTAAAATGTAATGGGGTTAGCCCAGTTTTAAAAACAAAGATCATTATTAATCCGTATCCACCATTACATATACAAACCCAAAGATATTTACTGTTTTTATAAATGGACAGTAACCAGAGGGGAGGTGGGAGGGGATAATGAGGGAAAAGGGTGAAGAGTTTGCAGGAAGAGCTTATAAAGGACACAAGGACCAAACCAAGGGTGGATGGAATCAGGGAGGGTGGTGGGGATGGCTGGGGTGGAGGGGAAAACACAGAAAACTATACTTGAATAACAATAAAATTTAAAAGTATTTTAAAAAATAAAATAAGATTCTAAAAAATAGTAAGTTCTCCAAGTTACAGAATCATTCACTGTGGTCCCCTTTAAAATGAGAAAATCTTGCTTTATGTATATTGTATGATACAGCCCACCACTTTTTACATTGATAGTAAATTGTTTTATGGCAATAAAAATTCTTCACATGTCAAGTATCAGAATTATTACTGTGAGTCTTCTTAGGTAGATTATTGAATATAATTATGTTCTACATATTTGTTCTTGAACATAAATTTCCATTTCTTTACAAAAAGCCAAGATTCTAAGATAAGCAATTCTCATAAAGATGTATAGGGCTTAGTCCAGGCTCTGAAGATAATTAGAAAGTTTCACAAATGGGCTGTCCCTGAATTCCAACTCTTGAGATAACCAGGGATCCAAATAAAATAAGCTAATCTGGCCTCAGTTTTATAAAATCATGCCAAAATTCCATCTTTAACTGGTTAAAAATACAATATGGTTTGTGGTGGCCAAACAAAAAATAATCACATTATTTTATGGTGAAGACTATCGTCCATGTCTTTCTTTGAAGTGATATTAAATTTACTTTGTTTCTGGCTCAGCTTCCTCAGTTAAAAGATGACACTTTTTATACCTGAATTATTGAAGAAATTGTTCAAAGCGAAATAAAAAATGTCAGCCTCTAAGCTCATAGGCCCTCACAAAGATCTTCCCTCTCCTTCCCTCTCACAGAGGCCTTTCCCTTCTTACTCTATCTGATACTACTTTTCAAAGCCCAAAGGCAGGATATTAAAAAGCATATGTATACATGATAAAAACGCAATGTCCCCCTTTCTCCTTGCCAATTGATTTCCAACTGGCATGCTGTCCTAACTAAAATTTCACCATTAGGAATTTATTACTTTATCCCAAATCATATCATTCCCAAACATCGGTTTTTATGTTGTAAAGTCCTGGGGTAGTTTTCATCTACATTCTTCTGTATGAATTCCTTTATCAGATTACTTACCTCCAGCTGTGACAGGCTGCTTGAGTTTTAAAGTATGTGGCTGGAAATAAATGGGACAGAAGAATAATGCCAGGACCTAGAGCGCTACCTAGGACGACAGGCATGGCCAGGAGGTAACACAAGGACAGTCCGAGCTGCCTGGCGCTTTGAGTGCTTTGGGTGCCTGGTGGAGAGCAAAGTAATGCAGAGAGAGGGTGAGAAAACAAGCTCAAACGTCAACCATGGCTCATTTTTCCCAGGACTGTAATATTGGGAGTCTATTAGCTGTGCTACAGCTTCCTAATCAATCAAGGACACTGCATTTAAAGTCTGAAGCTTAGTGAATTTTAAGGGCTAAGCTCATTAATTAAGCACGGGATGTTTTAATTCAAAGGTTGTGCCAAGCAAAGTACACAAAGCAACAAAGGCTTTTTATATGTCAGTAAAGATAATTGAAATAACCACACTACTTTTTTTTCCCCATTGTGGGTATTTGTGAGAAGAGAATTTTTGGTGTGAATCATCTGCTGATAATCCTCTCAAATATCCACTCCACTGTAATGAAGCTCATGGTCCAGGATGGTAGTTGGATTATAATCACACACTCCTGGGTCTTAATAGACTAGTCACTGCAGTCTCACCAATAAAAACATTACAGTAAATCACTTTAATAAGAATTACATCAAGGAAAGGAATACATTTTAATAATTGAAAAATATAAATTTATGCTGTTCTGGATTGATAATAATTTTTCAAGTTGTTTTGAATAAATAAGCAACCATTTGCCATAATTGTTTATACTATTAGTTTGGAAAAAGAGATTTCTCTAAAATCTTAGAGAATAGCATGTATAAATAAATGCATAAGGAATAACATTATTGAATAAACATAAAAAGCAGAACTGATAGTGATGTAAATTCTAAGAGAAAATAAAATAGTTTATAAAAATTATGCATAACATTAACTTTATAAAAATCACAAAAATTCACCTGGATAATATATATACATTTATAATACCATATATAATATATGGTATTATAAATATCATATGATATGATATATAATATATATATCATATATATCACAATAATATCATATATTATTATATGATATATAATATATATATATCATATCATATCATACTTGAGGCTATATAGAATGATTCCTGTCTATAAAAACTTGTACTTAAAAAGCCCAACTCTCACCCCAGCCAGTGTGACTCACTTGGTTGGACACCATCCCACAAAACTAAAGGTTGCCAGTTTGATTCCTGGTCAGGGCATGTGCCTGGGTTGTGGGCTCCTACTAACAACAGCTTTGAAAATAGAAGTGTTTTTATAAGTCTTTCCAGAGTACTATTGTACTCTAAAGTATATTAATTCATACTTTTTATGAATTAATATAAAATTATAAGCATTTATTATATTCACTCTAGTTATTAAATTCTCCTGGGAATTCTTACAAAATACATATGCTATAGGAAGTACATTAGTCATTTCCAATTAGCACAAGAACTTACATGTTTATATAAGCATTCTTAAAGTATCACATTTACAGACAACTAAAACTTGGCTCATTAACATTCTTCTTGGATTCTAAAACTATATCCTAGGGAACATGATGACATTTTAATTTTTACATCCTTTCACAATTATATAAATACTTTAATGTTAAAAAAACAAAAGTTTACTTAAGTTATATTTTTCATGCGTACTATTAAAATATACTGTGCATTTTATACATATTTTGTACACATATATTTTAAGAATAGTACTTTACACAAAACTACATGTGATATACTGATGAATTATTAAGACCTTCTTGAGGATAATTTGATTGGAGCTTATTTCTGTTTTGTACCCTACTTTAGAATCTAATTCTGGCATAAGATATGTTATTTCTCACAATTAGTTATTTGCAGCAAAGTTAATTCCAAGGAAGGTAGAAATTTAGACTTTAAATCTTCCAATCATCTCTTTCTCTCTTTCTTTCTCATTCTTTCTAATGGAAGAGAATTCTGAATTTGATAGTATAAATTTGCAATAGTTAAGAAAAACAACTGTCAAGTCTTTTTTTTAATATATTTTATTGATTATGCTATTACAGTTGTCCCATTTCCATCCTTCATTCCCCTCCACCCTGTACATCCTCTCCCACCCACATTCCCCACCCATTAGTTCATGTCCATGTGTCATAAGTTCTTTAGCTTCTATATTTCCCATACTATTCTTGCCCTCCCCCCCATCTATTTTCTACCTACCATCTATGCTACTTATTCTCTGTATCTTTTCCCCCTCTCTCCTCCTCCCACTCCTCTGTTGCTAACCCTCCATGTGATCTCCGTTTCTGTGGTTCTGTTCCTGTTCTAGTTGCTTGCTTAGTTTGTTTTTGTTTTTGTTTTAGGTGTGGTTGTTAACAATTGTGAGTTTTCTGTCATTTTTCTATACATGTTTTTTATCTTCTTTTTCTTAGATAAGTCCCTTTAACATTTCCTATAATAAGGGCTTGGTGATGATGAACTCCTTTAACTTGACCCTATCTGAAAAGCACTTTATCTGCCCTTCCATTCTAAATGAAAGCTTTGCTCGATAGAGCAATCTTGGATGTAGGTCCTTGCCTTTCATGACTTGGAATACTTCTTTCCAGCCCCTTCTTGCCTGCAAGGTCTCTTTTGAGAAATCAGCTGACAGTCTGATGGGAACTCCTTTGTAGGTTGCTGTTTCCTTATCTCTTGCTGCTTCTAGGATTCTCTCCTTCATTTTTACCTTGGCTAATGTAATTATGATGTTCCTTGGTGTGTTCCTCCTTGAGTCCAACTTCTTTAGGACTCTCTGAACTTCCTGGACTTCCTGGAAGTCTATTTCCTTTGCCAGATTGGGGCAAAGGAAATAACAGTTCTCTGTTATTATTTGTTTGAATAACTTTTCCACTTATTGCCCTTCCTCTTCCCTTTCTGGTAGCCCTATAATTCGGATGTTGGAACATTTAAAGATGTCCTGGAGATTCCTAAGCCTCTCCCCATTTTTTTTGACTTCTTGTTTCTTCATTCTTTTCTGTTTGGTTGTTTCTTTCTTCCTTCTGGTCCACTCCATTGATTTGAGTCCCGGTTTTCTTCCCATCACTATTGGTTCCCCGTGCATTTTCCTTCATTTCACTTATTGTAGCCTTCATTTTTTCATCTAATTTGCTACCAAATTCAGTCCGTTCTGTGAGCATCCTGATCACCAGTGCTCTGAACTGTGCATCTGTTAGGTTGGCTACCTCTTCATCCCTTAGTTGTATTTGCTGTGGAGCTTTGATCTGTTCTTTCATTTGAGCCATTTTTTTGTCATGACGCGCCTGTTACATAGTGAGGGGTGGAGCCTTAGGTGTTCACCAGGGCGGGGCAACCCAGTTGCTGGGTTGTGATGTTGTATGTGGGGTTGGGGTCCAAGAGGGAACAATGGTGCTTGCTCTACTCTCTGCTGGATTTCAGTCACTTCTGCCACTTCCCCCAAGCAAACTGGGTCTTTCTGGTGCTGATTCCCATGTGGGTAGGCTTGTGCACGTTCTAGGACCCTGTGGGTCTCTCCAATAAACTCTCCTGGGAGTTTCTCCCAGCACCTCAACTCCCACAGGTGTTTTCAATTTGTGCCTTGAGGCTTTATTCTCTGGCTCTGGGACCCTGGGTTGTGTGGTCTGTCTCACTCCCCAGTTTCACCTGGTTTATCTGTGGGCAAATGTGGGACCACCTGGTCAGCCAGCCACCTTGTGCACCATGCCCTGCTTCACAGTCGCCACCTGGCTGGGCCTGCCCATGCCACCTGTGCCCAGTGTCTGCCAGCCGCCACCTGTGCATGGTGCCATGGCTCTTTTTTTGCTGAGGCCCCTCTCTACCTGGCTGCCTGACTCCACCCCTCCTACCGGTCTGGATGAATATGTCTATTTTAACTCCTTGGTTGTTGGACTTTCATACAGGTTCAATTTTCTATCAGTTCTGGTTGTTATTTTGTTTCTAAATTGTTGTTGTCCTTATTTTGGTTGAGCACGGGGGCACAGTGTGTCTACCTATGCCTCCATCCTGGCTGAAAGTCCTCAAGTCTTCTTTTTGATGTAGGTAACATTACCTGTCAGGGGTTAGAAGCTTTAAAATAGGGGGGATTTGATATAGGAATTTGCAACCCCAGTGTTGGAGGATTGAAAGCAAACTGCATGAGTCAGAGCAGGACATAGTTACCACCCCAGAGCTGAGGAGCAAAGGAAAGGGAGCATGGTAAACAAAGCCTGAGGCAGACCTCTGCAGACAGGGTACTGCCTGGGGGTGGCCAGTAGCTCTCAGCAGGAGCAGAGAAGCTGAAAATGCTAAATGCTGAAGCCAGCTGGCACTGCTGTGGTGGTTGTGACAGGCACGGCAAGCAAACAGCAGTAATAGAGAAGTCCCTGTAAGTCACCACCCACCTCCTAATCTTCCTCTAGTCCTTTCTATTCACATAAACTAATGGGTAGTTGCTGTGGAAAAAGAAAAGTCTATAAAGTATAATCTTCAGAGTTCCAGCTATAGCTTCACCGTGTTTACTGAAGAAGGATCAATTTGGGACTGAGATAAAAAACTAGCCCAACTACCAATCAATAATTGACAATGTTTATTATTATATTCTTTGAATATATCTATCAATGTTCATCTAGCTCTAATTACAAATAATATTTACAACAAACTAACCGATACTAATAAAGTGCTCTTTTTTCCTGCTATAAAGCTACAGCTCTGGTTACTTTAGACTCAAATTTATAGACTAAAAGTTTGTATATATTATTTATATAAACTCTATATTTCATTAAAAATTACTGAAATAGCAAGTTCAAAAAATGGTTTATGTATAAGAAAGTACCTTGGATATTGCATTAAAAAAACCTGTTTTTAAATCCAGTTTCAATCATTAATTGATTTTGGCTTAAGTTGCTTAAACCTCACATTCCTCATTGTAGGACATTATTTGATGATTTCTAATATCATTTTAAGATTCATGGATTCAATAAATTATAGAATAATAATACAATAAATTGTGTTGAATTCTGCACAGTATAATGATGTACTTTAGAACTTATACACATGAGCTCACATAAACTGATAGGGCTATAAAGATTATGAAGAAATTGTTTGGCCTATTTATTTGCTTCCAATACATTAGCTGCCTTGTTGTACAAAACCAAAGACAAAGATTCTCTTTAGAAATACCACTTTGTTGACAGAAGTGTAATAGGTAAGGGTAATTGTTGCATCATTGCTGAAGTTGGAGAAAATGTAATCAAATTTGTCCAGAATCAGAAGGTTATTGTCAGTTATTATCTAAATTGTGCTTTTCTTTACAAAGGTTATCATGTTGGAAGGAATACCAATTAGTTATTTAAAAAGTCAATAACCATAAACTACTGAATAATCAATCTAGTGCTAATAAAGGGATTGAGATGTGGAATAATGGCATTTGGAAACCTTGCCATTTTCTGAAATGTTAAGATAAGAATCAACCCTGGCTGACATGTCTCAGTGGATTGAGTGCTGGCCTGAAAACCAAATGGTTGCCGGTTCGATCCCCAGTCTAGGGCAAAGGCCTAGGTTGAGGTCCAGGTCCCCAGTAGGGGGTGCACAAGAGGCAACCATACATTGCTGTTTCCTTCTCTTTCTCCCTCCCTTCTCCTCTCTCTAAAAATAAATAAATAAAGTCTTTAAAAATAAAGAATCCAAGTGACACTAACACAAACATTGGTTTCTAAAGCAGGATAAAATTCAGTAGGTATATGTGAACCAACTAGGCAAAAATATAAAAGAAAAATCTGGAGTCTCAATGCTTAATCCAAGCCTGTATGACTCTGGAATTTGTTAAAAAGAGTAATTTATGGGACATTTGGTAGTAATTTTTCTGCTATATTATGCATTCATGAGCTCCTTATTAGGATATTGGGGCTACTTTTGGTCACTACACTTTTTAAAAGATGTGGACAAACTGGAAAAGTTCAGGAATAAATGAGGAAAATGAATAAAAGGATAGAAAATAGTAACGCGAGAGAAGGTTTGAAGAAGTGTGTTGCTCATAATAGAAAAGAAAAGCCCACAGGGCAGTCGGATTGTTGTAATTAGATACCTGAGGTATTTCCACAAGATTATAACTGATTATTATTTTTTTCTCCATACGAATGTTAGCTAGAACAAAAGAAAGGTGTGTAATTAAAGAGCATTTTATTGTATATATAATCCTCCTAATTAAACTTGTGCTTATTTTTCCATTTCTTTGATCTAGTGGGAGAAGTGCTGAAAAGCTACCTCAGTAATCCTTAGCAAGATAAATTTCCTTTGAGATCTGAAAATAGATCCCTATTTCCTTCTGAGAAAACAGAGTAACTTCGTTGATCTAGGAGAAGGGCTCTACAGGCATCTTTTGTATTTTGGATGCTGTTGGCCCAGGACACTTATTCTGACAATGCTTATGAGGGTAAGAGGATGAACTGGAAAGGAAGGGGCCCTTTGAGTTTTGAAAGTTGTAAAGGGAAGGCTCTGGGCATGTTCAGAACTTCAAAGAAAGTTACTGAAAAAATTTTGAAACAATACTCCAGAGTCAAGGTAATGGCTGAATATGGTTGAGAGAGAGGAGCACAGTAGCTGGAGTGGCAATCCTTGCTCCATACAATTCTCAGAGGGTAGAATCCTTCTTTGGGAATTCATGGACTCCACCAGTTATCAACAGAGACACCATGTGGCAGGGAGAAGCAATGGCAATAAGATAAGAAGGTGAAACCCAGCTTTTCCACTTCAGTTGGGAGAGGTGGGAACCCTAGTAAGGAGAATTGGGCTTCCCTTCTTTTTTTGGGGGGTGGGGGGCAGCTTTCCTTCTAATGTGGGTATTTCAGACAGTACTAGAGATCACTGCCTTTACAGGCCACCTCGCTGGAGCAGCTATGTTAACAGGATATATTTAAAGAATATATTAAATTAATTATTTAAATATTAAAGAATAAATATTGAATATAATATTAAATATAAATATAAACAGAATAAGTATTAAAGAATATATCATTAAAAGGTATGAAAATAAGTTAAAACATTTAATTATTTACAAATATTATTTCTTCATGAAAGTTGTTCCTAATATACTTAGGTGATATCAAATCTTCCCATAACCATCTCTCTACTTAGAGATCATCCAAATGGAAACATTTTATTTATTGCTATATTATTGACAACAGTTTGTCTCCTCTTCTAGAATGTACCTGCCACAAGAGTAGGCCCACACATGTCAACTTTAGGCACACAAAATCACCACCGTATCATCAACCTCTATCACCATGGTACAGAGAACACATTCAATACATAACTTGGTAAATAACATATGAATATACTCCATAAATAAGGGTGGAATATCATCCTTTAATAGTGTAAAAGTTAAAACTGAGTATGTTATTACAAAAACCCTTCTCACAGTAAAATTCCCAGGCCCAGACAAAGGTGTATCAGAGGTATATCTTTCCAAATATTTAAAGAAAAAATGTAAATAAAAAATAACAGGAGTCAGATATAAATTCTTACAGGAAATAGAAACAAGAGAATGGTCCCTATGTTTTTTATAAGAACAAGATCGAACCCTCGATTCCAAACACTAGCAAGGAAACTATAAGAAAGAAACATTACAGACCAATTGTGAACATTGATGGAAAAATCCTTAATAAAATATCAGCAATTAGAATTCAGTATATGGATATATATTTTCATAGAGAAGTAGATGCATACACCAATAATGGGTGGATTTTTTCTATATGTAAAGTTAATTTAACCTTAAAAATCAATCAGTATAATTTACCACATTAAACAAAATAAAGTGAGGAAGAGGAGAAAACATAATTATTTTTATGGATTTAGAAAAATTATTTGACAAAATTCAACACATACTCATGATTAAAACTGAACATGCTAATACTAATAATAGAAGAAAAATACTGTAGTTTATAAGAATATTTTAAAAGCCTCACACAAACATTTTACACAATGGTAAAATATCAAAAAGATTAAAAAATATTTTTCTTGAAATTAGAAATGAAGCAGGCATTTCACTATCAACATTTCATTCAATATTCACATTTCATTTCATGCTGGATATTTAGCCAGTAAATAGAGCAAGAAAAAAACAAAACAAAAAGATCTACTAACTGTAAAAGAAGAAATACAATCACTATTCATAGACATATGATAATTATTTGCCTAGAAATTATAAAAAGCTTATAAATAATTAGAATTAATAAGTGAATTTAGTCAGATTACTGGATATGTGTCCTATTTAGAAAATTTGTTTGCATTCCAGGAGCAAAAAAATAAAAAATAAAGCAGAAATAATAACATCATTACAATAACTTCAGCTAATATCAAATGTCTAGGAATGAATTTAACAAAAGATACTCTAAGTCCTTACATTAGAAACTAAAGTTCTTATTAAGATTAAAGAAAACTAAATAAATGAAAGATAATTTATGTTCATTGGAAAGTACAGTGTTGTGAAGAGATTAATTTTCCCCAAAGTATGTATAGATTCAATGTATTCACAACCAAAATCCCAGCAGGAATTTTTTTAATCAAAAACGATAGGCTTACTCTAAAATGCGTAAGGAAGAGAACAACAATACCAGTGCCGAAGATAAAAACTATCCTAGGCACTACTAAATATCAAGAACTATTATAAAGCTACAGTAATTAAAACAATGTGACATTTGTGCAAGGATAGAGAAGTTGAATGACAGGGCAGACTGGAAAGCCCAGATAATGTCCCCATACACTGTCATCTGATTCTGAGGGATACGCTGATGTGCAACTCATATTAACCTTAATAAATAAAAGAAATTCTTTCAGCTGCTGAGAATGGTTGGTTCTCAACTATCAGTTTTTCGTGGAAATTGGCCTTGACTGAAGAAAACTGGCTCATTCCAGGTCACACCTATCTCTAGGGTTAGTCTGCATCCAGCAACTGATCAGCACAGGGGCAGTAAGATCCAGTCCCCCAAACCTCCCTCTAACTCAGAACAACTCTAAGAGCCCATCCCAGCTCCAGACCTCTCCATGGAGCCCACAGGGGCGTTTGTTGGGACAACACTGCAGCTCAGCTTCTCTCTCTGTCTAATCCTGTTTCCTTTCTCTCTCTGCCACAGTCATGGGTTCCCAAGAGCACTCCTTCACAAATGTCTGGCAAGCTAATCTTGAACTTAGAGTCGACTTCAGAGGGAAGCCAAACTGCAGAAGTTTGTGCCAGGAATGTTCAAAAAAGCAGATGCTCATGCGCAATTTCAGAATCATCTGCCTGACTGGAGTATGACAGGGTGACTGCAAAGTCAACCAAGCAGTAGTCCAAGTTGCAGCTTCTGGGCCAGATGTGATCATCTGTGCTAGAATAGAATAACAGGTGCACGGTGTGGACTTTGATTTTAAAAATGTGTTGTTGTTTTTTTTAATCTGAAATAAGGATCATGAGGAGTTCAAATTCACTTGGAATAGATATTTACAGACATTTAGAGTTTTGTCCTAGGACTAGGTTAACCCTCTTGAGCCACACCATGATATAGACCTAAAAGATCTGTATCCTCTGGATGTCCCACAAAACATCACATATGTCCCCTAGTTTAATGTCATTACGCTCGTTGGTCCGGATGAGCCAGAAGTGGCTAGCAGTTTAGAGGCCTTGATAAATCCATTATGTTACAAAGGGTGGGAAATAAAACCCACGAAAGTATAAGGATCCATCACATCAGTAAAATTTTTAGGGATCCAGCGGCCCTCGACTCTTTACACCGAAAGACAGATTATTACATTTATCCCTCAGAGAAGAAAGAACAGTGTTGAGTAGGCTCAGTTGTATTATGGAGGAACCAGGGGCACACAGGGAATACCGCTGTGACTTTGTACCCAGGAACATAAGAGCCAGCTGCCTTTCAATTGGCAACTTGTTGATACCTTGAGGTTCTCCCTTTGAAATGTCACCACTCTTCTTTCCCTGAGTTTTAAACAAATAAAGGAAAAAGAAACTGGAGTTCAAAATGAAACCGTCTAAGCTTGAGGATGTAACTTAAGAGAACCAAACAGATTTGCTTCCTAAATCCCAGAATTTGGCAAATAGCCCACGCAGGCCCAAGAACTGACAGACTGTCTGCAGTTTACTCTGAACAGTGATGGCCTTCTGGCAGGCTACCGCTGTTTCTCTCCCACGCTGGTTTCTCTCCTTGGTAGGCTCCAACCCCAACTTACTGGTAGGTGGATTCTGGGAAAGTAGTCCCAGGCTTCTCCTCGGAAATACAGAGGAGACCTTAGAAAACAGTGACGGTGATCTAAGTGACATTAGACAGTAGCTGTAGGCCCAATTCCATACTCTCACCTCTTTTTTTTTTTAATATAGCCATGCTCAGGAATTTTCTGACTGCTTTCATGCTGCAATGGAATGGAATGGCTGTATTTGCAACATGTTACTGATAACATCTCCAACATTTATTGCCTGGTCCTTTATAGTGACACGGCCACCAACCGGCAGTGACCGCAGAATGCTGCAGATGGCTCATCAAAACATCAGAAAAACATACACAGAGACAACCAGGTCCTGTGGGGAAGTAGGAACGAAGCAGCCACTCTCTCTAGTGGGGAGCACCATGGCCACCCTCCCTAGGGGAGAGCGCTCCTAAGGGAGAGCGCCTCGTTCCCCTGCCTTAGCAGGCTTTTTATTGGGTTTGTTTGCATAAGAATTCAGGTACAGCTCATTACTCATTGCCAGGAAGTAAGGATCTAACAATAGATAACAAGGAAGTCTGAGGGCCTATTGAGTCAGGGTCAAAGAGCTGTATAAAACTTTAAGGAACAAACTTACTTCTTCCTTGGACCCTTATCATTTAATTGAGAGCATTCTAAACAAAGCAGGTTTCACAGGATTTTACATATTCTTTTTTAGGCCTGATCACCCAGGGAACCCACCCTTTCCAGCACTGGACGGCACCACCCTGTCATTGTTTCAGGCTTAGGTGGAACAAGGGAAGTAAGGCAGCCAAGAGATAAGGAGGTTTTCTCACAGACAATGAGGACTCAGGCTTTGTCAAAGCCAAGGGGCAAGGGTCCATCACCCCCTTTTGCTTTATCCCTCCAAGTCCTTCTTTGGGGCCTCCCACGTGATCGTGCCTGTCTTAGATCGTTCCCCCCTTGGGGAATCTTACCCATCATCTGCTAACCGATCAAGCATTGGGGGCCAGGCAGGGTAAAGTAAAAGGAGCAGAAGTGGCGCTCCTGACAGGGAGATAAGCTTTTGTCTCCTTGCTGGCTTACAGTCCAAGGTTGTTCCCTCAGCCTTAGCCTTGGCGGGGGTTACAGCTTCTGACACCAAGGCAGGGCAGTTCCCAACATTATAGAAAATGGTTTGTTAACCCCTGCAATAGAAGTATGCTTTCTAGTATGCTTTCTAATATAGTCTGTGGTTATTGGTCCTGTGTATTCTGTCTTCTATACTTAACTGTGGTCACTTATATATCACCTTGAATGTCATCAATTGCATATAAATTTATTCCTTACATTTTTTCTATTATGTTTCTTGTCTTTTTACTAATAATATGTAATATGTTTCTAATATCTTTTGTTTTGATACAAATTAAGATTTTGCCAGGTTATTTTACTTAACTGGTATAACTTATTTGTTATTTAATTTTGCTTTTGATTTTATTGTTTCATTTTATACTTAAATAATGTTCTTATTTTTATGTAACTTCTTATGTTGAATGTTTAATTCATTTATTTAAAATATTCTTGTGTTCTTTAAATGCATTTATAGTTATAGATTTACTTCTCAATACTGCTTTGGTCTAAATCCATTACTTTTGAAATATAGAGATGCATAATTAATTTCTAAAGCTCATATATTTAGTTTTGATTTCCTTTTAAACCAAGTTTTATTTAGAAATGTGTTTTTTATTTTGAAAATGGAACGTTTTATGTGTGTGTATGTTCCCAGTCATTTATAACTAAATTTTAGTTTATTGAATAGTAGCTTGAAAATGAAGTTTCTATAGCTCCATTTTCCTGAAATTAGTTAAATTATTCATTATAGCCTTACAAATATGTATTATCTGCTACTACAGAAACAAATAATTTATGTTTGGGAAAGATCATATATGGATTTTAATTTTTTTTTAATTATAATATTCTCTTTATAGTAGATCAGTCATGCTGTTTCTGTCACTCAACTTCTGTTCTCAGCATCACATGGTCCCAAACTAGACAGAGAGGGGAAAGGGGAAAGGAGGAGAGACAGCAGGGGTACAAAATTGAGGTGGTCTCAGTTATCTTATATTTCAGTCTCATAAACCTGCTCGGGTGCAAGAGAATCATAAATCTTGTTAATAAAAGAAAAAAAAGGAAAAAAAGCCAACAGATTCTTTATCTTTCACTTTTCGTTCTCACTTGATCTGACAATTTTTGAACAAGGCATGTTAAAAACTCCCACCACAATTACAGAATTGTGTACTTCTCTTTTCATTAATAGAAATTTGCTATGTGTGTCTTATCTCTAGCATGTGATGCATAAAAGGAGTCTGACCTCTGATTTTCCTAATTGATGATTTGTTTTTCAGCAATCTATTTAAAAATGTTCTCTATTAATTTTTTTCAAATACAAAAAATTGTTTTGATGTTTAAAAATTTTTGAAACCTCTTTTTGGTTTTCTGACAATTTCATTGAAATGTCTTTTTCAATGAAATGTATTGTCTTAAGAATTCACCTTTATTTCCTTATTCATATCTGGGAATACCTTACCCAGGTAGTGAGAGGTTAAAAATAAATTCTGTCACCTGTTGGCCAGGTACCAATGGACTGGAAAGCTGTGGGAAAAAAACCCCACAGAGTGAGTGGCTCTGTTTGGAAGGCTCCAGGTTGGTAAGCTCTTATGGAGCAAGTGTAAGATGCATCCTTCTCCTGACTTCCCATTCCTCTGGCACAGTCTTTTCCTTAAGGGGACACAAGAGATAAGTGTAATATGCTTTTTCCCATACAATGATTACAAAGCCCAAAAGAACAGTTCCACCATAAACATCATGGCATGGGGTGTCATCACTCCAATTTCCTCATGCAGGTTCTCCTTTAAGGATGCATTGTCTTGCATGATAAAAGCTGCTCCCCACAGAGCCCTCTTGTAAAAGCAACTCTTTTACTAGATTATTCAATTTCCTGCTTTTCCTTAAATTGTATCCCTTGGCCCCAACTCCTCAGCCTAAGTTCTCAAAATATAATGAGTTTGTGCACACACATTCACACACACGCACACACACGTGGACAGTACCAAAGAGGTGATTTTTTAGAAAGAGGATTTATGAGTAGTAACCTAGGATGCCAAGTTTGTAGAATCTTCTGTTAGGTATTAACTTTTCCCATCTTCTCAAATAACAAAAATTAGACGAAGTTTGTTTAAATACAGAAATGTATGCCTAAAGAAGATTGCAGAATTTTTATATTTGGTTCTTTATAAGATTAGATCCTAATATTTGAATTAGCTAAAGTAAAAAATATATACATACCTACATCTGTTGTATTAGAAAAATTCTTCAATTACTATTTTGTATCTAGCCAAGCTAAAGCTCTCAAATCAATAATGCCCACTATTTTTCACAAAATAATGTTATCCTGATAAATCGTGGAAATGAAGTGGTCTAATTCTTGAAATGTACCTTTGTCTGCTTGTCAATGTGGAGATAATAAAATGCATTGCTTTCAAAACAATGGAAATAATATTAAATCTACTGAGCTGTATTTGCATGTTAATATTCCAGGTTCTTTTGACCTTTTTAAATTAAGCGTAATTCCTCCTTGGCTTTTTCATCTTCTTCCAGATCAGTTCCCACTTGGCTCTACAAATTTGTTAAACACAGCATTTAAGTGTTCATAAGGAAATCAGTGAAACTGAACTAAGTACCATCTATTGTAAATTTTAAAATATATTCTTTCATTAGTCTAATAAAATCGCTATGGCTTATAGTGAGCCCATCAATTACATTGTACCTTATTTGGCACCTGGCTGAGACATCTTCTGTCCTGGTTTTCAAATGTAAACAATTAACTCAATCAATTGTACACAGTTTCCCTGGGAATTATACTAACCAAAATGGGATGGTGATAAAGGATTTTTCCTGGAAAATCCTGTGTTTCTTTTTACAAGACACTAGAACACAAACAAAAACCCATAATTTTCTAAGAGGCTCAAGTATCATATTTACCTCTTTTTATATATTTGCTTTCCTAAATTTATGAAATCATATTCTATATTAGAAAAAAAGAAGTAATTTTTAAATCTATCCTTATAAAATTAGACTATGTGATTCATTAATGGAGCAATTTCAGTTTCTAAAAAAATCCATAAATAACCATTTAAATCAGTTTCAGAGCTATTTAACAAAAACACCAAAAAGGAATTACTATAGCACAAAATTGAAATAACAATGGTGTGTTGTTTCAGAATCACAAAAAGTTACTTTGAAAGAGATTTACTTTCAGGGCAAATTCATTGCATTGTTTGCTTAATCTAGTTTAATGAAATTCTTTAGTATGTGGAAACAATTCAAAATCAACATGTTCTTTTGCTAATCACACTTTTAAAATGTAAATCTGGTCTTGTTCTATCTGCTACTTAAAATTCCTCAGTAGCTCCCATAGTCTTCAGAATAATGTCATAATAAACTCTTTGCATGGCATTCAATGTTCTTTATTACCTGATCTTATTTACATCTTTGGTTTTATCTTCTGTGCTCCTGCAGTGGTCCAGCCACACTGAAGTTTTGAATAGCTATTTAGTTCACACTCAATGCTAATGCCCAGAGACATCCCAGTCTGGTCTTTCTGTTTAGAGAAAAAAAAAAAATCTCTGCACAAGAAGGATTTTCATCCAGTCAACCCTTAATTATTTTACAAGATTCATCTCAGCCATGTCCTTTGGGAAACAATTCATGGTTGCCTCAAAGTGCTATGATGGGCCTTCAGAATGTTCTGTACTTTCCTATGTGATAACTCTTAACCACACTATTTTAAACATACGCCTGTTTGCCTTACTTTGGATCATTTAGTGTAGGTGCCATTTCTTACTTCTTTGTATATTTTAGTTGCCTACACCAAGTTTGGCCCACAGATATCCAAAACACATGTCTATTCAAAGAAAAATTCATTTTTATTTCCTCCAAATAATAATGAACTATGTTATGTTCCTTCAGTCTTAAAAAATAGTTTTCTTTAAAATAGTCTAATGTTATTGTTAGCTCTCTATCATTTCACCTTCATACACTTTCAGTGACCAGATCCTAGCTTTTATTAATTTACCCACCCTCCCAAAAAAACCTATGGCAAATTCAGTTGAATTAATTGGCAGTGTTCACATAGTTTAAAATTTTAGGGTCTTTTTTAGGATATTGCTTTTCAAGCTGATACTACATATCTGCCTCAAACAGCAGAGGAAGAGAGCACGCTGTCTTGAACCTGTAAACCTTCTCACCCGGGCTGCTGGAGCATCTGACCGCTTCCCAGATCTGCGACAAAGCTGATGGACAGATGCAAAGCTTGTCCCAAAAGGTCACTATAACTTTGCTCAGACTTGGTATAAACTGCAAACACTTTTGGAAGAGATTCTGTTTGACGGGAAGATTTGTGGCCCTGAGTTACTAGTCATCTGCTTCTGCCCTGATAACTGTTGTTACTGCTTCAGAGGAAATGTTTGGCTTCAGGTGGCCTTGAATGAGCTGACAAGCACATGCTAACTATAAATAAAGGAATAAATAACCCACAGAAACAGATCTGTGGATGACAGTGGCTTTGCCATATCTATTTGGACATGAAGAGTTTTGGTTAAAATCAGTGATTTTGATATAATTGATGTTGAACTTAGCCTTGTATCATGAACATAAAGGTGAGTCACTTTTTTCCCTCTTTTTTTGCTAAAGGCTTAGGTCTAATCGGTCCAAAAGCTCTGCCATATCTTGTGGGTGCTTTGCAGTGAATACTCAGAGTAAAATATTAAAGTCCTGGTACCTGATTTGAGTCCACACACCTCCAACCACAGAGCGCTCCTCCCCAGGGGAGTAAGGGCTGACAGTGAGTTGGCCAAGTGGGCCTTCGACTGTTCTGAACTGTTTTCTATAGTGCTTATATTCGTAAATAAGATCTTATTTATATTCTGCTTTTATCGTTTCACATTATCATAATTGATGTGGTATTTATGTTGTATATTAATGTATTTATGGGTATCATGGGATATTATTGAATAAACAATTTGCAGTCACACAAAAACCATTTTAAGAGTCCAGTTTCCCAAATCAGAAATAATTGGGTGCGTAGCTCTTTTGATTGTTTATTAGCAAAGTGACTTTGGAGAACTTATATGATGCCTCTGGATCTCTATTGTAATAAGAATAGGATTGACCCCATAAAGTTGTTGAGAAGATAATAAATTTAATGTGGTTTGTGTAGTATATGGAAAACAGTATATACTCAATCAATAATGATAATAATTATTAGTGCCATTATTATGTTTAACAGGAAAAAAATTATGTGAAAAATAATTCACATATTAGTTAATCTTTGGAACAACTTAGAGTTGGAAGTAAGGGCCTGGATCTAGTATTAGAATAGTCTCTTTGATTTCAAGATCCTAATCTGCAGCCAGAATTCTGTACAAGCCGTGTCTATGTCTAAAACTTAATCTGCTTTCACTCACCCCCATGTAACCAAAACCCGAGTCTTAATGCTGTGATAGGACATTAAAAATGAAACTATCTCTTCCCTTTCCAACTACATTATCCTAGATGAGTTAATTTCCCTTTCTTAACCTCTGATTTCTAATAAAAAAATGTGAGTATGAAAAAACTTGCAAAAATATCTTGAGGTTTTTGAAGTATAATATAAATGACATTTGTAATTGACAAGTAATCAATAAAAAGTGGGTATTATTGTTTAAAAGTTAGTTCAAAGATAATTAGCATATTGGAGAATGTATTAAGGATAATATGCTGTGTCTAAAAAGCATATGGAACTGATTTTGGGTTATAAAATATTATTTTCATTATTCTAGAACATTAAGACTGGCTACTCAATTAACATTTCCCAATACAAGTTTTCTGTCTTTCAAAATTTATGAATAGTACTTAACAGATGCCAAATAACTGGCCCATTATTCTAATCATCCTCAGCTGTAATCTTCTCTTTATTTATATTCCAAGTACTTAGTTTTGAGATATTTTTAAATAGGGTGATTTGGGGAAAAACACATCTAAAAGAGGTGACATGCTTTAAAAAAATATGTAATGGTTATAATAGCGCATAGACTAAAGTTTTAGTGAAAAATTCACTAAAACTCATGAATGACTATCACAGTTCAGGCTTTCATTAAAGAGTAAACATGATGCATACATAGAGTAAGAAGTAAGCAAAGAAGTAAGTGTGTATATTTCAGACACGTTTCATAGCTGTATAAGCAGTGAGCAGCAATGGTGGTAAGTGCTTGCATCATATGAACAAATGACTTGGTGAGACTAATTTATCTTCTTAAAGTAATTGATTTCTTAATGTAATACAGGGCATTTTAGAATGCTGTTTAAGTTTCTGAAGAAGCAAAATAAAATTAATATATTATAGACCATGTGATGTCGGGGTACATGGGAAATAGGATTCCTATTGAGTACCCTGAGTAGGCTTATAAAATGTTTCCACATATGCATGAACAAAAAAAAAAGTAGAAAAAATGTGCATCGGGGTTCTATTAATTAAAAACCTATCATTCCATTAGCAAATAGAAAATAATTAAAAGAGGGAAGGTAATTATTTGTGGCTCTTCTCCTGTGTATTAATATCAGATATTTAACATAAATCAACCCATTCAGTTCTTAGAACAATCCTGCAAGTTATGTACTGTCATTTTCATTTTACTAATACAAAATCATGAAATTTAAAGAAATAAAGTAACTTGGCCAAGCTTTACTCAAGTTTTCACCACTATTCCAAGTGCTTGGACAACATCAGTGGATAAAAACAGACAAAAATCTCTTCTTTAATTGAGCTTAAGTTTTAGCCAGGAAAACAAGGCAACAGATATATGAACAAATCATACAATATTTTACAAGGTAGTAAGTAAATACCGAAAAAGGGGAACAGCAGGTAAGGGGATCAGAAATCCTTGCATGGGGGTAGTTTGCTCTTTTAAACAATACTTACTAAATCTGCAGAGGGTGACGTCTGAGAGAAAACTTGAAGACATTAGGGAGCTGGGCATGTGCCGCTTTGGGCGAGAGCATGTTAAGCAGAGGGAACAGCTGGAATGAATGGCCTAAGGTGGCTCCTGCCTAGCGTGGGGATGTTGGAGAAGCAGCAAGATCAGTGCAGCGGGAACAGAGAGAGCAAGGGGCAGGAAGAAGCGGGGTAGAAGGCAGAGTTGTTGAGAGGGGAGCATAACAATTGGGACCATGTAAACCATTGTGAGAACTTGAGTTTAGATTAGAATCTGAGTGAAATGAGGATTGCTGGGTTTAGGGCAGAGGAGTGACATAATCTGCCATGTGACATGTTTTAAAGGTAGGTGGCTGCTGTGTTGAGAATGCTAGAGGATGGGGAGAGCAATGGAAGAGGCAGGGAGAGCCACCTGGAAGCTATCACAATAATCTAACTTAGAAGTTGTGGTGGCTCAGTCCAGGCTGTTCACAGTAGAAACAGTAAGAAGTAGCAGGGCTCTGAATATAATTTGAGAAATAAACAGGGTTTTCTAACAGATTGAATGTGGGACGGAGAAAAAGAGAGAAATCAAGAACAACTTCTAGAGTTTTGGCCTGAGCAACAAGAAGGAAGGGATTGCCATCAACTAAGAGTGCTGAGCATGGAGCAGAATTTGGGAAGAACATTAGTTCCATTTTGGAAATGCTGAGTTTGGAATATTTATTAGATGTGCATGTAGAGATGTTGAGAAAGCACTTAGTAATCTGAGTCTAGAGTTCTGAACAAAGGTCTAGTCTGGAGAAATAAATTTGGAAATCATTAACATGGTATTTAAAGCCACATGACTGAATGAAATTACTCAGGAAATGATATAGATAAAGAAGAACTAGAGGAAGTAGATCACCATTTGACAGGATTGGGGAAAATACATTATTTCAAGACTATCTGGAAGCTTCCCCATTGATGATATAGTATAAAACAGTGAGTAGATTATCTTCATAGCCAATATTCAAAATTCTGAACTTCACAGCTCCACAGGCCTAGAATAGTTCATTAACTGTATTTCCTCATCTTTGGGCAAAAAACCCAAACCAAACCAAACTCAAACTTATCCAGACAACTGGACATGATTGTCTTATGATTCACCTAATTGTCCAATGAAGTATCTGCATGTGACATCATTACAGATAATAGCAGGAAAAGTGAACAAGTCAATTTTAGATATTTTTAGCATAGAAGTTCTTTTAAATGTGTCCTGGAGATTTTGGAAGTAAAACATAAGTCTATTTCATCATACAAATGTGAACATCCAATTATTCCAAACTCTTAATAATAATTCCTTGATTATATGCAAATGATATTTAAGATTTTCTTCATCTAAACTCCCTTGTTTCCATGAAACTTATTTTATTCTTCTTTATATAACCTACTCTCCAAAACTTACATCTTATAAAACTACAATACAGTACTCCTTTTTATGTTCTTAACATCCAAAGTCATGATCCAATTTGGAATTTCAAAAAAAAGGATACCTCTTTAAATAAAGTAATGGTCCAATACTAATCTTAGGGAGCAGCATATCTTGTAAAGCTTATAGAACATGGTTATACAGACAGTCCCCCATTTATGATGGTTTGACTTCTGACTTTTCATCTTAAATGATGTAAAAGCAATATGCATTCAGTAGCAAGTGTACTTAGAATTTTGAATTTTGATCTTTTCCAGGGTGGCAATATGCCATGTGGTACCCACATGTGATGGTGGGCAGTGGCAATGAGCAGCTGCTCCCAGTTAGCCACGAGAGTAAACAACCAATACTCAGCTGTGTACTGTGTTGCCATCTCATGTTTTGTGTTTACACACTTCATCATGTCTACAAAACATCCATCTGTGTCTCCTGCTTCTGGTGAGAAGAGGCAGGCAATTACTGTATACAATGAATGCTCCTTCTCCCCATATGATATGGATTGAAAAATGTATACATCTGTAGGTTCAGAGCACAGTGCTAAGTGATGCTCACCTGAACCAATGCTTTCTTGATTAAAAAAAAAAAAACATCAATTAGGTACACAGTCAAGAAGTAACAGCAAAGCTGACAATTATCCAAGAGCTACATAGCCAAGTGAACGACCACTTTGTAGACAGCAAGGACAATGAACACTTTGCTAGAGAAAGCTGAAATCATATGGCTAAGACGTGTAAAATCAGACTGTGAGTTTCTGGTAAATTACATTCAACATATGTAACACCAAGTATATATCCCGTAACAGCACATTTGAGCTTCATTTTCTTCATCTGCAAAATGAGAACAAAGACTTAAATCTTGCCTAAGAATGGATGTTGGGAGGGCCAAATGAGTGACTAATTTAAGGTTGCTTAGAAAGGTCAGACTTTTGGACGTTAGAAATAAAACTCAGAGATTAGGTTAGATGCCAGTAGTCTAGGTAAATGATGAGTTTACAGAAACTGTAGTTTGCCCTCTTTGGTCCAAGAAGGTCATTTGTTCTATTATTTGTTGTTTATTTTTGTTGTTAATATTGGTTACAAGGTGACCCTAAAGGATTCGAGGTCATGGAAAGGGCTTTTTTCTCCTGTACCAACACTGTCCTTACCTGACCCCCTGCTCTCATTGTCTGTAGTCCCCTAAAAGGGGAGACGACATTTCTTCTGCTCAAAAGCCTTCCCAGTGCCCACAGGGAAAGGTGCTGTGACGTGCCTACACGTCGGGTCAGGATACCTCTTCCCGTCCCCTCCTCTCCTGCGTTCCGCTGTCCCGCTATCCCTATCTCCCCGGGACGGGGCTCCACTGTCCCCGCGGCCGTCCTGGCCGCAGTTTCGGACACCCGGCAGCGGCGCGCCACAGCGCAGGCTCCGCGACCGGAGCAGGCGCGTCAGCGGAGCTCGGCGGTGGCGCGGCCGGGGGGACGCAGCTGCCCCTGCTCTGCGCCCGCCGCACCCCCAGCAGCCACCGCCGTCTGGGGCCTGTGCCGCCTCGTCCTGCCCTGGCGGCTGCAGGCGGGGGCGCCTGGGGTACGTGTCCGGGGCTCGACTAAGGAGGGAAGGGCTGGGGAGGACGGAGGTGGGCGGTTGCCTGCGGACCGGAATAAATGCCTCAGCGGAAAGACAGGGTCAAGGCTGGGGTGCTGGGGGCACGAGGAGCACTGCGGCGTGCAGGGAAAGGGGGCGAGCACGACCCTGAGCGGGGACAGGGGCGCAGGGTAGTTGCAGCCGGGTCACCGATGCGGTGGCATCTGCAGATGCTCTCGGGATGGAGGGCTGCAAAGGGCCGGGGATGATTAAAAACCGCAAATTTGGCGGGGAGAGCTCCTGGCGTTGTTTGTGAAGATCCTTCAGTCATTGCAGCTGTCCCCTCTGAAAGGTCGGCGGTGAAGACAGCATGGTGTTGAATTTCTTTCTGCCCCTTCAAACTGTTTGGACCGCCCTTGTATTTTCTCGGGGAAGGGTGCGAAGGTGGGAGAAGTACCTGCTGCTGTGGGCAAAGGTATCTGGAGGCAGTTGCCACCGTAAGATGGGGGAAGGGAGCGTCCAATGCTGTAAATTGACAGAAGAGAGCCTTCTGCTATTGCTGTTGGCCTGATAAGCAGCTCCTGTTTTCTTCATTATAAAGGACCTGGCTTGCTTTAGGGTGTAAACATAAGTGTGAGAAAATCATTCCTGGAGAAAAGGAGATGTAAATCATGACATAAAGGAAGCAAATTCATAAGGGTCAGATGGGCATTAAGTTACTGTTGTGAGATATGATAGGTCCCTCTCTCTGCAGAAAACAATGAAGGAGAAACAATTTATGGTTTGAAAATGAAGGATACAGAAGAGGTTTAAATATTCCAGGATTAGCGGAGGTTTAAAGTTTTTTTTTCTCTCTTTCTGTTTTTGATGCATCAGATTCTAAGAAGAATATAATTTTCATTTCAGCATGGAAAATGTTATTAAAATATGGCTAAGAAGATTATTTGGAAGAGTCTGATCATACTTGCTATTTTATTTTATATAATGTTACTAGAATTTCTGGAGTAAGAAATCATCTTATGATAATCAACATTAGTATCAAGCAAGTAGGAAAGACAAAAAGCTCATTTAAATCTATATTCATCTTTTTGGGGGTAAAAAATAACTTACAGATTTATTGTGTATAAATAAAAACACAATGAATTTAGAGTGTGAAACTCTTTCATGCTAATTTTTTATTTTACCTGTCAATTTTTAATACTTAAAATTATCTTCCCTTTATTTAGTTTTATTGTTCATGGAAAATACACATGCAAAATTGAAACTATAAAAATTTTAAAACAAAAATTAGTCTAAATGTGATAGCATGAGATAACCATTTTATCACTGTGTTAAACATCCTTCCAGATATCTTTCTAAACATAGATCAATATACCATGCAAATCAATATCAACTTACAATTTTATGTAATTCTAGAGTCCAGCATATCACATGGTTATCTTTTATACCTCATTAGGTTTTTCTTTCCTACCATTATTTAAACTAACTTTTACTGCTAAATCATCACAAAACATATAGTAAAGTATAGCCACATAGGAATGAGCAATGAGGATTTGATGTACAGATGTCCATTGGGTAGTAAAAATCACATTTCTTAAAGAGTCTTATAGTTAAAGATTTGCTTCATAAATGTAAATGTTTTCTTGTTTTTTTCTTGTAGATCCATCTCCTGAAATTTAACGTTTCAAGATGAAGTTTTTATTGGCGATTGCCTTTTTTATTTTAATTTCCTTGTGGGTTGAAGAAGCCTATTCTAAAGAGAAGTCCTCAAAGAAGGGGAAGGGGAAAAAGAAGCAGTATCTATGCCCATCGTACGTTCTTCAAGTCTTATATTCTCATATGGAGAAATGTTATTGCATTTTTATTCAAGTAAGGTGGCTTATTGAAACATATATCAGCAGAGCTTTTCATATCAGAATATGCACTTATTTGTTTCATAGGTAGGAGGTGATAGACTGAAGGGAGGTTTAGAATGTGAAAGCTAACTCCCAGTGTTAAAGGTAAAGTTTTATAAAGTTTTGTCTATGCCCGAGCTTATACATTTTTATACATCTTTTATAACAGGAGAAAAAATGTTACTACCTTCTTTTACCCTAAATGTGCAACTTTAATTGGATACTGAGATTGCATGTTCTGAATATGTACCATTTCAGAAGCTGGTGTTTAAAAAAATATTTGTTAAAGAAATGAGATAGCTAAACTATGATTTTAAAGTCTATATAGTTTACACTGATGGATGGAATAAGAAAATTCACATGGTGGACTAGAAAATTAGAATATTTCTAAAAAAAATGCCATTAAGTTTGAACTTACATGTAAAAATAAAGTCTAAATCCAAATCAACAACCCTGGGTGGGACAGCAAAAAAAAGTTTTGAAGTTTGTACTCTTTTTTTTTTAAATGAGAAAGGTTAATATAACTGCTGAGTAACAGCAAATAATGTCCAATAGAGCAGTTGAACAGCACATTAATAATGTCCACAAAATATAATGTGCTTTTTAGGTGATCATGCAACATATCCAGTGATGTGTGATAAAAATTATTGTGCTGTTGCAGGTCATTTTTAAATTAAGATTTCTTAAATGCCATGTTGATCCCAGGTAATATTATCTCAGCAGCACCATCATTTAAATGTAGATTATTATAGTTTTTAAAGTGTTCTATAATAGATGCTAAGGTACATTTTGGGAAACATATTTTGTAAAGGATATTACAATTGGTATTTTGGAGTATGTGAGTATGTGAGACTAATAGTCTAGAGACAGCATCATGAGCCACATCAAGTCCTGCATTACTAGGCTCTCTATTAGGAAATACCTCCTGATTTTCAGCTTTAATAGGCCTGCTTATTCCAGTGCTACCAGTCTGGTGTCTGGTCCAGATATCTGGGTGTGTGATGGGATAGCCCTCCGTCATATTCAAGTGCCTCTCCTTGGCCATCTGGCCAACTGGATAGGAAGTGTCTGATAGGGTGAGGCTCAATAATAACCATCATTTGAAATGATTACTATTCTTCACTGTTAGAGTTTCTGTGACACAACCAGGAGATTAACATTTTAGGGAACTGGAAATTTTCAGGCCTTACTCTTCCCAAGCGAAAGGGCACATTCTCATGTTTTAGATAGTCTCTAGATTAACCTTTTATTTGAGGAGTGTTGACATATTGACAAACTGTTGTGTATGTCTTGTAGTCATGGTGATTCTGTGTGTGGGGTCAAGCCATCTTTGATCAATTTTTTTATAGGGGGAAGCTTATAAGGCTCTGGTCTCCTTCCTCATGCTCCATTAAACATCATAAATCAAAGAGTTCTGAACATGGCATCAGCAAGCCTCATAACCACCATATATCTCACAAGAGTCTTTGAAGACATTATACCCCTTTACAGAATTACATTATTAAAAATGCCTTATATATAAACTGCCTGTATATATGTATCCTGTCTATAGTTAAGACAGATTTTTAAAGTTAATCCAGTAGATAAAGAGTGAAATAATAAAGGTCCTGTTTTGGTAAATATGGAAGTCTTCATGTGGAAGGTCCTACATATACCTGGTAGGCCTTACCACAGTATTTTAGATATGTAATTAATTACAATTTTATCTTTGAAATTTCCTACTATATTTTAAAATTTTGTCTATTTTTTATAATTATGAGACTAGATAAATCTTAGTAGTTACCATGGTGATACTGCCAAAACTCTGACTTACAAAAAGTAGATGTACCTTAGAGAATTAGATACACATTTTTTGGTTTGAGCATTTCATTAAGGATTTTGATTTTATTAATGCTGAATTGTGAACTTAAGAAGACTAGAGTTTTCTATGGCTATGATTGGATCTATTACATTAAGTTTCTTTGAACATCCAGTTTGAGAGTCTCACTCAGGTCTAATAAGGTTCTGTGAAAGGGTGTGCAAAGTATTTGTATCTTAAAGGGTAATACAGCTTGCCCAGCTGGTGTTAAGTTGATTAAGCAAAAAATATCTTGACTAGGAGGAATATTTAATATTACAAAACTCAGAAATTAGGTACCAACTATCATAAAACTTCTCAATATGGTGAAATTCTTATCCAGTGACACTTTGATTTATTTGAACTTAATTTTTAAAGTAGTTTATGAAGCAACAGCATTGTGTAAACATATGTGTTGTATTTTTTGAGTGTGGCAAACTTGAGAAAAATGTCTCACTTTACTGTCCTAACAATATTTCCTTCAAAAAGTGGATATAAAGGAAAAACGTTTTAAAATATAGAAGAAATAAAGGACTTGGAGTCCTTAATATTTTAGGGTATAATTTTGGTATTGAGCTTGAATCATATCATAAACTTTTCCTGGGTCTTTACTATTTTTTAAATACATTGTTTTGAGATGTTATCAAATCATAAATATATGCTACTACTCATTATTTTTTGGTATTTAAATGAAACAACAGTACCACATTGATAAACTACCTGATCGATTTGCTTTCAGAAATTTTAAGAAATTTGATATATACTAATAAATAAAAAATAAACTTTAAATTAGAAAAAATATTTCAGATTAAGTCTTTGGACACGGCTTTCTATCTTGCACCTTAATCTGACATTCACCTTAATCTATTGGTCTTTCCTCTGATTTTTTATACATTCTGCCTGAGTGGTTTTGTCCAAATCTGTGGCTGTAACTACCATTTAGTCACTGTTAACTTCTACATTTCTATGTCCAGCACAGACCTCTCTGAACAATGCCACAGCTTAGATCCAACAGTTCTACCTGGCTATCTCATCTTGACCTCAGATTCAACTCAAAATGGTGAAACCCGAGTTCATAAATCCTCCCACCCCTCCCAATACAGTGTTTTCTTTTCCAGTAAATCATAGCATCACTCTTTTTGCTATTGGAGCAGAATCCTGGGGATCACCTTAGACTTTCTCTTTCTATCTTAGCTTTTCAAATTCAGTAGTTCCCAAGACTTCTCAATCCAGAGTCTTGCCTGTCATTGGAATTTGTCTTTCGTTTTCATTTCCATGAGGACACTGCTTTATTTACTCCTCCTCATCCTGTTTACTGAACTCTTTGTCTCCCTGCTTCTTCTCTTCCTCCATCAATTCATATTCCACACTGACCCTAGAGTGTGTTTTCTAAATTTTCAATATAGTCAAATCATTCTAATGCTTAGAGTCCTTGAAGGGACTCCATATTACTCTAAGTAAGGTCTTGATTTCTTGGCCACACCCACAGTTCTTGCTGAACCGGCCTCTGACACCTCCAGCACTACCTTTCCATCCCAGCCCCCACCTCAACCCGACCCACACATGAGTCAAGTCTCACACACACTTGCTCTTTCATACCTCTGGAAGTATTCTCTCCTTAACTGAGAATGCCAGTGTTCTCCTTCTATCTTTAGTTAACTTCCACCTCTGCAGTCCTGTCCAAGTCTATGGCTAAAAATATCAGTATGTATTGTCGATCCCTTCATCTTTGTCTGGCCCAGACCTTTCTTAAGAGCATCACACCCATACATTTAACATTTTCATCTTCCTTTTAATGACCTCAAACTCAACTCAAACCCTGTTATCTCCTTTGGGAAACTTCCAAATTCTGATAATCTCATTTAGATAAACATACTCTGTGCCTCCATGGTACCTTAATTGCCTATTGTGTTTATAATAGTCTATGGTAAGCATCAGTTGTAATCGCCTGCTTTCCCCTCTAGATTGAAAGCTTGAGACCAGTGTCTCCGTGACTCAAGCACTAAAGATCAACATAACACACACACAGTATAAAAATTTGTTTAAACAGTGAATAAAAAGAGCTTTGACTCTTATAAGTTGTTATATCTGGATTGGTTAAGGTACCTGAAAATAACTTATATAATCCCTATGGATGATATTTGGAAATATGGTCTCAATATTAAAATTAGATGAGTTAACAACTGGGTAATTAGTGGGATATCTTCAACCTGGGTGATGTTTCCTGGTGAAATTTTGGCCTTATGTGTGTTCAACATTTTATCGATGACTAAAATAAGAGTGTGCATAGGAAACAATCATCAAAACCGAGGATAGTATATACACCCATATATTAAGAAATGAATTTTCTGAATCATAGGGTATATTAAACTTTAGAAGATAATAGGCATTTTCCAACTCTACTGTCATCATTTATGTGTGAGAGTTCCAGTTGCTTCACATCCTTGTCATAACTTGGTGTCATCAGCAGTCATTTTAAATTTAGTCATTAGGTATAGGTATAAGATATTACATTGTGATTTTAATTTGCATTTCCCTGATGATTACTATTGCTGAGCACCTTTTCATATGTATATTGGACTTTTAGTTATAACTCTCCTCAAAAGTGCTCACTATATACTGCAAATCTCTTTCCAGTTTTTGTTATATATTTTTACTTTCTTAACAGTGTCTTTTGATGAACTAAAGTACTTATTTTTAATGAAGTCTGAGTCTGACTTATTTAGTAATCTTTTTAAATGTTTTTGTGTTTTATTTAAGAAATATTTCTCTACTCCATGGTCATGAAGATAATCTGCTTTTTTTCCCCTAGACACTTTACTGTCTTATGTTTCACATTTAATTCTGTAATCCATGTCAATTTATTTATTTGTTTGTTTGTTTATATTTATTTTTTGTATATGATGTGGGATAGGGTTGGGACTCATTTTGAAAAGCAGCACACTATTTGGAGGTCATACCTGACTAAATTGCAGTCGCACCTTTATTGTAAATCAGTTGCTTGGTTCTCCGTTCTGTCCCACGGGTCTATTACTGCTCACCTTGTGTCAGCAACACACTTTCCTATGACTATAGCAGAACGCCTACATGTCCTCTAGCTTTGTTCTTCAGTACTACCTTGGTCATTCTAAGTCCTCTGCATTTCCATAGGAGTTTTAGAATCAGCTGCTCTATTTGCATACATGTAGACACAAGATGTTGGGATTTTTATTGACACAGTTTTGTTAGCCTAAAAATAAGACACCAAAGTGAGAGGCATCATTGTTTATTTGAGGTCACAAACATGTGATTCTGGGGCACAGATGCAGGCAGAATCCCAAGTTGTGTCCTGATGGCAGAGGAAATGACTTTTTGTGAGACAATGATTGTGTGAATAGAGGAAAGAAATTCCCATCGGTGTTAAACTGAGTTACTCCTTAGCTATCCATGACTGGTTACTGATTCTAGCTTCAGAGGAAATGTTCATAATTAACAGTTTTTGTGGTTAGGATATCTGCTTTCCTGTTAGTTTTACAAATAATTGTTTATCAGACCATGTTGCTTTGGCCCAGTGCAAAGGTTATTTCTCCTGCTTCAAAGATTCCAAATCTTCAAGGAGGAAGACTTGTAAGCACTTCCTCTGGAATGGCTGCCCTCACTCTAGTTTATAATGGTTCCACTTATGTCAACTGTTCAATAGTACATGCCAAGATACTATTATGTCAATAGTATAGACTCAATGTTGTTTCTAATTTGTATTCAAACATGAAATTAAAAAGTAAACCAAACAATCACATATGGGGAAAAAGACAAAGCAAACAAACTAATCAGGAGTGACGATATTTACCATGACACTGGAATAACCACCTTTTCATAAATATGGCTAGACCTGGACAATGGCCGTTTAAAACCACATCAAATACAAACCATAGCACTGCATGGTATTCTTTAAGGAATGGAAACTAGGGACTTTCTCATTCCTGCCCTGTGGCCAATCACTCCATGAACCAGGGACTGAGCTCCATTGGCAGCGATTGTTTCTCTGTGTGTGTGTGTGTGTGTGTGTGTGTGTTTGTTTTTTTTTTGTTTGTTTGTTTTTTGCTGGTATTTTCCCACAGCCTAAAAAAAGGTGTCTGGGTCTGTTAGGAACCTGTTAAATATTTGTTGAATGACTCACTAAATATTTGTTGAATATTATAGGTGTGGTATATTCAGAATGTGTAGTTCTACCTAAGCATGAGTTTTGTGCAAGAAAAATAATTTTAAATCTTGAAATTTTACATTCAAAAAGAACATTTCCCCCCCGAGAAACAATGCTAACAAAATACAGGTGATAGGTGATATTAATCATGTCATTAATCATTTGGCAAATACCAGATATGATATCATAATACCTTTAAAAATAAATTTCAAAATTAGTCACATTATTTTTGGTTGCCTTTAAGGTTCTGAATTGTTTTAAAATGTGGTACAGCATATTTCTTTTTTTATCTTTTAGGTGCTCATGTGAGAACTCTTACATTTTGGCAGACATACAAAACACAATGTTCTGGGTTGGTAGCTTGAAACTTTTAAGGAGGACACTGAGCTGTCTGACTCAGTTTTCCACTAGGGCACGTGATCCTGCGTCTATTGCCATCTCCCTCTGTTCCTTCTCCTCCTTAGAGGGAAGGAGTTCTCGCCCAGCCAAGGCTACTTTTTTTCACCCCTCCTTTAGATCTCATTGACTCCTACTTTGGGGGAGGGGAGAATCTGAAACTGGGATTAATTTTCTCTCACAAATGAATCCTTTGCAATGCACTCGGTTGTACACTATAAACTCCTATGAAGAAAGATGCACCATGCCTCTGGAAACTACATCTATCTCTAGTCACTCTTGAATCTTTTTCCAGAGCATGTGTAATCAAACTTAACTTTTTCAAGGTGGGGGTTTAAAATAGATTTCATTAACTGTTAAAGTTGAAGTTTTTAGGAGCTCTATCTAATGACAGTTTAACCTGCTGGCATTTCCTTTTTATCTCTTCATGTGCCAGGATCTCCTCAGAAGAAAGCCAAGAAATTACATTTTACTTCCAAATAATAGCTGTGCAAGTAGTTCAAGGAAACATCTATTGGGTTCAGCCCCTCCCAAAAAAGCAAACTTATTTAATTGTTTTTTTTATTTATTTATTTTTAGAGAAGGAAGGGAGGGAGAAAGAGAGAGAGAGAAACATCAATGTGCGGTTGCTGGGGGTCATGGCCTGCAACCCAGGCATGTACCCTGACTGGGAATCAAACCTGCGACGCTTTGGTTTGCAGCCTGCGCTCAATCCACTGAGCTACGCCAGCCAGGGACAATTTTTTTTTTAAATTAAGAACTAGTTTTGTGGTGTGAATACTTGACATGAGACCTGCCTGTGTAACCGAGTTTTCAGTGCATGTCACACCGTTGCTTTCTGTAGGCGCGGTGCTGTGCAGCAGACCTCTAGGCCTCACTGTCTTTGCATAACTGAAACTTCACCTGTTAATGACCAGCTCCTCACATCCTCCTTACTCCCGCCAACCACCGTTGGATTCTCTGCTTCTATGGGTTTGACTACTTTAGATGCCTCAGAGAAGTAGAATAATGCTATATTTGTGCTTCTGTGAACTGATTTAGTTCACTTGGCATAATGCTCTCACAGTTCATCCAAGTTGTTGCAGGTGGCAGGATTTCCTTTTTAAGGGTAAATACTATTCCATGTATGAATATACCACATTTTTAAAAAAGCCATTCATCTGTCAATGGGCATTTAGGTTGTTTTCACACACAGGTGGCTATTGCAAATTCGGTGCCCTTGGGTGTGCAGAGACAGGGAGGAACTGGGGTTTGCAGCCCAACTGCTATGCATTGACGGGGCAGTCTTGGAGCTATTGTGAACTCTGCTAGTTCCAACAACTGCTTGGTCCTCTGTAGTTCACAGTGGACTGGCATGTACTGCGTCCCATCACTGCTCCAAAACAGGAGAGACAGAACCCACTCTCTAGAGCAGCATCCAGAAAAGCTGGGGTGTTAGATGTGGATGAAACTTCTCCTCAGGGTGAAGCAGGGAGCTGAGGATGTCCTCCGGATGCTATTGAGTTGTGCTGATCTGGGGTTGGAGATTATGCTGAGTGTCTCCACTTTCCCTACAGGTTTCACTGCACCTGGTTGGGTGTAGAAGCCTCTCACCTAGTTTCTGCATTTCTGACAAAGAGAATGGACCTGGACATTGCTGTTGAGTTAGTGTGTCCATGGGGGAAAGGAGGGTCCAGAGTTTCCTATTCCATGTTGTTGAAGTCACTGCTGGTCAAACTTTTCAATAGATGTACTTTCTTGTTCCATATCCTTTCCTACTACTCAGTATTCTTTCTACTCCCATCCGACTTCTGTCTTTCAATCAGGTGAAAAACAGCTCTCCTTTATGCTAAATCCCACAGAGAGTTTTCAGTCCTCACCTCAACCTCTCTGTGACATTTGGTCGTTAACCAACCTTTGCATAACATTCTTTTTTCTTGAGTTCTGTTGACACACACTTTTGGATTTCCTCCTACTTCTTGGGCTAGTTCATTCTTTGTCTTAATTGTTGGCTTATTTTTTCCCTCCCATCTGCTCCTGTTTTAATTCCATGTGCTTTCCTCACTGTAAATTCTCTTTGCTGGCAAGTGACTGTCTAACCACTAGAATCTTCTGAGGAGCTTTTAAAATTCTGATGCCTGAGCTTCATGCCAAACTAATTAAACCTGGAGGGAGGCAGGGAGTGGAGCTTGGCATCAGAAGTTTGCAGAACATCTTAGGTGAATTCAGTGAACAGCCAGAGCTGAGAATCACTAGACAAATTCATCTGAACCCACAGTTTCAAACACCACTTTTATATCAGAATAACCAACACCTGTGTTGGATTTTTTTAATACATAACCAGCACATGGGCCTGAGCATGGCATGTGTTAAAGCTTAAGAACTTTCTTAAAGGACTTCAGGAATAACTAATGTAAAAGAGAAACGTAGCATACTGACAGTTGCATAAGTTTTATTCTTTAAAGAATCTTATTTACTTGATGTTGTAGATAGAGTTCTAAGACAGACTCTGACATGAAGATCTACATGCAGAGAGCGATTGTTTTTGGAACATCTATGTGGGCAAGGAAAGCAGGGTGAAACACAGGAATGATATGGCTGCACCTGAAGCATCCATCAGTGGGTGCCCGAGGAAGCCCTGGAGCTAGGGTGCCCTCTGAGTCATCTCTATTTGTAGAAAGTGCTTGGGGTCCCCTTATATGCCCAATAACAAAGTTTCTGGACATGGGTTGCCTCCAAGTCAAGACCCCTTCTTTGAGCTGAATGCTACTCCAGAAGAGACCCAGCTCAGACCCAGCTCAGACCCCTAAGCAGCCAGCATTCCTGGCAACAGCCTCAGTTCTGAAGGGACCATCTGGGGCAGGCAGCACCACAGCATCCGCAACAGGTAGAGCCAGGTTACCAACTGAATGGGATCTGAGGGGTCCCCTCATTTAAACCTTTGATTTAAAGGTGAGGACACCGAGACTCAAAGAGGGTAAGTGATTTACCCAATGTCATGTGGGAATCTCGCAGTCTGTCTGGGGATAGAACACCAACCAGTCTGTTGACAAGCATTTCTTCAATTATACCCACATTTAACTTTATGACGTGTGTTAGTGTTGGTTTATCTTATTACCATTCCTATTAGACCAGAAGATAAACATTTTATATCTGTGCTACGTATGGAAAATTGAGAAGCGGTAAGTACTATTCCAGCCGCAGTTAGAGCGGAGTTAGAGGTACTGCTGTGGATTTTCATCTGCTGGACCAGGTTGTAATACTATTTCTGCATGGTATGGAAAGGAATTGAACAGTAGACATTTGGTTTGGATTGAGACTTAATTCCTTAGGTCATCAGATTTGTATCAAATTAACAAACCGATGAAAAGTAGTGAGAATGTATAGTGTTTTACACTGTTGGAGAAACACACCGTATAAATAGAAGGTACTTATAGTATTCATAGGACAAGTAATGTCACATGTGATATGAAGTTAAAAAAAGATCATAGCCTTTAATGAGATTTGGAAATTGCTATTATCTAAACTCCAGCATCTCTCCAAATAGATGTTTCTACTTTGTGAAAAACATTTTTCTTTGAGCCATGGATGATGTAATTGCATAATTGAAGTTAGACAAGATTTGAAAATGTTTCTACAGGATCCAAAAGTTCCTTAAGCCCAACAGGGGCGGGGGATAAATAAAATGAATGTTGTGGAACACTGTTTTTAATTATGATTCTTGGCCTATAATAACATAACAGACTTTGCCACACACATACACATATACCCATAAACACATTCTTTTCAAATAAATATAAACAAATTAAACTCAACGAATCATGTAAAAGGTATCACTCACCGTATTTATAAACCTTCTGTTCATAATTTAATGTATAAAAACAGAATGGAAAAATGGAGAGACTATCAAGAGAGGCAGTAATAAATGATAGGAAAATATAAAACACATAACCCCCTCAATTATCTGGATTAATAAATAACCACTGACTTAGTTTGTTACCAGAATATATAAAATATTTGTCCTTATATGACTAGTTATCTGTCTGATTACCTAGAAGAGTATTTTCACTACATTAAAAACCTCTGGGCTCTGCCTGTTCCTCTCCCCTTCCCCTCCAGTCCCTCATAACCACTGACTGATCTTTTTACTGTCTCTATAGTTTTGCATTTTCGAGAATGCCATGTATCTGGAATCATATAGTATGTAGTCTTTTCAGATTGTCTTCTTTCACTTGGTGATATGCATTTCTGTTTCACCATAGCTTTTCATGGCTTGCTAGCACATTCATTTTCACGCTGAATAATCTTCCATCGTCTGGATGCACCACGGTTTACTTATCCATTCATCTACTGAAGCACATCTTGTTTACTTCTAGGTTTTGGCAATCACAAATAAATCTGTTACAAACATTTCTGTGCAGGTTTGTGTGTGTGTGTGTGTGTGTGTGTGTGTGCATGTGAACATTGTTTTCATCTCCTTTGGGTAAATACCAAGGAGCAAGATTGCTGGATGAGATGGTAAGAATATGTGTAGTTTTGTAAGAAACCACCAAGTGGTCTTTCAAAGTGGCTGTACCATTTTGCATTCCCACCAGCAATGAATGAGAGCACCTGTGGCCCTTCATTTTCATTTGTACATGTTGTCAGTATTCTGGACTGTGGGCATTTTAATAGGCCTGTAGTAGTTTATTATTGTTAAGTTGCATTTCTGTGGTGACCTATAACTTGGAACATTTTTTCATGTGTTTATTTACCATCTGTTCATCTTTGGTGAGGGGGTCTCTTACGATCTTCGGCTATTTGTTCTTTTCTTTTTCTTAAATATACTTTTTTTATTTTAGCACAATTTTAGATTTATGGAAAAATTGCCCAAAGAGTACACAATTCACAAATACCCTGCATTTTGTTTCCCCTATTATTAACATCTTATATTTGTATGGTACATGTTTTACAATTAAAAAACCAATGTTGACACCTTGTCATTAACTGAAGTCCATACGTTATTCAGATTTCCTTAGTTTTTACTCAGTGTCCTTCTATCTTTCTGTTCCAGAACCCTGTTCAGGACTTACTACTTATGTTGGTCTTTATGCTCCCCAGGCTCCTCTTGGCTGTGACAGTGTCTCAGCCTTCCCTTGTTTCTCATGACTGTGACAGCTTTGAGGTATACTGGCTGGGTACTTTGTGAAACATCACTCAGGTGGGATTTGTCTGATGGTTTTCTTATAATTAGAATGGGGGCATGCATTTTGGAGAAGCATATATCTATGGATTTTATTTTATGGTTGATAATATAACCTAATACTACTTTATGTTATTTCCCAAATCATTTCAAATTTGGCCATGGGAACTCTTTCAGTTGGCTTCTTTGTCCCTTTGTCATATTTTCATCTTGTTTTTTTTTTCCACTCCTCTTAGCTTACTTTTGTCACTACAAGGTACCTGACTTTTTTTTTTTTAATTGTCTTTTAGGCAAGGATACCCGCGTTTGTTTGCATGAAGGAGTTAGCTTGTGGTGCACAGGTCCAGGAACCCTCAGCACTGCAGACTTTGCCTGTACTTTTTGGGGGAAGAACATAGCTTTTATCAGATTCTGAGTGGTGTCTATAACCTAAAAAGGAGGTAAAGAATCACTGCCCCAGAGTACAGGGGAGAAATAACACAACCCATATATTTTACATATGTTTACCTTGCTCGCTCCTCGCTGCTTAGGGCTTGCTTCGTTCAGTTCATGTCCGGCTGAAAGCTTTGCAGGTCCCACGCCCCGTTCTCTCCTGTGGACATATCCATACTGCATTCAGGCTGGAGAAGGCCTTTGACCATTGTTGTAGCATTTATAGCTCTTAAGAAAAAATAATCCCACAATCCCTTTCGAGTCAGATTCCTGGTGGAGGGAGGAGATTAGGGCACTATACTCACACAGACCAGTTCTGAAGTGGAGCTGTGCAGCGCGGTCACTAAAGGGTCATGTAAAAATATGAACGTTCTACATGGAAAATTGAGCTTTCCCCTTTGGAAAGAAATTTCTGGATTTTTCCTTTAGCACTGGAAAACATTACATCATACAGCTATACAGCCTGATACATTCCTTGCATAACTTTGCATATTAGTAATGACTTTGGTTCAAGTTTAGGCAAGTGAACAAAAGAAGACTGGTTGTAAAAAGGCTTTTGATATAAAACATTATTTTCTCTAGTCATTTGATCACATTGCCTGAGTAGAGTAAGTTATTTTCTTAAATTAATATCACATTTCCATGAAATAAATCCTGTTTTGTAATAATATCATAATTGTTGATAGATTTCTTGAAATAAAATGGCATAATCAGATGGATGAAACATTGGACTGAGATTCAGAATATAAAGACTTTAATAGTGAAAGGCATTGAAATCATTTAACTCTTCTTATTCCTGCTTACTTTGTATGAATAATACTGGTATTTTTCTAAATTATAAGATGATATCAAGTGCACATATAGGAAAATATGCTACATGCAAATTGCTTTGAGTCTTTGGAAGAAAGTGGCATAGTTATTTAGGCTCTTTAAGTATTTTTTTTAATCTGTAGAGATGACTTTAAAATTATTTTAGTATTCACTAAGCTAAAAACATGATTTTAAGGTGGGAAAAGATCCTTAAATTCATGAATATAAAGTACATGGAATTTTACTTGAATTTTAAAATATCTGTAAAATGCTAATATAAGGAAGGGTGAACTGTTGCTTAAATATTTGTATCAGCATTACCTGCATCAGAGATATGAAAAGACATGGACACAAATAGGAATAAAAGGGCCTACAGCATATTTGATATGCTTTCTTTTTTATTTCAGGAGATTTTTGTCTGTCAACATTGAGTTTTTGTTAACTATTTATTTATTTATTTGGCTTTGGGAGAAATACAAGCATTTGGAGATGTTTAGAGGGAAGAGTGATACTGATAAGGTGTAAAAAGGGCAATTTTTTTTTCTAAAATCAGTGAAACTGGTAGAACTTAATTGTAATGTAACATATATTATTGTCCTAAAGTAATAAAAAGCAATATATAGATGCATGGCAGTAAGAAGACAGGTGGTATTTCATTTCCATTACAGCAGGTGTATTGTCCAATGAGAATTAGGAACCTAGATCAGGTTTCATTCTTGACTTTACCACTTTCGAAAACTGTCTTAACCTTACGGTGCCTTCATTTCTGCATATACCATGCACGTGAGTGCTCCATCTACTCACCTACTGCTCACTTTTCTACCCCTCTGGCTTTTCTCTTTCACTTCACTGAAAAATAGCTCTCTGGGTAGCTAATATCTCTCTTATGTAACCGAGCAAGTGTTTGTAATTATCAAGTGAAAGACTGTAATGGACAAGATGGTTGGTTCTCCAGTATCTATTTCATACCAGACTATCACCTGAGCCAACCGTGATTGTTTCTTCCTCCTGGCCAGTGATTGGTCAGCAATGTCCAATGCTGGAAGGCTTCTGAGAGGCAAAAAACAAGTCCTTTCTCCTGAAAGGACACCACAGGAAGAAATCTCTTTTTCATCTGGAAATGATGAATGTAACTGCTACTGCTGTGAGGCACACAGCAATCCTGAGCATGAAGTCTACTTAAAGACCTGGCAGATGGAAATGCTTGAACTGATGTGATTTTGATACTGTGTAAGCTGTACAGGGGGTTACAAAAATGTAGAAGCCATGATTTCCTCAAGAAGCATACCATCTGTATCCAGTCCTGTTGGTTATATACACGTGGATAAGAAAAGAAGCTTCAGAGTATTGCCAATGTATATTTATCAGTTTGTCTTCACTACAGTAAGGCTGGATGATTGAGGCTAGATTTTAGAGAGTCAATATTGAAGGATGGGCTGGGATTAGATGAGAACAATAAAGAGTGGAAGTTATAGTATTCCAAGAAGGGGGATTTATTCTGAAGCAATGAATGGAGGAAAGACAAAATTTGGTAATGAGTTAGAACAGCTAAAAATAGGTTTGATTGACACAGCTTACAGCTTATAGCCAGGCCTAGTAAATAAACTGGAAAGAGGAAGATTAACAGGAGTAAAAGTATTCAAACATTAATTTTTAATCTTACACAAGGGCACCACAGCACAAAAAGTGGATACCCAAAAAGTAGTGGGATTTGAGAGCTTATATATCATCTTAATAGGTGGAGAGGAGGAGGAATGTAGACTAGTTAAGGGAGAATATATACATGCACACACACATGCATATATACTATACACACATACATATGTGTATACATGTATTGCATGTATCCATACACCTATATCTGCATGTGTGTGTGCACACATATACATATGTGTGTGCTTATGTGCACACATGTATATATGTGTTTATGTGTGTGTGCATGTATATGTATACAGAATAGATGAATGAGCTATTAGAAAAGAGACAGGAGGTGTGATAGTTTATGACAAAGTTTATCTGGTGTGATGTCCATTTCTAGTCTCCTCTATGGTGATAAAAGTCAGTCTTTCTTAGTTGATGAAACTCCCCTAAGAGGATCTATGACAATTGACTTCATTTTGGAGGACCTGTTTTTAGGCAGATAGAGTTTTGAGAAAGCTTCCTCTAGTGTTTGCTGTTTTTCAAATGCCTTTAGCTCAAAATAATCCTTATGCCAAAGAGATATATTTTAGGGTGGCACATTCTGCCATGCTTAATAGCTGGAAGAAAAAAATCAGCTGGAAATCTCGCTATCACAAAAACTAGCGTTAAATGTCTTTATATTGTCTGGTCATTTCAATGCTTAGAAGGAAGATACTTGTGAAAGGTTTCATACCAAGAGGCACAATAATAGCATTCCTTAAATGAACCAATACAAGTATATTTTATAATTAATTATCTTTTCATCCCATGAATGAGAAACCTTGTAACTGGGTTTGAACGTCAATTTGCAACCTGATATCCAGTTTTCCCCCACCCCCTCATTCTCTTTGGAGTTTTGTATCTTTGATAAGGAATGACAGTTGGCTTTAAAGGTTACAATTTCACCTACAATGAAACAAAATCTTTTTTTGTTTTTAAATATATTTTATTGATTATGCTATTATAGTTGGCCCATTTCCCCTCTTCACTCCCCTCCACCTTACACACCCCCTCCCACTCACATTCCCCCCCTTTATTCATGTTCATGTGTCATAAGTTCTTTAGCTTCTATATTTCCCATACTATTCTTGCCCTCCCTCTGTCTATTTTCTCCCTACCGTCTATGCTACTTATTCTCTGTACCTTTTCCCCCTCTCTCCTCCTCCCACTCCCCTGTTGCTAACCCTACATGTGATCTCCATTTCTGTGGTTCTGTTCCTGTTCTAGTTGTTTGCTTAGTTTGTTTTTGTTTTAGGTGTGGTTGTTAATAACTGTGAGTTTGCTGTCTTTTATTGTTCATATTTTTTATCTTCTTTTTCTTAGATAAGTCCCTTTAACATTTCCTATAATAAGGGCTTGGTGATGATGAACTCCTTTAACTTGACCTTATCTGAGAAGCACTTTATCTGCCCTTCCATTCTAAATGAAAGCTTTGCTGGATAGAGCAATCTTGGATGTAGGTTCTTGCCTTTCATGATTTGGAATACTTCTTTTCAGCCCCTTTTTGCCTGTAAGGTCTTGGAGTGGACCAGAAGGAAGAAAAAAAACATACAATCAGAAAAGAATGGAGAGCTAAGAATTCAAAAAAATGAGGAGAGGCTTAGGAACCTCCAGGACATCTTTAAATGTTCCAACATCCAAATTATAGGGCTACCAGAAGGAGAAGAGGAAGAGCAACAAATGGAAAAGTTATTCTAAAAAATAACAGAGAACTGTTATTTCCTTTGCCCCAATCTGGCAAAGGAAATAGACTTCCAGGAAGTCCAGAAAGCTCAGAGAGTCCCAAAGAAGTTGGATCCAAGGAGGAACACGCCAAGGCACATCATAATTACATTATCCAAGATTAAAATGAAGGAGAGAATTCTAGAAGCAGCAAGAGATAAGAGGACACTAACCTACAAAGGAATTCCCATCAGATTGTCAGCTGCTTTCTCAAATGAAACAAAATCTTATTGCCAGTCCCCAACTCCCTGCAACTGTGGTATTGAAGCTGATAAGACCATAAGAAACAATTTTAAAGTGCTCTATGGCCCTGGCTGGTGTGGTTCAGTGTGTTGAGTGCTGGCCTGTGAAACCAAAGGGTTGCTGGTTCAGTTCTCAGTCAGGGTACCTGCCTGAATTGTGGGTCAGGTCCCCAGTGGGGACCGTGTGAGAGGCAAACACACATTGATGTTTCTCTCCCTCTGTTTCTCCTTCCCTTCTCCTCTCTCTAAAAATAAATAAATAAATAAATCTTAAAAAAGAAAACATTATACGATCTTTTTAAAAGATAAAATAAAATGCTATATAATCTGCAACAGTTTAGATTTTTCATAAATTTCTTAATATTGGTTATATCTCACCTTAGTATTGTATCTTATCAACAAATTGTATAATAATTAACTCAAAACAGAATTGCCTGATAGATAAGAGTTGGCATTTCAAAACAAAGCTATAGCCAATACATCTGAGTTTGATTCATATAAATTAATATGATTTATGAAATTGACACTTTTATATATTAGTACAGAATGGATAGTGTTAGATGCTCCAAATATAGTTTTAATGTTCCTTGTGATTCTCATGGATTTTTTTTGTACTGGGAAAATGATTATATGATAAGACTTTGTGAGTGATAAAACAAACCATAAACAACCAAACATTTTCCACTGGCTTCCAATGAAGTGTCTGTGTGTTTAAGTATTCTCAAGCAACTACCATTTTAGTCAAGGTTCATTGTTCAAAGTTAATTGAAATAGAAAAATGTGGCAGTTTTTCCTTTAGTTGACAGCAAATATATATGTAATAAAGATAGTTGTATCTTACAGCTCTGTATTTTCCCTGTTTAATTGATCTGGTAAGAGAGACACTCCTTTTGACCAATTTCCCATGTCAACCTCAAAAATAAAAATAGCCAGTTATTTTACTGGCAGTTGAGTTTATGTGGGAATAACAGAGAATTTTAATTTGGGACAAGCAAGCTACGGTGAACCATAGGCTAGTCCACAGAGATAAAGGGAAGGCCCGCTTTTATTAGCTTTAGGAGGAACGTGGGAAGACTGTTCACTGGAGAACAAGAGTTAGAGGCTGTGGTGGTTTTCCATAGGCTGCAAGTGGGCGTTAGTGTGTTGCAGCTAGGGCAAGGACAGATCCTCCTTCCTTTTCATAAAAGCAGGAGATAAAATTCCCCCGTGAAAAATGTCCTCCCTTGCTGAAATAATTATCTTCCTTCTTCCTCCTGGTTTGGTAGGCTGCAAGAAGTGGTACTTGTGTGAGAGCTCCCCCTACAGGGCTTCTCGACTCCATTTTAAATGAGGTTTCTTTTATTATTATATTTACCCCCTTCCAACATATTTCACTCATTGAGAACATTTGTTGTGTATTTCTTGGGAAATATCATTTTATAAATGTCAGCAGGATTTATTTTGAATTCTTAGACTATCTCTCTGGCCATCTGATGAGATTCACATACTCTTTTGTTTGGGCAGAAGTTTAAATATAATACATTATTCAAAAACTTTGTTTTTGCTCTTATTGTCTGCATTCCCTTTGTGCTTGTCTAGATTTTGATTGCAGGTAGTTTCAGGACAAGTAAGATGTCTGCTTAATTTTTTATAAAGAAAGTAACTTGGAGTATTCAGGACAGTGTCCCATTCATCTGGTAAAATTAAGTGCTAAAGTAATTTTTTGTTGGTTTTCATTTCTTATGACTTTTTTTTTGTGGGCTGCTGACAATGTCTCCTACTTTTCACTTACTTCTATTTGGAAACACCATGCTATAACTGTGGATTTGTCTCCAAAAAACTAAATACTTCCCAGGATTTCATTTTGTTTTTTTTCTATTATAGCCAGCAGTCAGCAGAAGACCTTGCCCGTGTCCCCGCCAACTCCACTAGCAACATCTTGAATAGGCTGCTGGTCAGTTATGATCCCCGGATCAGACCGAATTTCAAAGGTTCGTTCCCCTCCACGCCTGCAAATAGCTCTGTTCTGTGCAGTTCAAAAAATGAATTCTATCAGCATGAAAGCCTTTATTTATGATACTTAATACAATAACATTTCCAATTAATATGTGACTTTTCCAGAATGTTCTTCGATTCAGAGCAATGTAATGTTAAACATGTTCCAAAAATAAGCCAAACATTACTTCTAATAGTTTTATATGGTTTTCAATTTTTTAAAGGAAATATCATGAAATAATAGACTAACCTCTTAATAGGTTTTCTGCGTACTTAGTATTCTTAACTTTGGTGATTTAAAATTTAGTCTCAGGTTGAAGCGCTGGCTTTCATTCACAGGCACCAAAGTTACATTTGGTAGGAAAGTGACCATCTACTCATTCAGGGATAGAGAACAGTTCTGATGTGTATTTAGATTCTTTTTCACCGTTTTCTAGCCTTTCACATTGATAAAAAAATTCCCTCTATTCTTTTGCTGGGGGAAAAAAAAGATGGCCATGTGGTTTTTAAAAACACGTTAACTTGTGTGAAAACAAGTGACTGTGTTTTCTACAACATAGACTGATTTTACCCCAACAAAATATTACAGTTTACCATAGCTTTCAAGAACAAAATCCATACTTGCTATAAAAGTCCTGAGAAGATTGTAGAGCTAGGACAGGTATTAATGTCGATCAGATTAACATTATAAAGCTTCATTTTTTTTTCCTTCACAGAAAAAAAAAAGTCTGCAGCTGCTTCTAGTCAACTGAAGTTATACAACTATGTTGTAAAAACAGGGATTTTTGTTCATTACCAGAACCTACTCAGTTACTTTCAACAACAGCCATGGTCTGGATTGTCACATGTCTACCATATATTGATTCACCACCTGTTTTTCATCAGTCGGTGGTTATGTGGCTGAAAGGCTAAATTCACATATTCTCTTTGTTAGCCCAACCAGCAGCCCACAATGAGTAAAGAAAAAAAAGGCAAGAAAGAAATTTGCAACATTATACCTTAGTTCTCACTCCATGAACTTTCAAATTATTTTCCAAAAGGTCAGGCAAAAATCTGTATAATGACTCTGTTATACATCTAATTAACTTTGAGTTTGCATGAATTAGAAATAAAAATATAGTAGTTATACATACAAGTTATTGAATATTGATTGCTTTACTAATTCAAGTAAGAATTCCAGATCATTATAAAATTTCAAAAACTTAAACCATATTTTTAAATGATATTTTGTAAAGAATAATTTACATTTTCTTAAAGGAAATGCATCAACTAAATTTGTTTTTTACTTTATTTTTATTTTTTACACCATTACAGGTATCCTCATTCTGCCCCTCTTTGCCCGCCTGAAGTTCCCCCACCCTTGTTCCTCCTTCCCTCTGGCCATCACCACACTATTGCCTGCATCTATGAGTTAAGCTTATATGTTCTTTGACTAATTCCTTGCCTTTTCTCACCTGGCCCACCCCTCCCCCTCCCCTCTGGCAGTTGTCAGATAACTCCATGTATTCATGCCTCTGTTTCTATTTTGGTTGTCTATTTATTTTCAAAGGTAAATGTATTTTCTCAGAGTCTTTACAATTTAAAGATAAATATTTCTGGAAAAATAACAAAATACAACAACTCATTTTATATTTGTGTAATTATCCCTATTTTTAAAAAATAGGTTATCAGTAATTGTGAATATGATATACTAAGACCTTTGATTTATAATTTTATATCCATGAGGATTGGGGCAGAAAAGATAAAAATCAAATGCATAAACCATGAAATATGAAGATTCTGACTAAGTTTTTACAGCCACTAAATATATCCTTAATTTTTATTCACAGGTATTCCTGTTGATGTAGTAGTCAACATTTTTATCAACAGCTTTGGATCCATTCAAGAGACCACCATGGTAAGAGTACAATTAATTTAATTTTTTAATTATCAAAATTTAACCTAAAGCATAGTGAGAGGAATAATATTAGAGCTGAAAAACAATGGGTAACTCTAAGGAAAAAATGCATGCTCTTTACTGGTATAAAATAATCCACCTCCAAGGTTAAGTTAGTGACTCCAGTGGCTGTGTAATGTTATAATTCAAATTTAGCCTTAATACTGCGTCAAAACTTATGGACTTGAAAAATTACCATACTCACTCTGAACAATTAATTGGATACCACCTGGAAAGAGGATTTATGCAATTAATACTCTGGGACAACATATTTTCCCCAATATGCCCATATGTGTAAGCATTGGAAATGTCTGAGTGTTGACAGGTTTTTAATTGCAGTTTCCTGAGGAGGATCTTTGCTTTCTCTGTTGGACTAATTTTGTGATGTGTGGGGCAGAGGACTGTGAAAAGCAAAATCGATCCTCATGAAATATGACCATGGAGCTCCCTGAAAATATTATGCAATGGGGGAAGCAGCAAGGAAAGGCACAGGGGAATGGGAAGAAGGGACCGTCAAGATGCTACCTTGAAGGAACAGAAAAGAAAGGTTTCAGGAGTAGCTGCTGTCCGTGAGGAATGGCAGCTTTGAGACACAGACAGCCATGCGGCATGGGTAGAGTTTCTGAGCGGTAGATGATGTAATTCCCCCCAGCTTCTCAAAAGACATTCGGGAAAGTCTACTTGGTTTCTGATGTTTTAGAACATAGATTTGTGCCCATTTTTGAAAAACCACATGCTGAAATGATACTTCAGGTGGGAGAAAGAAGGCTCGGGTTCTTTTCTATTTTTGAGATACTTTTTTAAGTAATAATATAAGGTGTGGGTTGAAAGCCTAGTGATAATGGTCAGAGTACAGTACAGTTATTCAGGGAATATCTCAGACTAGAGAAGGAATGAATAAAACTTCCCTTTATTCCTAGTAGGAGCGTAGTATGCTACAAAAGGAACTGTATGCTGCATTAAATCATAATGCCTATTTTTATCTGTGATCCTAATGAGAATGTCATTTTTTATAGAAGCATGCATTTAGCCCCTGAATAATTGATTTTCTTAAGCAATGTGTAAATATTTTTTTTAGAGAATTATTTTAAAAGATTTGGAATCAAGTCCAAAATTCAATTTCATTTAGTTCACCTAAATGACATAGACATACAGTACAGATCAGTAGAAGTCAGCTCTGAAATATAATATAAATTACCATATATCACTCACAAGACAAGTGTAGCACTCATTAACTGAACATACGATTAGTCTATCTATCAAAGCACTTCACTTTGCAGAGAGTAAGAGAGCTCGTTTTCTCAAGGTGAAACTTTCAGGGGAGCTATTTGGTCTCTGCACTTCATACTCTATTGTATCTTTTACGACACCCCTATACTCAACCTAAAACACCATGGCAAGGTGTCACAGCCTGCAGGAAACACCCTCAACCCTCTTTTGCATTTGAGGACAACTAATGCAAGGATATTTTTCCCATTCACATAAAGGCTACCTGTGTCATAGATTAGTATGTATCATTAATGTATCTGTCATTTAATAAATATTGAATTGCCTTCCCAATATGAGAAATCTAAACTCCTCTACGTCTCATCAATAGTTACTTGATTACATCAAGTTGAAAACACCTGGGAGAAAAGGGTGTTAAAAAGGGACAACTTTTCTACAGATTACTGGCTTCTCAGACTCACTTTGTACCTTCTTTTCAATCCAGGCTTCCATTTCTATTACTTATTTGTTAATTAAATATGATAGCTTCTTTTGTGTGTGTATTTACTTTATTCTCTAATGAACTATAAAATCCTTAAAGTCAGGAATAACTTATTCTACTTCTCCATTTTCAATAAGATACAGATGACAATAGGCACCAAATAAATACTGAACAGATAAATATGCAAATTCTTATACTAGCTAAAATTGATTGAATAGATGGACAAATAAATTCTGCTATTTGCTGAGCACAAAGTGAGTCAAAGAAGCCATACAACAATTGGCAGGAAAATGTTAAATAATAAATGCGTGTGGAACATTTGTTTGGTTAAATAACAGACTGGATAATGTTATTATTGTAGAGTATTAATTTTAGAGACCTCTCTCCAGAGAACAAAATTATTTGTATTTGCTGTTTCTTTTGCTGCCTTCCAATTTGAGTTGTGCAGATATAAAGGTTCAGATTAGAAGCTGCCTTCATCATATAGCCTTACATATAGACTTACCATAATTATTATTTTTCGCTTTTAGTACTGTTTATTTCTTACATCCCCACAAAACAGTATATTATAGGTGGGTCTTTTGAGATGGTCATATTTTTTTAAAGATTTTTAAAAAGATTTTATTTATTTATTTTTAGAGAGGGAAGGGAGGGAGAGAGAGAGAGAAACATCAATGTGCAGTTGCTGGGGGCCGTGGCCTGCGACCCAGGCATGTGCCCTGACTGGGAATGGAAACCTATGATGCTTTGGTTTGCAGCCCACGCTCAATCCACTGAGCTATGCCAGTCAGGGCTTTGAGATGGTCATATTTTATAGATTTTCTCAATCTTTTAATAAGCAAATGGGCTGACAGTTGTTTAATGGCTGGGAAAGGCACAAGCTATTATAGATATATAGATAACGCTAAGATGCCTTCTAAGGAGGAAAAATGCATCTAAGACAAAACATCTTCATAAAATTATATATATACAATGTATACACACATACCCCCACACACATTTTCTTGATGTATTCATCTTTTGCTGGATGGACACAGAGGTTGATTCCATACCTTGGCTATTGTAAATAATACAGCAGTGAACATGGGAATACAGGTATCTATTCTAGATCATGATTTTTCCCTTGTGTAGCCACAGGTGGGATTGCTAGACCATATGGTACTTCTACTTATAATTCCTTGAGGAACCTCTATACTGTTTTCTGTAGTGATTGTATCCATTTACATTCCCACCAACAGTGTACAATGGTTCCCTTTATTCCACATTCTTGCCAGCATTTGCTATATCTTGTCTTTTATGCAATAACCAGAGAGGATATTTCTTAAAAACAAAATAAAATAAACCTCACAAACAAGAGTTTGGGAAAACAGGGAGCAATAGTTTTGTCTAAATACTGGATATGAGTTCATGGAAACAACATGTACACAGTGTGTGAGTTGTGATAATAGACAGGCTTGTGCTACAATGTGTTGTGTACTTGATATGTTATACCCTAAAAAAGAGTGGAACAAATACAAAAATAAAGCAAAAAAACCCAATAAAATATTTTGCCTGGCATAGTAACTCTCAGTAATGGTGACTTTGGTTTTTATGCACCTTCAAATTAATGTAATAGTTCACAGTAAAATCTCATCCTAAAGAAAATGAACTATTTATTAGTAGCTGCAGTATACAGTTGTGGTTTCATTTATAAAGAGTCCTCTAGAAATTTCTCCTACAAAGATCTGCTAAAATAAAGGAAGCCTTACAATTTAGAAAGTTTTAATATTGCCCAACACTTTTCTCTGCAGCTCAAACCTTCTTAGCTCAACTGGCAGTTTATTCCAGAAAGCAAAATGTAGAACTCATAGCTCGGGGGTGGAGGTAACATGAATAGCTCCAAGGCAGGGAGCTGACAGACACAGGGCAGCTTCTGAAGGGAGAGAACAACCTGTTCTTCCACTGTATGAAGCTGATTGTCAAACAAGGAAGCAAGCAAGGTTATAAGCATTGGCACGGCTGTCAGGAAATTTTAACCATTTCTACTCAGAAAATATTCCTTCCTGCTTATTTGCTTTCTTAAAAAAATTCAAATGCTATCTATTGCCGGCTAAACTAAAAGTAATCTTAGATTTATTCACAAATCATAATTGTGTAGTAGAGGAAAACTCAGCCATGTTTATATTCCTTAGGTTTTTCACACTTCTGTGGTAATATGTGCCTTCGGCCTGTTTTAACAATTAATTTCAGAATTTTATAGTTTCTCTTTCTCATATCTCTTTGTTCATTTGCATCCTACAACTTTATGTTTTTATAAGGTATCATTATTAATACTGTGAGTGGTATTTACTGACATTAACAGTAACATCAACAAAATTGTTAAATAAATATAATCATCTTAATTTGAAGTTGCTAGAACAGTCACTTCTAATTGTATCAATTTACATGTTAGTAGTTGTGACAACTGAATTAACAGCATTCAAAACAGTAAGAATAGGAGAAATATTCCAAAAATTTATATGGAAACATGAAAGACTCCAAATCACCTCAGTACTCTTCAGAAAGAAGAACAAAATTGGAGGTACTACACTACCTGATATCAAACTGTATTACACGTCCAAAGTGATCAAGACAGCATGGTATTGGCATAAAAAACAGGAATCTAGATCAATGGAACAGAATAGAGAGCTCAGAAATAAAAACCACATTTTTACAGTCAATTCATACTTGGTCAAAAAGGAAAAACATACAATGTGGTGAAGACAGTATATTCAAACAAAGGTGTTGAGAAAATTGGACAGACACCTGCAATAAAATGAAACTAGACCATCTCTTTACACCATACAATAGAATGAATTAATAATGGACTGAACATGTAAGTTGTGAAACCATAAAAATTCTAGAAGAATACATAGACACTGAAATCTCAGACATTTGTCCTAGCAATATCTTTTTCCTGATGTATCTGCCTCAGGCAAGGGAAGCAAAAGAAAAAATAAACAACTGGAACTATATCAAACTAAAAAGCTTTTGCACAGCAAAGGAAACCATCAACAAAATGAAAGGTAGCCTACTAAATGGCTGAACACGTTCACCAATAATACATCTGATAAGGTGTCAATTTCCAAAACTTATAAAGATCTTATAAAACTCACACCAAGAAAAAGAAAGAAAACCCAAACAATCCAATTAAAAAAATTGGCAAAGGACCTGAATAGACTCTTCAAAGAGGAAATACAGATGGCCAATGAGCATATGATAAGATGCTCAACATCACTAATCATCAGAGAGATGCAAATCAAACCACAATGAGCCATCACCTCACACCTGTCAGAATGGCTGTCATCAATAAATCAACAAACAACAAATGTTGGCAAGGATGTGAAGAAAAGAGAACACTTGCACCTTGTTGGTGGGAATGCAGATTGGTGCAGCCATTGTGGAAAACAGTATATAATTTCCTCAAAAATATTAAAAATGGAACTGCATTATGACCTAGTGATTTTGCTTCTGCAAATATATCTGAAGAAGCCCAAAACACTAATTCAAAAGAACATATGGATCCCCATGTTCATTGCAGCATTATTCACAATCACCAAGATATGGAAGCAACCCAGCTGCCCACCTGGAGATGAGTGGATAAAAAAACTGATATATTTACACAATGGAAAACTGGGGCCATAAAAAAGAAATAAGTCTTACCTTTTGGGATAGCATTGATGGATCTAGAGAATATTATGCTAAGGGAAATAAGCCACTCAGAGAAAGACAAATACCACATGATTTCATTTCTTTTCAGAATCTACTAAAAAAAAAACCTAAACTAAGAAACAAAATTGAAACAGAGTCACAAACACATAGAACAGACTGACAATTGTCAGAAAAAAAGGGATGTTAGGAGACCAGCGAGAAAGGTGAAGCACTTAAGCTAAACAAACAAACAAACAAACAAAAAACAGACACTGACAATGGTATGGTGATTGCCAGAGGGAAAGGGTGGTGGGGAAAGGTGGGAGAGGGAATAGTGGGGGATAAATGGTGGCAGACAGAGACTTGACTTTGGGTGGTGAATACAGTATTCAAATGACATGTTATAGAGTTGTATATTTGAAACCTGTGTGGCTTTATTATCCAACATCACCTCAATAAATTCTATTAAAAACAATAAGCAGAATGGTTTGTTAGAGGCTAGGTGGCATCGACTCTCCAGTTATGTTCGTTTACACAGTCCGGCAGAAGTAACGCCTGCTTGAGTGTGGTTAGTAGGGTAATAATATGGGTGCGATAATTTATAGTTTTATTTTGAACATTTCACCTAAAATGTCATATGACTGTGATATTATGTTACAGAATTACATGCTTATGATTTTGTAATAAGAGATTTGTAATAAAAATGGAGTGTTATTTGTGCCAGACCCCATATTTGTTAATTTTTTCATTCAATTCTTACCTTTGGCTTAAATCAGTATGATTTTTCATAATTGAAAATGTGAACTATGACAGTATGGTGATTGCTGGGGAGAGGGGGTGGTGAGAGGTGAAGGAGAGTACAGAGGGGATCAGTGGTGATGGACAGAGACTTGACTTGGGGGGCAAACACACAATGCGGTGTACAAATGATGTGTTGTGGAGTTGTGCACCTGAAACCTGTATAATTTTGTTAACCAGTGACAGCCCAATAAATTTAATAAAAAAGAAAATGTGAACTATTGCACTCATGGGAAGGAATGAGTATTATGGTTCTTCGTAACAATCTATACACAGGCACTTTATCTCACCAGAAATCATAAGAGCTCTTTCATGGAAATAAAAGCTTATTTTTATAATCCATTCTCTCTCTTTGGTTTAGGCATGCTTTGTAATTAAATTAAATTATTACTGCACTGAAACTCATGATCCTGTCAGACTTTCTGTGCCGTTCTGCTGCATTACTTTTGTGTTTGTTTTAATAATAGACTTCAGCTCTTTTTGAACAACACAGTTGTGTCTGTCAAGAAAGAATAATCATATTTGAAGTCAACTAATATAGAAATTTAAATTTATTTCCTTAAAACATGTCCTAGTTGTAGTATTTTTTGTACTTTAATATTTTTGTTACTGACTTTTCAGTATTATCTCATTTATTATAGAGTAATATTAAACATATAGGGTGGGGCAAGAGTAGACTTACAGTTGTGAGTACATGACACACAGAGTTTATTTCTGTATTATTATTTATTAATTACTCTATTATTTTCCATATAAACAACTGTAAACCTACTATTGCCCCACCCTGTGTTTGTTTCATTTTTTTCTGTTTTATATCTTAGATACACAGCCTTAAAATGGCTTTATATTTATTTTTCCTCATATTATTTATCTTCGGGGTTTTTACCCTGTGGTAGGCTAAGTAATGGTCCCCCAAAGATGTCTGTGCCCCAATTATTGGAACCTGTGATGTTATTTTACAAGGTAAAAGAGGGTTTGTGTGATATTAAGGATCTTAGATGGAGGAGATTATCCTCATTGTCCAGGTGGGTCTAGAATCATCACAAGGGTCAGGAGGGGCAGAGTCAGCAGATGTGATGAAGACAGTATGAAGTTGGATGAGATGAGCTACGGACCACAAGGAATGCAGGTGGCCTCTGGAGAATGAAAAAGCAAGGAAATGGACTCTCTTCTCAGAGCCTCCAGAAAGACCAGCCCTGAGGATGCCTTGACTTCAGCCCAGTGAAATGGGTTTTGATGATCTGAACTTCAGAACTATAACATAATAATTTGTGGTGTCTTAAGACAGTATTTTGTAATTTTGTTATAGCAGCAATATGAAACTAATACATATTCTGATGAATACTTGTTAAATTTTTTCTCTCCAATTCTGTTGGAGGATTATCTGATTATATATAATAACTCCCAAGTGCTGCTGGAGACTTATGCATATATATATATGAACTTTATATATATATATATATATATATATATATATATATATATATATATAAACTTTTTCAATATATGTAAATGCCAAAATAACAAGTGGTTCTGTAATCAGTGATTACTGAAAATTCTCATTCTTTAAAGTAAATCATAATAACAAAGATTTGAAAGAGATTCTATGTTTTTGGTATGTCTGTCTCCTTTCCTTATAAAAGTTACTTTTTTAGTGTATCTACCTTAAAATGAAGAATAACACTATTTGTTATTTATACTGTCCTCTACTTTTTCCTCCTATCTTTATTATTTCAGAAGCATTCTTGATTAAACATCACAAGTAAAGTATCATATTAGGCAATAAGGAAGAAGGAGAAATATCCAAGTGTTATTTTCTCCTTCCAGTAATTTGTCATTGTTATCAGCTGATATAGAAAAAATTAAATTAATGGTGTGAATAATGCTAGACAAATATTCTAACCTGTCAAAATATCACAGATGCCATTACTTTACTTCTGTGTTTACTAGAAGCATGTTGGGTGGTTTTTACATAGACAACTCAGCAGACTGCTGCTCGTATGGAGAGTATAGTTCAGTGCAACACCATCGCATCGCCAAGCAGGCACTCCTAATAAAAATGGAATATTGGCAGAGGTCTAGAAAAATTTAAATATCCATAAGGTATAATTCAATAATGTTTAGCTAAAAGCCTTAAAATGACATATGGAGAAAAACTGTTAAATATAATCCAGAAATTTTTACTGACATGTTGTTATCTTGCAGCTCTTCCATGGAAATTCTAACCTCGCAAACCACTACATTTGAATTCTTTTGAAACCAGGCTTACAACAGCTCCGTTGACAGAACTTTAATTATAATGCTGCCAGATGCTATCAGAGCTGATCTCCTTTAGTTCACTGAATACTAATTTTTTTATCATAATGTAAAGAAAACAAGTGAGTTAAAGTTTGCATATGTGAGAGTTATGTAAAAAAAATTAGAAGTAGCCAGAAGAGCTATCCTAAAAACAATACAGAATACAAATAAAGTGTTCTTAATATTAAAAGTATCATTAATGAAATTTAATCAGTTTCAATGTCTTGTTGTGAAATGTTTTATTGCCTTGAAGAAATAGTTTAATTTGAGTGTTAATTGGTACTGAACATTTTGGAGACCATCCATTTTTCAGATAATGACTAATAGTGTGCTATTCGGAATAAGCAATGAGTAGTATTTGTTACCAATTCTCTAAACACAATTAAGTAATTTCCCATTGATAAAATAAGTCTCTTTCTAATGGGAATTTGTTCATTGCAAAATAAATGATAGAGCTATAATTATTGTGATTGAGTACTTGAAAATGAAAATAAATATGTTTCAAAGATAATCTAATAAAGAACATTTGAAATGCCAATAGCTACCTATCATTTAGAAACTCTCATAAAACATTAATCAAAGCATACTAACTAATGTGCTTGTATCTTTTAATGAGTGTTCCATCCAAACTATTAATTTATGTTGTAAAATGTCAATATATTCTTAAAAGATATATAGGCTTGCCATAACTTGTATTGAATTATAATAGTATATACCTATATAACTAATAGAAAAGCAACTTTGAGACATTTTCATAATGAAATAATGAGACATAATGATCAAGAATGATACAACAAAGTAAGTAATTTTTCCAGTTTTTCAGTGATGCTCACTGAAATATAATTCTGGAGATTTACTAAAAGATAAAATTTTTAAAAAGGATTATAGTAGAGACTCAAAGCTAATGTGTTATATTAAGCTTATACTAGTGTGCTAAAAACAAGAGGAATTCAGGAGATGCTCAAAAAACATATTTTAGCACTGTTTCAAGATTTGTGACCTAGGAGTGGATTACTATTGGGCACAATTTTAGGTTGTACTGCACAGGAGAGAGCAAACCAAATGAATTAAACCACATGTGGATTTCCTTGAGGCAAAAGCATATTTATCACTATTACCAACACTATAAAAGAATAAGAACAAAATAAAGGATATATCCTAATGAGAAGAAACACTCGTTTAGCACCTAATATGGCAGTTCATGGACTTTACATACTGTATTATTTCATTTTCTCCTTATAAAAACCCTATGTTGTATTATTATCATCTCCATCTTTTTAGTTGGAAAATTTGTCCTCTACTCACTTCTGAATCCTCTGTACTACTGCTTTTCATATGCCATTCTACCAAAAATGTTATTGATAAAACCTTAAATGGCTTCCCCATTTGTAGAGAGAGTGTTCAGACTGTTTAGTTTGAATATATTTGGCTCCTTGCAGTTCTTGCTGCTATTGACCATCTCAAAGCTTTTGCCCCTTTGCTTTGGTGAAATCACATTCCCAGGGTTTTCTTCTTTTTTTTCAGTCTACTGGCTCGCTCTTTAAATGTTTGCCTTGCCCAGGGTTATTCTGTCTTGGCCCTGTACTCTAAGTAGAATATTGGACAAACTCTTCCTCAGTCTTAATTTTTTTGGTAATGTTTTCAAGGTTCATTGATGTTGTAACATGACTCGGACACCGGCCCACAGTGTCCCTGGCATTATGGATGAGATATGAGATAAATTCACATGGACTACTGAGTCCTGTGGAGGAAAAGGGACGGTATAGCTACCCTCTCAAAGGGAGAGCGCCTCGGAGAGGCCTAGCCACTTTCTCAAGAGGAGAGTGCCCCGACCCTTGCCTTGACAGGTTTTTATTGGGTTTCAATTTGCACAGGAATACAGATAAAGTTCATTAGCCATTGTCAGGCAGTAAGGACATTGCTATCCAAACCATGGATAGCATATAAAGAACTATGAGGGCTTATTCTGAGTCAGGGTCTGTTAGCTAAAGGGCTACAAAACTTTGGGAAACAAACTCATTTCCTGCTCAGACCCTTATCATTTAATTGAGAGCATTCTCAGCAAAGCAGGTTTCACAGGATTTTATATATTCTTTCTTAGGCCTGAACACCCGGGGAGCCCACCCTTTCCAGCACAGGGTTGCATCGCCCTCTGTCATTAGGCTTAAGTCAGGCAGGGGAAGTAACACAGCCAAGAGATTAGGAGACTTCTTGCAGACAGAGGGCTCAAGCTGTGTCAAAACCGAGGGGCGAGGGTCCATCACCCCCTTTTTCCATAGTCCCCCAAGTCCTTCCCTGGGGCCTCCCCATGATCATGCCTGTCTTAGGTCATTTCCCCCTTGGGGAATCTTACCTGTCATTGGCTAACCGATCAAGCATTGGGGGCCAGGCAGGGTGAAGTAAAAGGAGCAGAAGTGGTGCTCCAGCCAGGGAGATAACCTTTGTTTCCTTAGTGGCTTATGGTCTGAAGGTCACTCACTCAGCCTTAGCCATGGGGGGGGCTACAGCTTCTGAAACCAGGCAGGGTGGTTCCCAACAGTAACATGTATCAGAATTTCATTTTTTATGGCTGAATAATATTTTATTGTATGTATATGTATATACTACCTTTGGGTATTCATTTATCTGTTGAAGAATACTTGAGTTGTTTCGACCTTTAGGCTATTGTGAATATTGCTGCTATGAATATAAGTGCACAAGAATTTGTTGGAATCTCCATTTTCAATTCTCAGGTATATACCTAGGCATGGAATTTCTGGATCATGTGGTTATTTTATGTTTAAATTTTTTAGGGTAAAGCTTAATTTTTATTAAAGTTAAAAACATATAGTAGGACATCTCATTGATTTATGCAACTTGCTAGTGAGGAAACCAAAAGAATACTAAAGTTGATTCAATGGACAATTCAGGAGAATCCTGAGTCTCACTTCAGTGAAAGAAAGAATGCTGAAATTAGATTGCTAAACTGGATACAGACTTATTAATGGTCCACCTGGCAATTAAAGCACAATCTTTGGGAATATCTTTACACCTGACATAAATCATTTGCATCATTTATAATTTATCAATCTTCTATAAGTTATGTAAATTTACAGAGTCTAGGCCTTAATCAAAGAAAATGGCAAGTCAAAGAATGTTACATTTTCCTGAAGAACGTTCAACCCTTAGGTGGGCTTGCTGAACAATGTAGGACATTGGGAGGGCAAACAGTAATCTTTTGGCCTTATTTCCAATTTTTGGATATCTTTTTGTTAACGTTGTGTTTATTTCCTTTCGTTTTGTTTATAGTATATTTTGCTTTCACTATTTGACAGTAGACTTTAGCTTTAAAGCAGTCTTAGGTTTCCAACAAACTTGAACAGAAAGTACAGAGTTCTCATATACACCCTATTCTCATAAATGCACAGTGGCCCCCATCAAAACCCACACCAGCGTGGTGCATGTGTTACAACGGACAGCCTCTCAGCTGTCATTTTGTTTTTCACCCATCCCTATTTCTAGAAATGATTTAGGTGTATAAAAATAATAACAAAGAACACAACAAAATATTGTGTTGGTCAACAGTCTGTATAGGTTTTTCCATAAAATAAATGACATGCTTTTTCATTTTTGCCAATAACTTTATTGATTTGGATATTTTTTGAGCATGTCAGCTATCTCCCACATGGTAGAACATTGATTGTTTTCAATTAATGTCTCGATTTGATTGCTATCAATTTCAACGGGTTTACCCAATTGTAGAGCATCATCCAGCAAGAAATCTCCAGCACAAAATTTTGTAAACTACTTTTGAAACATTTGATTAGTCACAGCACCTTCTCCATACACTGCACAAATCTCTTTTTGCTTTTCAGTTGCAATCTTAACCATTCTTGAAATAATAAAGTATAATATACCAAAAATGTCATTCATTTTCTTTCATCTTCAACCTTAAAATGGCTACACAAAAATTCACGAATTTTGATAAAATTTTTAAAAGATTTTATTTATTTATTTTTAGAGAGGGAAGGAAGGGAGAAAGAGAGAGAAAAAAAACATCAGTGTGCAGTTGCTGGGGGCCGTGGCCTGCAACCCAGGCATGTTCCCTGACTGGGAATTGAATCTGCGATGCTTTGGTTTACAGCCCATGCTCAATCCACTGATCTACGCCAGTCAGGGCTGATAAGTTTTTTAAATGTATGCTGATATGATAGCTGTCTCAATACAATCTAGCAAAATTGTTTTGAATAAAGTTAAAGACAACTAAGTGCCACTAGAGCCATTGTATGGAAAATAAACAAACAAACTTTTTGGCCAACATGATATATAATATTTAATATGCAGGATTCATACAGTGATAGTCATACTAGGATCTGAGAGATAAATGAATTCATTTAGCCACAGGAATTAGCTTTCAGTTCCTTAGGTGCCAGACAGAAAGAAAAGCGTGATGAGATACTTAAGTCTTACTTTCCAGCAATAGGAAGCATATAGGAGCATCAGGAGAGACTTTCCATAGCGTAAACTGAGGAATAGTTGGGTTTTTGTAAAGCACTTAGGCCAATAAAATGCCTAACAATGGTAAATGCCAATATAATTATATTAGTAATACATATACATACAAATGAAAGTTGAATAATAAAGAATTTGTCAGTGACCAAAATAAGGGACCATGGCTTTAATAACAACCTAATACAAGACACATGGGCAACCACATGTAGTTATTTTTTATATTGACCCTTGATAATAAGTTAAAGATATAGTATTTTATTATAATATTGCAAATGCATATTTTAAATATCACAGTTTAAAGATATAATTTGGATGATTTTCCTTCATAAGGCACAATATTTAGAGGTGATAAAATAACAGTTAGTGTGCATAATTTGAGAACACCAATAATTTTGGCAGATCGTTACCCGAAGCTTTTTAGCAAATAATTTGAAATTGACTGCTGTTGAGTGCTCAAAGTAATGTCAAGTAGGTATCAACCATATTTGTTCCTTAGCTAAGGTAGCATAGTTGGTATTTTATTAGAAAATGATAGAACCTAATGAGTCTTCCCAAGTGGATGGCTGTGCATGTTTCCATGAAATGGATACAAACTTTTGTCAGGAAGTAGCACTGTGCCTGCTGGAAGGCTCACCACGGGAGGAGATGGGTCTTTGTCTTAGATCGACTTAATTTTTGTAGTTGTCACGATCAAAGATCAAAGTCAGATATGATGTAATCACTGAAGTTCTATTAGGAATGTTAAGATATGTGTACAGTTTGAAAAAAAGTTTATGTAGTACGAATTGTAGGTCTTCATTTTCTAGGGTTTTAGGCCTCTTTTAGTCCCTCTCTGATTCCTTGTTCATTTGGTTGGAAAATATTAACTTTATTTTTCCCAGCGATGCAGATAGGTCCAGTGTCAGCTTATACAGTCTTTCATTTATTTTGACTTTGGCACTCCAAAACCATTTGCATATGATTTTTAAGAATCAATTTATAGTATGTGTTAATGTTTTTATAAACATCAAGTTTAGAGTAGCTTTAAGGTGTAGGTAAATCCAATCTTACTTCACTGTCTGTAATTCAGTAAATGTTTATTGTGATCACGCTTTATCTTCTCTAATTACTACACATTGTCTGAAGATCACATGAAAGGGAGAGTGAATTTCCCAGTCTTTTCTAGAGTCATTACATATTGCTAATGCTTCATTCTCTATTTTATACATATAGAGTATGTGTATATATGTGATGTAACTCTTCATACATAGAAATATACTAGGTCTTATTTAATAAGAGAACTATCATCTCTTACTATTTAATTATTTATATTTTGAGCTGAAATTTATAATATAATTTGTTGATTATGTCAAAAGTTTACAGATAGCTAGAATAGTAGCTTATGAATTTTAAGTGATTGAAAATAAGGAAGCTGGAGCCCAATACAGTTTATACCTAGAACATTTGTGTCCACATTCTGAGTTCAGTGTGTAGAATGAAAACCAAAAGACCTAAACTTGATGCCTCAGGTCTGCATTTGACTCCATATTACTAACAACCCAATTTATGCCAAAACCCCATTTCACTGACAAATATAAAATGTACTAAGGTATTAAACATGTTCACATATTCTAAAATCTATACAACCTAATTTTTACAATGTTTTAAAATTAAAACATTTGGAGATAGACAAAAAAACTGAAGTATAATTAGTTAAGACTTAGTAGATTGCAAAACATTTTTCTGCTATAGTTGCATATAACATAAAATGTTGCATGTGCTCTCATCTGCTTTGCATAATCCAAATCTCATTAAATTATCTCATGTTCTCTCTATAATCATTCACATGTATGAGTAGTCAAGGACAATTTTTTCCTTCTCAGAAATATATTCTATGATATATAATGTACATGTATATTAGTTTTGTAGTTTGCTGCTTAGTAAAAGACAAGTAGAAATATTTTCCCTTGGCTTCTTATCTATTTTTAGCTAAATTTTTACTATGCTTTTTTGGGAAGAATAATGGTAATGTTTAGCAGATCTCATGCTTTTATGATAACACCACTTAACCAACTGGCATAACTGGCATTTATATAAAGGTCAAGCAATTACTGGTAAAGTTATATTCTGACATTTGAGCTAGCAAGTGCTATGGAAATGTCTATAGAGAGTAGTTAAATAGACACAAGGCTCTTTTTGTGCTTCTGATAAAGCTCTTTATACTTAATGACCAAGCTGTTTTGATCCTGGTTAATGTTAGAAGAGAAAAAATATTTCTGTTGCTAACCATTGAAGCCTTTTATATTCTGGCACTGAATACATTCTTAAAATTAGCAATAAACACATTTCTGCACATATATTTTTTCTAGGACTATAGAGTGAACATCTTCCTGCGACAAAAATGGAATGATCCCAGGCTGAAGCTCCCTAGTGATTTTCGGGGCTCGGATGCACTGACAGTGGATCCCACAATGTACAAATGTCTGTGGAAACCTGATTTATTTTTCGCAAATGAAAAAAGTGCCAATTTTCATGATGTAACCCAGGAAAATATCCTCCTTTTTATTTTTCGGGATGGAGATGTCCTGGTCAGCATGAGGTACTCTTTTATCTTTAGTATTTGCACGAACACTTATATTTTCCTTTTAAAATCAGTATATCACAGAGAAATATATTAAATGACTTATACAACCTCTGTTTCTACTTTCAGGTTATCTATTACTCTTTCGTGCCCATTGGACTTGACCTTGTTTCCCATGGATACACAACGTTGCAAAATGCAACTTGAGAGCTGTATGTAAATGAGACCCTAAATAATTGTAGGAACAAAATGTTTAAAACATCTAGTCAATGCATTCTACAATACTGATACCTTAGATAACAAATTTTGATTACAAAAACTCATTAGAATAATTTATTTAGGGAAATAGTAGTTAATCTTTTACTATATTAATTTGTATAAAACAAATCCTTGTGGTCCTAGTTTTTGATTTCAATTAAATTGATGCAGGTGTACACTTGTAATTTCTTCCCATTGCCATCTTCATTTGAAATAGTAAGGTAAAGGAGAAAATGCTCTTCTAATAATTTTCTGATGTTAAAACCATATTTTTAGATCAGAAAATTTGAAAAAAATTAAAAAATATTCTCAGTCTACCAAGTCTTGCCAAGCATTTATTTTCTTTGGATATATAAAATTTATTTTTATAAAATTATATTTTTTTGTTTCTATGATTGTTTTTCTTTTATAATATATACACTAAATGTATTCATTAAAATGATTATCTCTAAAACATTAATTTGATATGATGATTACCTTTTGCAAATAAAACTCAAAATAAATAAAACTCAAAAACTTAGCACTAATATAAGGAATCTTTAACATGAATATACCAGAACTCATTTCTGCAAAGAGCAGCCTTGTAAAATCTCTTGCATATGCTTGCTGGATGATATATTTTAGGGTTACTTAGTGATTATTTGCTGGGTTTTTTTTTTAATTACAAAATCAGGGTCTTACATTTGAGCAGCATTTACTGCTTTCTGTCTATAAAATGAGATTTTGCAGGTGTCAGTGTGTCCATGTCCATGTTAGTATATGTGTTGTACATATGTATGCCTGTGTATTTTTATAAAAAGTCCAACTATACATTTATATTCATTTCTATCACCAGAAGAACTAAAGCATCTTTTAAAAATATATGCATTTTAGTGTTGAACAGTAGGTTACTATATGCTGTAAAACCCCTTTGATCTTTGACTTGTAGCCACATTAGCTACGCCCAAACGTGTGCTTCAGTGGCCCGTGATGGCATCCACTGGAGGGGCTGTTCTATTGCTTTCCTGTGGCAATGCAACTCTTCTAGGGAAGTGTGTAGTGACTTCTTTAAAAAAGGCTTTGGTGCTTATATTTCTTTACAAATTTCCAGGTTGTATGTTGCACGATTGTAAATGTAGACATGTAGAAAGCTAGTATCACTTATTTATTACTTTTTTTATTGATGACATTTCAGAATTTTGACACAATGTACTACTGTATATGACACGCTAGGATTTTAACTATTTGCAATATGCTGATTATTTTAACTTGTTCTTTCTTTAAGCCAACTATCTTTAATTTTTGTGCTGACATTTTTATCAGTGGCTATAGATTTCATCTCTTTACAGTTTAACAACAATTTCATATGTCTCCATTTTCATATCATTTTGTTGGTCAATATTTGAATTGTTAAAATATTAAGAAAGTATAATAATTATATTTTAAACTAATATTTTTATTTGTTTTTGTTTATAGTTGGTTACACAACTGATGATTTACGATTTATCTGGCAGTCAGGGGATCCTGTTCAGTTAGAAAAAATTGCCTTGCCTCAATTTGATATTAAAAAGGAGGATATTGAATATGGTAACTGTACAAAATATTATAAAGGCACTGGTAAGTAATGGTCTTTAAATTAAACACCACTAAGTCCTATTTCAAAGATTTAGTATTGTGAAAGGAGAAACTGGGCTCTTAATAAACTGGCCATGCAAGTACTCAGTGAAGGAATCATAGATACGCAGATTTTTACATACGGAAGGGACCTTCTTGATATGGACATAAAATAACCGGGGTGCAGGGTGGCTGAATGAGTTACCAGGCAAATCAGGGTCAGCCGCAGCACTACACACAGCATGTGCTTCCTCTAACGTCCTCACTCAAGGAAGCATGAGGACTACGTTTTAGCAATGTTTACGACTCACCTAGTAGTAATAATAATAAAAAACTGAAAAGTCATTTGAGATCGTTGTATAGACACATATTTAATAAATGGCTTTTTGTGGTCTTGTTCTATGTGAGGCATTGTTTTAACTGCTTTGCAAGAATTCTGTAACTTAATCCTCACAGCAGTCCACTGAGTTCATTACTTTCATTATCTCTATTTCACACATTCGGATAATGGAGCAGAGACACTTGCCCACAGGCTACTCTTTCTAAATGACGTCCTGGGACAGGGAGTCTGGTGTCGCTCCACAACCTGCGGAGTCAGTCCTACTGTACTTTGAAAATAGTTACCTACATCCAGATTATATTGTTAGCATTTCAAACTAAACGGTCTCTATACTGTTTTGAAAAAAAAATTTAGTATGTCCTATCGAAGTTTTAAAATCATCTGGAGATGAATTTAAATTGATAATTTCATTTCTAATTTTAAGTAATAAGCATAAAATTGTGTAGCAGCATTGAAAATTATGAGGGTATTAATTTTCTCACCTCTGAGCCCTCCATTTAAAAGTCTCCCTTGGGGGACTCCACAGGGGATGAGCAATAAAATAGATGTGTGCCCTTTTTAAATCCACACTCTGATGTGGTGAACAAGTAAACAAATAAATATAGTTTGTTTTAGTTCTGAGAATGAAAGGAGAAGGCATGCTATGATAGAGAGGATTTGGGGGATTAATGAAGATTTATGTTAAGTAAAGGGTTTTGTAGACTTGTTTGAGTTACAGAAAAATAGCAAATAGTAACAAAAAACCTTATGGGTAACCTAACCGTAATTGGCACTGTGTTTTAATAAATATGCTCTATTAACATTTACTTGAGTCATAGGAATATAAGTAAACATAAAGTAGTACTTGGATGGTATTTAGAAATGTATTTAGAAAAATAGAACTTTCAAAATATATGGAATGCTTAACCAAGTTAGAGAATAACATATATATAATAATGACCAACATTTTCTTTACTGTGTACAGAAATATCATAAATAATTGGCTTTAACTTCATTAAAAGTTAGTTTTTTTGTAATTGTAGAAATTGCAAAGGCAGAGAAATACATGGGAAAACAAGTATACAGAAATACTTAAATTGGAAGCCTGAGTAGATAATAATGAAATGAAATCCCACAGGAAATAGAAAGTAAATTAAATTTGCCAATGAACATTTTTATCAATTAGCTCCCCACCTGCCTCTCATAAACGTAAGAGTACCAGGAAAAGATCAAAAAAGATCAAGAAATGTTTCTCATAAAAGTTTATGGAGCAAATCACAATAATATCCAAGCATGTATTTATTGCCAAGTGCATCCAAATCTTGGGAAGTTTCCCCAGAGGTGGCTTCGTAAAGGGACATGGTGGAAACCTGCTTCAGAATACAGGACTCATGTTATTTAGGCTGTCATTTAAACATGATGGGATCGAATGCAAATATTCGTCTTCAAGTGAACAACTCTGCAGTAAATTGTTACCATATTTGCGACCACTTAGGCTACCCCTACGTACATAAGCACATTGTGTCATTCTCTATTTTCTGCACGACTGGTAAATATAAATTTAACTTGAGCAAGTGATGCTATTATAAAGCCAGGTACTTCAGAACCACATGTAGAAAGTACCGTGAGCTTCTTAACCGCAGCATATTGAATTTATGAAAGATCGCATTTTGGATATTTTGCATATGATTGTTAGTTAGAAACATATGCTCTTGCTTGTTCAGGCAGGAAGTTAGGATGAGTGGCTGGGAACGGAAAAGGGAGGGAAAATTTTTATTGTGTTGACTTTCGTATCTTTTTAAAACCTGTGTAAACTTTAAATGAGTTGCCTATTTTTAAAGAAAATTTAAAAAGAAAAAAACACTCTGCATTTATAGTTTTTTGATATAACATGGAAACATTTGGCATAACTAGAATTTGCTTCAGTCAAATCAACTATTTAGTATTCTTCCATATTAGCTTTAATATGTTTCTAATTTCACAGAGGTAACAATAATATAATTCACATTGGAAAAGTAGATTCTTAATCTAAATTATTTGATAAGATGATGTGAATAGCAATCTTTATTTACATGTATTAAAACCCTAATGTATGTGAGTATGCTTAGGTACTATTAATGAATAAATGTAAAGATCATTCTAGTGTCAGAAGTATATACATCCTTCCCAACCAAGAATAACAGATACATATTACTTTTAAAATATAAACTAGTTAAATGTAATATTGTCCTTTCCCTAGAATTATTTTATTCATTGTTATCTGTCTCAACATTTATAGGTAATAATGTACAGTTTAAGCTGAACACAATGGAAGATATTTAACTTCTTGGTATTTTATATAACTCTACTTATGTTGAAGGGTAAATGACATTTTTATTTAAATTAACTGCTTTAGGCATTAAATATTGTATTTAAATTGCTGACTGAAATGCTTAAAACATTTAAAAAATAGACTAAAAAATCTGAATATATTCCAGTGCTAGGCAAGTATTTGTGTCATTTATTTCTGTCTCAAGTCAGCAAAGACTATTATGAGGCTGCTCATAATTTGTGATTAAGTCTAGGAACTAGCTGAGGTCAGGGCAGCTCTGGAATTATGTTGTAAAGCAATTTCTGCATTTGTCTCAGCTAGTGAAATTGACATTTGAGGGCCTGGAGCAGAGGAAGGGAGAATTGAGAGGAACCTCAGGTGCTTGCATTTTGTAATATTGTATCTATATAAAATGAAAACATATTTCTTTTTTTAAAATATTTTACTTCTTCATTTTTCCAAGAGAGGGGAAGGGAAGGAGAAAGAGAAGGAGAGAAACATCAATGTGTGGTTGCCTCTTACATGGCCCCCACTGGGGACCTGGCCTGCAACCCAGGCATGTGCCCTGACTGGGAATCAAACCAGCAACCCTTTGGTTCACAGCCCACACTCAACCCACTGAGCTACACCATCCAGGACATGAAAACACATTTCTTATTCTTGCTAATGTTTACTTCCAATACTTTCTTACTTTTTAAGGCTTAAACATGCATGTAACTCATTGGAGACTGCCATCTTCCTAGATAAGAAGTGGTATAGGTAGCTGAAAAATTAATATGGTCATGCACAGCCCAGGAGTGTTTCTTTTGGACATGCCCCACTTTGATTTGCTGCTCCCTGCAGGGTTCCTTTTTGGACCATTGACTTGGAGAGGAGCCGTGGGTAATGACAATTCCAAGTCCATTGCAGATTCTCTGAACAAAAGCGTAAAAGCCAAGACAGGCACTAGTGGAGCCACACGTGGTATCTATTTCTCAATGTCATAATGAAGTTGTGTAAGGTCAGGTGAACCCGATTCCATAATGTCATCCTCTTAGATCACATCAATGTCATATATTTATAGGGAAAAAAAACAACTTTTTTTTGGTCGAGTTTACTTTGTGAAAATACCTCAAATAAAAGTGACTTATAGGTCCCTTATTGATTTTGATGTTGTATGTGGGTGAGAACCTCATACTTTCCATGTTTGTTTTGGAAAGGGTACTACACATGTGTGGAAGTCATCTTCACCCTCAGGAGACAAGTCGGGTTTTACATGATGGGCGTCTATGCGCCAACCCTGCTGATCGTGGTTCTGTCCTGGCTTTCCTTCTGGATCAACCCGGATGCCAGTGCTGCCCGAGTGCCGCTGGGTAAAGTGCCCCACACTTCTCTCTTTATATGACCGAGTATACAATCAAGTATTTTGAAATAATGAGTTTGGAAATTGCCAGCAACCTTTTTCTTCCGCTTATTTTTTACTTCCTTCAAAACATGGCATTAAACTAGATTTTCTCATTATTTGTGCCCTCTGTAATTAAACTAAGTTTTTTCTTTTTGTGTCCTTGGGGTATTTTCTGTGATATTCACAGATAACTAAACTCTAAAATCGCCAATAGTGACAAGCTTAGAAACAATCATTGTAATGTAAATCATCCAAGTAATATTTTATATTCTCGTACCCTTATAATCAGAGGATATAAAATATAATTCCTTTAAAAATGACTAAGCATCATTTCCCTAAACATCAGTTACAGTGTGCTATATCATCAGCAGTGGCTGGAGAGGGTAAGGGCTGGTTACCCACACTTTCCAATTTGTTGTTTGTAATGCTCTGTGACATAGAAACACCTTAGTCAGACTTGAAAATTGTATCACTATAGGAATCCTTCTTCTAGGTTAAGTGAATAAACTTTAAAATAAGGACACTCTAACAAGTTTTGATTTTTTGGAGTGTTTTTAAAATTTTTCATTACTGTGTGTGTGTGTGTGTGTGTGTTGTGAACATCACCTGGAACTCACATGGGTAAAATGTGACATATCTGACATCTCAGTGACTGACTGGTTGTCCCATTTCATTTTTTCCTCCATCAGAAAGGCCTCCTGCCAACCTCCCTCCTGACTTACTGGAAGAATTAAATGACATACAGATTTTAGGAAGAAGGGAACTGGGAAAGAAGCAATGAAAAGAACAACTTTGTCTGAATAAGAAAATTGGTAGCTTATGTCTAATAAAAACCACAAAGACCAAATCTATATTTTAATAACCAAAAAATGTGGGAAATTTTATTCTAAGCGTTATGTGTCTGTATTGAAGACATTGACAGCTGATAAATTAATTCTTTTAGAGAAGGGTGTCAAACCCATTTTCACCGGAGGCCACATCAGCCTTGTGGTTGCCTTCAAAGGGCCAAATATACTCCTTGCCCCTAGTTAAGGAGTAGTTACATTTATACAGTCCTACAATTACATTTGGCCCTTTGAAGGCAACCGAAAAGCTGATGTGGCCACTGGAGAAAATGGGTTTGACACCCCTGTTTTAGAGAATGAGATTTAACTATGGAGTATAATGTTCTGGGAATAAAATACCCAAAACTAGACTTAAATTTTTAGACTTGTTGAGAATATTATGCATTTCCCAAAATAGTCAATATTTTCTTGTTTTTTAGGAATATCTTTCTCTCATACAGTAAGGGGTGGGAAAAGTAGGATTTCTTGCTACTGTGACATTCTTTCGAGTTAGTATAGCTATTGTAATAGTCATAACCTGTATGCCTTTTTCCATATGAACAGCTGTAAGCCTACTTTTGCCCACACCTGTGTAAGTTGAAATGACAGGCTCCCAGAGGTACTTTGGAGCTAGCTTTCCTTGTGCTGTTAATAATGCATGTAGCAGAATTTTACTATTTCCGTGAAAACTGGAATCATTTGTTTTCCTTGAAATAACCAGGGATATTCTCTACTTTGTCTTTTCTATTATATTTTTAAATTGTGACCCTTATCAGAAAATTGCTTTATATGTTCTTGTCCTGATTTAGTTGTTCATGGGATAAAATTCAACTCTGTAGCTGCCTAAAATAATGCTGAAAAATGAAATAAGCTGTGTGGCTTCCTCTGAGATATGATAGAATAATTTTAGATAGCTTTAATATTTAAACCAGCTCCAAAATGTGTTTTTATACCTGTTTAAATTTATACTTCTTTATTTAAAAGGCTGCGAACTTACAAACATCCCCAGTAACTTTTAATAATGCTCCCATAAAAAGTATGTACATATTATGTCTTCTACTCTTTGTGCTTTAAAAGGACCTGATGAATTGTTCATGGGTCTTTGGAGGGTACTGGAGAGGGATTAGTCAAGGAGTAATGATTGCAGGACACTTTTTCACAGGGCTCATTAGCAACTCTAATGCCCACTGCTATTTCTGTAGGCATCTTCTCAGTACTCAGCTTGGCCTCTGAGTGCACAACGCTTGCTGCTGAACTGCCCAAGGTATCCTACGTGAAGGCTCTTGACGTCTGGCTCATTGCTTGCCTGCTCTTTGGGTTTGCTTCCCTTGTGGAGTATGCAGTGGTCCAGGTGATGCTAAATAACCCAAAACGAGTTGAAGCAGAAAAAGCCAGAATTGCTAAAGCTGAGCAAGCAGATGGAAAAGGTGGAAATGTGGCTAAAAAGAACACTGTGAACGGTACAGGGACTCCGGTTCACATTAGCACTTTGCAGGTAAGAATGAAATTCTCCAACGAAATGATTTCCCCCGGCATGGCTCTCTGTAATGTCAGGAGAGATACTTTCTGTGGGTGTAAAGGCTTGACAGAATTCGTATTCACTCATTTTTCTCTCATAGATGAAAAGGAACTAAGCACAGCATACTTTTTGGAAAACAAATAGAAAACGCTTAGATCACATACTAATTAAGAAAAAAATCAACACCAAATTTCTTGAGGACTTTTCACTGAGTTTAACGATACCCTTCTGCTGTGATGGACACCATCCAATGTGGAGGTCTTCCCAGAACTACAGACCTCCTTACTGTGTCTCATTTGATAAGCCTTAGGGAAAGGCTGGAGGACTCTTGGGGAAGCACTGGCCTTGTGCCAACAGTGAAGGCTTAGGGGAGCAGGCTCTTGATTAATTCCCTACACACTCCCTGTCAGGTTAGAGAGTTTCACACAGAACGTGACAGGCAGGTTACTTACTCCTTGGATGCCTGGCCCATAGGGAAACTATGCCCATAGTTTTGGATCCTCCCTGTCCAACATTGAGTGCCCGGAGAAGAATTGGACAGGTTTTACCCCTCACGTTGTCTTGTACTTGGTCATAGTTCTCAGGATAGCAGGTGATGGTTATAAATTCAGGTATTGATAAATACTGGAGCAACAGGCTGCTGCACGGATTAGGGATAGCTGTCCACTCTCCCCAAAGTGCCTCTGTTGATGATCTCTGGTTAAGAAGACTAATAAATGAGGCAATCATTTCTATTGAGCTTTGCATGGTAAATTCCCCAAGAGACTAATAGGTCCATAGCATCCTACAGTCTGGGAAAATCTTGCTTGCTCTGTGTGTGTCCTGGCCCCATACTACCCTGTTAGTCTGTTGACCACTATCACTCCTCTTACTTAATTGGACAAGTTTATGGCATATGTATCTTCAGGTACAAAAGCACAGTTCCTATGTGGAGCTGCCTGTAGATTTTCTTTTTTCTTTTTGTTAAGACATTAAACTCATATTCAGAGCCTATAGCCAAGACTTCTGCAAATTCTTAGTTGTTAACTTGCAGGAGTGTTCTTCAGGCCTTATAACTCTTTAATACTGTGATCTACTTTATGAGGAATAAGTATAAAATTTTCATTAATGCAGAACTCGCGTGCTTTAAAGCAGTCTTGTGTATGACATATCGAGCCCCTCCATTTACATCTCATAATCTTTTACCACTTCCTCATGTTTCCAACCAATTAATTCTCCCTCCCTCTAACTTGAACCCTGGGGATGAGATCAGGAGACTGAAAGCAAAGGTGTTCTGTAGATTTCCAGAAGTGCCGCACTCAGCTCCATTCTCTGGTATGTGACGGGGCCTCAATAACTGTAGCAGTTCTCTAGCAACACCCAACACCAATGTGCGGATGAGCTTGGAATCTTAATACATTCCGTGAAGTGGGGTATGGAGGGAAGGAGACACAAGAAAACCAGATTTTCAGAGTACTGGAGAACATATGAAGATTATTCATGAACATAAATATAAAGAACAAATAGGATCCAGAATATTAGACTGAATTGAATTATTTAAATTCACCTTTCAAGCACTGCAATAATTACCCAATGAACAGAAATTCAACCTAATTAAGAGCTTCTATATTTTAATTCTCTATGTTTTCAGTTGCTAATAGAAATACATTGGATTCTGTCTGGATTCTGAAATTGCAATGACATTTTACTATAAAAATCATACAGTGATGCTTAGGGATTTTAAACATTGACCCAAAATTTTAATATCCAGAAATAAATGTAGATTACTCTTATTTCTTACAGGTCGAAATGCAATTACCAAAATTAAGACTGTATAACTATGTAATAGTTGTATCCTCAAACAGGCTTCAAAATGAGAATATATGTCCAAAAATAACTTAGCTTTAATGTCACATCAAACTTACAGTAAATATGTAAGCATGGTAAATTTGTAAGATGGTTACACACTGACACATGAAAGAAAGTATAAAAAAGAAATATAAAATGTTGCCTTTTTAATTTAGTGGTTTTCCTGTGAAAAAATTAATTATAATTTTGGTTTCAAAATATATTTGTTTCAGTATATTTCACTTCCAGGATATAAGCTTTTGCTGAGTAATTTCAGTCAGATAATATGTCATTTATTTTTAGATAGATACAGTATTAATTAATGTAAGCATAATAAAATTGGGGTTGTAGAAAAAATACAATGCTGATTTTAAAATAATATTGCTCTTGCTAAGGAAAGGAATGATAAAAAATTTAAGAAAGATCAATGATAATTTACCCTAGCTTTTAGTAAGAAGTTTTCATAATTTTGACTACATATAAAAATATACTGTTATACATTTATAATTGTCTAGGTTTCCCCTCCCTAAATTTTGTTCTTCCTCAGCCATTCCAATACTTTGGTTACTAATTTGTTTACTCACGTATTTCTTTTTCATTCAATAAGTAAGGTTGAGGACCTACTGCTGTCGTATCGTCATCTTCTCAACACCTAGTTTGTGGCATGTGCCATTTAAAACAGTTATTTTGAGTAAAAGACAAAATAATATCTGTGCCTGTGGATTTGAATAAATTAAATCATAAAAGCTGCTGTTCACACATGAATGAGATACGTCTTTCTTTATGGGAGTAATATGGTTTTAAAATTAAGGGTTGATTTAAAGTTAGTATAATATATAGAGTTTATTCACTTCTGAGCATATTTTTACCTTCTGTAGAAATACCACTATCACATTGAAATCATGCCTAAGTCTTCTGTTCAAGAAATATCATATAAGGTTATTGCTCTTAAATGTATATAGATGCATACAGAAAAGGACTAGAAGGAAAATCTTAGAGGTTAAAATTTGTAGCACTAGGTGGTTTTCTATCTGCATTTCAACATTACTTTTCAACATTTTTGACCATTTCATTATCATACTACCTCATTTTTGCTACGAGCAATTTTGAGAAGTGACAAGTTTATATGAAAGAGACATATATTCATATGAAGAAAAAATGAGAAATCATAAATTAAAGATTAATATAACCAAGATCACTTTTAAAAATGTTAAGTAGAATTACTGTTTTATTTATAAGCAGTGTATTTAATCCCTCTTCATGTGATATTAGAATTCTTTAAAATAGTACTTAGATCATAAACTCTTTTGTACTTTCATGTACATAGATGATACAATACTTATGTGTAGAAAGTAACTAAGAAAGAAAATTGTCTGTATCAAATCTCTGATGAATGGGGCAAGGTGAGCCCAACCAATTAGTTAATGAATCATGAGCTGTTTAAGGGACCTGAGGACTTCCCAGTAGAAACGTAATCTTATACTTTATTTAGTTGTGTCATGTCATTAAAAATCACTTCTGTGGCAGTTAGACATTCTCTGCACCAACACATACACACATACACACACACATGCAATCCTACTGTACTACAGAAATCTTCAACTACCTCTTGGGAAAAGGTTTTAATAAAATAAATGGTCATACATTTAGCATAACCAAATTGAAGTTCTTGGAGTGCTTTTACAATATTTTTTTCATTGACAAAATTATTCTTCTTTTACTGACTTATTTACTATATTTAAATACTCTCTCTAAATAAACATTCTGTACCAACATTTGAATAAATTATATGGGAGATAAAATTCTAACATCATTAAAATTGCTAGCAGGATCTAAGAATCTGTTTAAGTAAATAAAACAGGTTAGAAAATTTCAAGTATTTGTGTGTGATGAGTTATAATACCATATAAATTTGACTTCTTGTTTGGTTATTTACAACTAAAACCACACCTAAAGCTACATATAAAATATGATTTATAGTGAACACATTTCTGTGGTAAATGCATTTGACCTTTTATATGTAAAATAGGAAGTCATGCTTCTTAAGTCCAAAGCTAGAGTTCTTTGTTTCGATGAGTGGATTCCAAAGCAGAGTTAGTGCATCTAGTGCTTTTGGAGCAGAGAATACTAAAGAGACAAAGACTGAGATACCCACACAGTGTCCCAGACTTTGAAGGTTCTTTGATAGTTTGAGGATGAAGCAAAGATTTGGTATGTAGAGTCTGTTCTCCACTTCTCTTCCAATCAGGGTGATGACGTACTCTATACGGAAATTCATTGACACATCCTGAGAATTACACATTCCTCAAACAGCCCTGAAAAGCTGGAGCTTTACATGTGGTCTTCTGTCTGGAACACTTACAGGAAAGGCTTATGAGCGAGAATGTGTGAGTCTGGGTGTGTGCATGGTGAGGGAGCTTGGATGACACACTGCTTGCTGAAAGTGGCCTTTTAAAATTTCAAATTGGGGAATTTAAATGGAAGGTCTGGAAATTATCTATGTATCATCTATCTATCCATTTATCTATGAATGATATCTCAAAGTCATGTGTATGCATTTGGGAGTGAATTCCAATTTAATAACTCAGATTATTAACAGACTAATCTCTGTAGCATACACAATTTCTTTCGATTATCCGAGTGGTTGGCTATTCAACTTTGGCTGACGTTAGGAATACCTTTCACTAGCAAATCTTTGATTCACGATAATTATGACCACCTTTTAGTCCTTATTTGTAAGTGTGGTTTAGAGACAGCAGTCTATCTCATTGGGTTGATAAGTGCCTTGGTCATTTGAAAACCACCCTATTTGGAAATAGGCTCCACAGGGAAGTCAAAGGCTAGAAGCACCAGAAGGTTTCTGTAAGCCATGTATCGTAGGACTCTGATCTGAGGTTTGGTTAAATAGTGGATGTGTACTTACTGGTCTTTCAATTGAGGGCTCACAAGCCTGAGAACACCTAAAATAAATGTTTATTTGTATTTTGATACCTTAATATAAAATAACCTATTTAATGTTCATTCCATGACATAAGCCTTGTTATATATGCCGCATTTTAGAGTTTAAGGTTCAGGCAGTCTGATGGTTTCATCAGATGACTATTATATCTTATTTTTAAAACATCCTTTTGAAGAGATGTGTGTGTTTTTTTGGTATAAATAGAAAATTCTGGACACATTCTGTGTTTAATTTTTCCTTCCAGGTTGGTGAGACAAGGTGCAAAAAAGTTTGTACTTCTAAGTCTGACCTGAGATCTAATGACTTCAGCATTGTTGGAAGCTTACCCAGAGATTTTGAATTATCCAATTATGACTGCTATGGGAAACCTATTGAAGTCAACAATGGACTTGGCAAATCTCAGGCAAAGAGCAACAAGAAGCCTCCCCCCGCCAAACCCGTTATTCCAACAGCAGCAAAGAGAATTGATCTTTATGCAAGAGCATTGTTTCCATTCTGCTTCCTGTTCTTCAATGTTATATATTGGTCTATATATTTATGATATATCATTTCCACTGGTATAAAATAAAATCCCATTTCATTGTGACCAACCTCATTCATAAATGCCAGCCTGTGAAAATGTTTGCATTTTCATAGCAATATATTGCATTTTGGATGCCATTTGATTGTAAAACAAAACAAAACAAAACATGTGGCACTTTCATGTTGAATGGCAGCATGGTCTTGTTCCATATGTGCTAAATAATGATGTATATATGTATAGCAAACATATTGCTTTAGGAACAAATGAAAGATAAGCATACTGCATAAAATAAACTTCAAACAATTCTCTTCAGTTAGCATAAACTGCAAGCACTTCAGATAATACCGATGATAGAGTCACATGCACGCTGAGTCCTGTTATGATCACCATTCTAATGTAGTATTTCCAATTCCCTTCTTCATACCCTTCAGAGAAAGCCATCTTATTCTTGTATAATTTTAGTAGGTATTATCACAGAATAAGCAAAATTATATTACATATCATTTAAACTTTGTAAGAAGAAGTATATCGGCTATAATTATGTGGGCTCTGTGGAAAAATAAAGTTCAAAAATTTACTAATTTATAAAATCAACTCATTTTAAAGAGTGCCTGTGTTGTCCAAATGCCAGATGATAAAATATAGCAATCATTTTTTGAAACAAAAAGAAATCTGTATTTATGTAAAGGCATACTGAATTCTGGCTTCTGATAAACTAAAAATAAAGGACAGATATATTGATTAAATATTTCTGATAAAAAAGAAATTATGTTTAATCCACATAAAACCTAAATATATTTTCATGGACTTTACTTTGTTGATACAGAGTATACCCAATCATTGTGCCTTACAAAGAGTGGTAAATATTTTAAATAGAAATATAGTAAAGGATATGTGATTTCACATCATTTTTAAGAAACCAGAAGGAAAATACCCTATTACTAGAAGTAACTTGTATTGCAGGATGGGGGTTAAAGCCCATAATAATTGAAGTATTTTAACTTTTTTATTTTATTAAAATGCTTACATATTTTAAGTAAAAGTAAAATGTTTCTGAATTTCTTCTTTCTGTATTTAAATATTCTTTGATTTGTCACAACATATTTGAAGATTAAGTAAATATCTTTGTTTATGTTCTATTTGTATTTTCTTTCTTGCTAAAAGTCTAGACTACTTAAATTTAGTTACTTTTATCTTGTTCCAACCTGAAAAAGGCACTTTATGGTCTCTAAGACTTCCATTTCCTAGTAATATTACAGCCAATGTACTTTTTTTATTATTCCATAGTGGAAATTAGAGCTATCAGTAATTCACATAACATAAACATAGGACCAAATAAATATATTTACATCATTTGAAGAGTTTTATTGCAGCTGAAATTTGTATGGTCAGTTCAATAATGAAATGTATTTAAATATTGTTTATGCAAATTTCAATATGTAATTTAATGCTATTTTACTGAAGACTTTACTTTTTAAAGGATAGTATATAGTTGTTCTTAATATTTTTTTACAATCCTTTTCATTTTTTCAGTGTCAGTTGTTACTTCTCTTTCATTTCTGATTTTATTTGTTTGGGTCCTCTCTTCTCTTCATGAGTTTGGTTAAAGACTTGTCAATATTGTTTATCTTTTCAAAAAACAAGCTCTTGGTTTCACTGCTATTTTGTATTGTTTTTTTAGGCTCTATTTTGTTTACTTGTGCTCTGATCTTTATTACTTCCTTTCTTCTACTCATTTGGATTTTTGTCTTTTGTTCTTTTTCCAGTCCCCTTGTGTGTAAAGTTAGATTGTTTATCTGAGCTTCTTGTTTCTTGAGGTGGGCCTGTTGTGCTGTGATTTTCTCTCTGAGAAATGTTTTTGTTCTGTCCCATTCATTTGGGGTTGTTGTGTCCTACTTTTCATTTTCTTCAAAGTATCATTTGATTTCTTCCTTGATCTCATTGTTAACCCACTCATTATTTAGTAACATGTTATTTAGTCTCCATATCTTTGGGTGTTTTTCAGTTTTCATTCTTGTGATTGATTTCTAGTTTTATAGCATAGTGATCAGAGAAAATGCTTGATATGATACAATCTTTTTAAATTTATTGAGACATTCTGTGGCCTAACATGTGGTCTATCCTAGAAAACTTTCCATGTGCATGTGAAAAGAATGTATATCCTGCTGCTTTGAGGTGAAACACTCTGAATATATCAATTAAATCCATTTGATCCAGTATGTCATTTAAGGCTGCTGTGTCCTTGTTGATTTTCTGCCTGTAACATCTATCCAATGAAGTCAATGGGGTGTTAAAATCCCCTACTATGACTGTATTTCTTTCAGTGTCTCTTTTTATGTCCCTCAAGATTTGCTTTACATATTTAGGTGTTCCTATGTTGAGTACATAACTGTTTACTAGGGTTATAACCTCTTGTTGGATTGTTCCCTTTATCATTGTGTAGTGTCATTCTTTGTCTCTTAGTATTTGTTTAGTCAGATATACGTATTGATAACCCAGCTTTTTTTTCATTTCCTTTTTATGAAATATCTTTTACCATCCCTTTACTTTTAGTCTGTGTGTGTCTTTCAATCTAAGGTGGGTTTCTACAATTGTAGACAGCATTTATGTAGGTCTTGTTTTCTTATATATTCGCTACACTATGTCTTTTGATTGAAGCATTTGGCCCAGGTGTGTTCGAGCTGCAGCCCGTGGGCTGTATGCAACCTAGGATGGCTGTAAATGTGGCCCAATGCAAAATTGTACATTTATTTAAAACATTGAGATGTTTTTTGTGATTATATGTAGCAATGTATTTAATGTGTGGCCAAGGCAACTCTTCTTCTATTCTGGCCCAGAGACACCAAAAGGTTGGACACCCCTGAAAGCCATTTACATTTAAAGTAATTATTGATAGGTAAGTGATTATTGACATTTTCTTCCTTTAACTGTGTTCTTTTATTATTTCTTCTTCTTCTTAAAGAAGACCCTTTAACATTTCTTGTAATACTGGTTTGATGGTAACAAACTTCTTTAGCTTGTTTTTGTCTGGGGAACTCTATTTCACCTTCAGTTTGAAATGATAGCCTTGCAATAGCCAAGATTTGGAAGCAGCCCAAGTGCCCATTAGTAGATGAGTGGATAAAAAAACTGTGGTACATTTGTACAATGGAATACTACTTCGCCCTAAAAAAAGAAGGAAATCTTACCTTTTGCAACAACATGAATGGACCTGGAAAGTATTATGCTAAATGAAATAAGCCAGTCACTTACATGTGGAATCTAATACACAGAATAGAAACAGACTCACAGGTACAGAGTACGGATAGACAGCTGTCAGAGAGAAGAAGTTTGGGAGGCTGGTTGAAAAAGGTGAAAGGACTAAGCAAAGAAAATAACTCCTAGACACAGAAAAAAGTATGGTCGTGACCAGAGGGGAGAGGGGTTATGGAAAGGTAGAAGAGGGTAAAGGGGGAAAATTTTTGATGGAAGGAGACTTGACTTGGGAGGCGGGGGTGGTTAACTCTCAATACAATATACAGATGATGTCTTATCGAATTGTACAACTAAAAACCTAAACAATTTTATTGGCCAATGTCAACTCATCAAATTCAATGATTATTTTTTAAAAAGTAATAAACACACTCTTACTGATTACTAATTTTTTAAAAAATGGGATGTAACCTAATCCTCTAGTTCTTCAGCACCTCATAGTTACAAAAACTTAGCTATTTGAATGGTTTTTAAAATGCTACAAGCAACCCTTTTGATGGACTTGAATATACTGTGAGAACTCAGGCAATAACATGTTAATGGAACTGTGGTAGAAAAGAAAAACTCTTCAACAGGATGTAAACCATTTAAATTATTTTATTTATAAGAATTATATGTGCATATATCTTCTTTATACTTGCAAATCTTACTTATTTTAGGGAGTTTGACTTAGGTAGAGTTTCGAGTGGTAAATGTACCAAGTGGAAAACAGGCCTCATTATTGTAAGAATTTATTTGTTCAAGATAATGTGAATGAATTATTTCCTTTAATATAATATTGTAGCCTTTTAAGACCAATTTTGATACCTAAGTAGATATAAGTAGCTATCCTAGGACTAAATGTGTATATATAACTACAAATGGCACATTAGACACTGGTCATAACAAAGAAGTATGATCAGCATCCACTTACTATTGCTTTATAATCATCATCTCAAGCATTTAGTCACTTAGCCACAAGGTAGTTTCAATCTGTGTATTTGAAACACTATGCCTTTCTAGGAGTTTTGCAGTATATCAACTTGGATATCAGTATGTCAAATTCAGTGTCTCTAAAATAAAAATTATCTTCTCATAAATCAGTAGGTTCTCTTATTTTCCAATTCTGTTAAGGCCATCAACATCACAGTCAGACATTAAAACTTCCTTCCTTTCTCATCTAAAAACAACTTTCATCATCTGAAAGTTTCAGTTTACATAACTAGGTGAATATAAGGTTTTAAAATTGCAAGCCTGAGATGAGAAATAATTTGAAATATTTTTATAATTTTTAAGCAAGGCTTTCTTGATAAATATTATCACCTTGTTTTATATCAGCAGATTTATTTTAATTATATTTTCAAATCAAATACATGTGTTTGCACAATATATCAATAATTTATCATTCACTAACTTCTCCTTTCTTTTCATGAATCTAGCCTTAACATTTTCAGAGGTTAATGTAAAGTTCTTTCAAAGTATTGGTCACATCAGTGAAGTAAAAATACTTGATAAACTTTCTTGTAATTAATATTAATGGGCAATATGGATGTTATGCTCAAGGTTGGTAATGCTCTTAGTGGGTATAAATACACATATGCATAAACTTGATATTTTATGTGTCAATACATTATGCATTCTCTCTACTTATATACACACATGTGTGACATAGATGCGCCTATGTGTTACTGTATTTTGCCTTTAACCAGCAGGAACAAAGAAAATGAATGAATTCCATTTAAGTTGGAATTTCTGTAGTCCAACAAATAAATGCATTCTTACTCCCACAAATATTCTTAAATTTATCGAATATCATGTATCACACCCAAAACAGTTCTTGCTAAGCCTTCTAAGAGTAGAAAACTAAACCAAAAAAATGTAAATCAGTAAATGCTTATTGAGTATTTAATATATTAAAGGTTTGTGTTAGACAAAAAATGTAAAGAGGGATAAAACATGAGTTCCACCCTTAAATAATAGTCAATAGAGTGAGAAGGAAAGATATGCTAAATATACAAATCACTATAACATAAATCAGAATATAATGCATATTAAAAAGCATAAGAAAGCACAAACTGAATCTATCATTTATCTAAAAGAAAAACAACTGTCTTAAAGAATAATGAATGAGAAACACTTTGATAAAGCTAAATAAAGGTCATTTTATTATACAGCACACAATTTTGAAGCTAGATGTTAACTAAAAGAAAAATAATGAATTGTAAAGAGCAGAAACATTGTAATAGAAAATGTTAAAGCACTGTTTGAATTTTATTTCCCAGTTAGCATTGTTGAGGAAATAATGAGCAGAAAAGCATTTTCCTTAGCTGATGATGTCATGTATTTTACCTAGTGTTTGTTTCTTAACTAAAAATCCCATCTGATTGTAATCTTATAACTTGAAACAATTTTCAGTAAATCCCAATTTGTAGCCTGAGGCAATTGCAGTTCAATTAATATCATTCACAGTGAGGCAGCCAAGAGGGGGCAGAGCCCTCCTGGTTCAGCGAGAATTGCAGTCCAGCCACAGGTCCTTTTTCAATTACCTCATCAAGTACGGGTTTTATTAGTCAATTAGCATTGCCTCGCCCTATGTCATTGTTGACACAGAACAGAAACACCATGTTGTGAAATGGCAAATGAGATGAAGGGGCAAATAAATTTAGCTTTTGAAAAGCTCAACTCAGTTTATTGTATATTCTCATGGATGTTCTTTTAAGTGTTTATGAGAGTTGGAAATGTAGCAGGAAGAAAATGGCATTGGCCAATAATAAACATACATCTGCTTCTCTTTGAGGACTTCAATCTCATGCCATCTAGATTTGAGAAAACCATTGCTTAGGACACGAATTAGAGACACAATGGTAGCATCTTATCAGCTCACTTTACTAACAAATGTAAGCATTTTCTAATAGAACTCTAAGTGAGAATCTATAGGCTTGTCAGCTATACGGATGATCTTTAACTTATTAGCAGAGAAAATATTATATGGAACTCATTAAGAGGGAATACCTAATAAATTCTGCCTTGGACTATTATAAAGCCTCTTTCTAAACACAGCTGCACTTTTCTGGTTCATTCATTTGCACAGTCAAAAGCCCTTTCATTCAATATCACTAGTTTCCAATCTACCCACTGGCGTCTTAGAAACTTTCAAATTTCCAGATGAATTAATTTAAGCGTGCAGATATAAATGTGAAGATTTGTAAGTAATATGTGTAGGGCATATATTAAATAAAAATAATCTAAGTGTCTAAAAGGAAGCAAAAGCCAGTATTACATGTAAACATTCAGGAAGGCGGGAGAGGGTAATAGAAAGACTCTGGTACTGGAATAACAGTACCTAGGTTATAGTTTTGGGTTTGCCATTTACAACATGAAAACCTTGACAAAAAATCCTTTGCTCAGCTACCCTATATTTTAAAGAAGGGATAAAAATAATATCAGAGTTACGAAGTATACTGTGTAAGTCTGTCCTTCCTAGTGATTGTAAGCAAGGACATGGAAACACAGTCTAGGCTGCAGTCCTGGATTTACTTGTGCAAGTCTTGGCAAATTATTTGACATCTGTGAACCTCAATTTCCCCAATTCTACACTGATAATAATAACAATCTTACAACAGGACTGTGAGGATTTAACCTATTATTAAATGTAAAGTGGTCAGCGGAGTTTCCAGAACACAGTCAGTATACAACAAATTATAATGACCATCTCATTTTACCTCTTACTACCACCACTACACTACTATAGCACGAAAACTATTTTTAATGATATTTAAGCTTTTCAAAAATTTTAAATTAATTTTTGGGGTTAGGCTAAAAATACATTGACACTTTGACAACAGTTACGTATTATTTATGACCTTTAGGTATCTCAGTGTCCATCATCATCAAGATCCATTTAGAATATAAAATAATTTAAGGTTAAGACAGAATATTCACAGGAACTATAAACTGCATATTGAAATACTCTTCAAGTGAAAAAAAGAATTGTTGCAGTATTTACTTGGAAATCCATAGTTTAAAAATTAGGTTTGGGTAATGCAATATGTTAATGCCCAAAATTCAGAATCCACATATTTAAGAGTTGCCCACATTTTTGGACCATAACATGTACCTAGGTTTTAGAAGAGGAAAATAAGAAAAGAAATTTAAAGCAAAAAATGTGGTAAAATATTTAATAACATAAATACATAATATTTCGCCAATGTAAATGTAAACAGAACTCAACAGCAGCATTAACAACCATTATTCCTCCCAAATTTGGGGGGGGGATGCATCTTATAGTCTGAAAAATATGGTGTATTTGATATTTATTCTGTAAAAAGTAAAATGACTAAATAATAGCATTTCTTTTAAAAAAGGGTAAGGAAAGGAAGACTTTCCTAGATATGTGTGACGTGCTGTATAAATTGAGCTCCATCTCACAATTCAGCACACTTGGTATTAACAAAAGATAGTGCCCGTACGGATTATCCTGGGACACTGCGTGATTCTGAAATTCTGCCACAGAGGAATGTTAAGTTATTATGTGCAGTAGAATTATAGTGGTGGCACATTTTATTATATTCTAATTCTCTGAAGATTACTAATCCAACTGCTGAACAGAATGGTTATTCTGAATTAATTGGAATATCCAAATAACATGATTCTGTATAAATAATGTGTTTTATTCTAAACTCATATTAAAAATGTATGTGACCAACCTCTGTAGGTAATAAAATCATATTCTACTTTTCTTAAGACTAATACATATTTTATATGATAGTCACAATATGTATCCATGTATTAAAGAAATATTTGTTAAACACTTGACACATGACAAGTATAATTTTAGGAAGGCACTAAAATAAATGTATATGTATGAAACAATGTGTGTGAATAAGTGTAGATGAATATATATATATTTGTGTATTTGCATATGCACATGCATATATACACATACATATATTATAATAAAATTAATTGATGCTTTATTTTCAATTAAGATATACTATATTTTTTTGTACTTCGGAAGGTCTTTAGGGTACCTATTTTATGTATATATGGAACAGTTTCACATTAAGGTTATATTAGGAGCTCTTTGAGAGAATGCCTATTTAAAGATCAAATAAAATAAGTGTGTGCTAATTGATATGAACCAGATGGCCCCCAGAGAAAAACTTAGTCTCAACAGATTGTTCCATTTATTTATTTGTATGCTATTCATTGAGAAACACTCTCATTTTTGTACATATCCCAGGTTTATTCTGACCCCACCTCATAAAATGAACTACACCCTCTCTCACCCCATCAGTCTATACATCAAGAACAACTGTTTTCTACATGCCAAATGGTTCCAGGAAGAAACACACCCAGTCACCTCTCTGGTCACATAATCTAGTTCTTTTGTGTTTAAAAATAATACAGGCTGAATCTAACTCCTTCTAAATAGGCCAACTCACTCCTGTCCTCCAGGGGGTTTTGGCACCTGCAGAATATCCCATCTTAGTATCTATTTGTGAGCCATCATCCTTGATCACAGTCAGATCCCAACTCTTCTGGTCTTTTCATTCTTCCACTCCCATGTTTCAACCCTCCCCTGGTTCCCTTCTTTCTGTTTGTTACTTCTGTGCCCTCTGAAACACCCTCACTGTTGTACACAAAACTTCACATCCTCAGTTAGGTGCTCATTCTTCCCCTGCCATGCTTGTATTCAACCAGAGCTCTCAAGTGAACTGTTTAAGTTAAATATCAAACTGTGAAATAGATATGAAACTGTATCTATTTCAAGTGGCCCACATTTATTCTTCCATATGGGGTACACGACTGCAATTAACATTTTTCTAGCTCCCTAATAATGCTCCAATATTATTTCTCTACCTGTGCATCCTGATCAGTTTGAGCTGCTATAACATGTTACCATAGATTAGGAGACTGAAACAATGGAGCTTTACTTCTCACAGTTCTGGAGGCTGGTGCCAGCGTGGCCAGGACTAGATGGGTGCCCTCTTCCTGAGTTACTGAAGGCCTTCTTCTTGTGGTGTCCTCACATACTGGGAAGAAACCTAGCTAGTTCTCTGGCCGCTTCTTGTAAGAGCACTTATATTTCCCTAAAGCTCCACCACCTAATACAAACACATTGGGATTAAGATTTTGCCATACGGATTTTTAGAGGCACAAATATTCTCACCATTGCACTATCCAAAACTCCTTTCTTTTGAAGTTTGAACTATCTTCCTATGTTATTCTTTTAAACATGTGTGTGCACATGTGTGTGTGTGAGAGAGAAAGAAATATAAGTGGGAATAAAAAATCAGGAAAAGTGTCAAAAAAAATAAAATAATTATATTTATTCCAACACAGAATTAAATCACTTTAACATTCTGACATATTTGGTTCGAATTTTGTTTATTTTTATTCTTTTTATCAGTAAGTAACATGAATATTTTGTCTTATTTTTTAAAAATTAGAACCTTAAAGATAGACTTGAAATAAACATCACATGCAAGTCTTTATCTTGATTCTCTGCAGTTATACCTGGAGGCAACTGTGATTATCAGTTTGTATTTCTCTCCCCAAAATTTATATTATTATAAAAAATTCACAAACATTACTGTTTTTAAATTTCATAAGTGATATCTAACTATATGCATCACTCACAGCAGCAGGTTATTTGAGAGCTATTCACACAGATAACCAAATTATTTAATCATACACATGTATCATATTTCATCTCAGAATATGTATGTTACTTCACATTTTTCATTATTTCAGTCTAAGCTGAAATAAACATCCTTGTGTATCAACCCTAGCATTTATGTAAAATTGATTCTGTGTAATAGATAACAATTTCTAGAACCACTGTGCAATTACACAAATTAATGGATAATGTAAAAATTTTCTACAAAGGGGCTGTATCAGTTCCCATTCTGGCCCAAGACTGTATGAAAGGACTCACTTCCCATTGTCCTTCCAACAAGTGGCAGAGTCAGAACTTAACATTCAGAAATTATGGCAAGCAAAAAGGCTGAATATACACATTGTTGCAGTTTGCAACTATTAAAATGATTATATTGTTCTTCTCTTATAAACTTTTATGTAGTTACAATATTTAAAAAATTTTATAATTTGAAATAGTACCTGTATTCCTAGGGTAAACTCTTTTGTCTGTGATATTATTTTAAACACTTTTATATTTAATACAGTCTTTTAAGAGTTATATAAAATCATCATTTTAAGTGAGATTGGCCAATAATATCATTTTCTAATGTCATCATATTGTTTATGCATCAGGGTTACACTAGTCTCATAAAATGAATGCAGCATCTTCCTGCTTATTTCTAAACTCTGGAAGAAATGTTAAAAATCTATAATTAATGGTTCTTTGAGTTCTCTAGAACTTCCATATAACAGATCCAACCTTGTGCTATTTGAGGGTAGGGCAGGGGATATTTATGGTTCTGAGCTCATTTAAAATGTGTAATATAATTTGAGTTTCTCTATTATTAGGCATGTTTGGCTGATTTATATTTCTTGTTTTTAGTGATAAATATGAACATACTTCTGCCACTTTATGTAGTGCATCATCATTCTGTCTCCCCTTCCCCACCTCTGTTGCTTTGATAAAGTTTTATTGACTCTATTTATTTATCTATTGAATAAAAATATATATTATATTCTGTAAGTATAAACATTTTAAGTGCACCTAAATGTATGTAATATCTGCATTGATTCTCTGAACAAGAAAAGAATATTCACAAGTGTTTTCTCTTTTTAACATTACTCTCTCAACTCTTATTATTGCCTGAAATTTTCATTCTAGAATGCTGTTAAAAACATACATATTTATTGTTGAATTCAGTACTTATGAAAATTTGTCAATATATTTTTCTTACTGACTTGTCTATTATTCTTTCTTTATGTCCCATTCCTATCTTTCGTTCTTCTTATTTTAATGTATTTAGAAGTTTTGTATCAAGGTACAATGTACTCTGATAACATTTAGAAGCTCACGTACATCTGAAAATGCCTACATTTCTCCCTTATTTTTAAATGACTCTTTAACCGTGCATAGTATTTTAAATTTAAAGTTCTTTTCCCACTAATGTTTCTGATGAAGTGCCTGATATTAGTGTGGGGTTTTTTTGTAGGTGATCAACATTTTCTTACTGACAGATTAACAAATTTTAGGATATTCTTTTTCCTTGATAGTCTAAATTATTACTAGATACTTTTTTTCTAGATTGAGGGATCTGTCTTTCTTAGTTTAGTGAAATTTTTATTGTTTTTTTTTAAATTACAGCTTTACCATCATTTTCTTATTCTCTCTTTCTAAAACTCCTGTAATCCTCTTAAAATTTTCACTTTAAAAATTACCTAGCATCAAGCTGTGCTAATATTGTCAATGACACCAGTAATCACAAAACACAGAAAGCAGAGTTTCAGGATTGCCAACAGTATTCTTTCCTTGATGGAAATTGTGATATAAGTGACAACAGATATGAGCCTTGAGGACACTGTGCTATGTGAAATAAGCAGGTCATGAAGCAATAAATATTGAATGAGCATATTTATATGAGATACTTAGAGGAGTCACCATCATAGTGACAGAATAGTGGAATAGTAACCAGCAGCTGGGGGAGGGGTAAACAGGAAGTTATCATTTAATAGGTGGAGAGTTTTAGTTTTACAAGATGACAAATTATGGAGATGATCATGATGATAGTTCCACAGCATTAAGAATATATTTAATATAACTGATACACATAAAAATTATTCAGATGGTAAACTGTGTGTTATGTATGTTTTTCACAATAAAAATATTGAAAAAAAGGCATCAACAAAAATAGAGGAAGAAGGAAGGAAGGAATGAAGGAAGGAAGGAAGGAGAAGAAAGAAAGAAAGAAAGAAAGAAAGAAAGAAAGAAAGAAAGAAAGAAAGAAAGAAAGAAAGAAAGAAAGAAAGAAAGAGAGTAGAACCCATGTCAGTTCCAGTTAAAACCTGTTTGTAGGCCCCGATGACTAATGGTTGACATCCAGTGTAATCAGAATTGTAGGTATTGATTCCTTTTCTGCTGACGTTAGGCAGTTCTTGTTACATTAACTATTTCGTCAGATGCCAGAGGACATGACACCTCTCAGCGCACGTGTACATGGCCTGAGCACCTGTGGGCTCATACATTCATGGATTCCTACGCTAGGAAGAAACCTACCTTCATTTTTCCATCCCCTCCTTATATAGCAACAGTATTTCATTGGCGGACATATACCTGACCCAATTTTTGTCTTTATCTAACTTTCCCAAAGAGAATTTTATAACTGACTGCTCCATTTTTCTTTCTTGCTCAGTCATCTGTAGCTCACCTGCCTGACCTCAGAGCAAAGGTCTTTGGCTACAGCTTGAGTCTATAACTATTCAAATACTCTTTAGAATACTTGGGCCTAATTCCTCTTGCTTTTAATTAAACATCTTTTAGTTCTATCTGTTGTGTCAACTTGCCCTTGCTTTTTCCCATCAAAGTTTTACCCTCTGCTGGACATACAGTGGTTGATTTCCAAATATCAATATGGCTTTAAGAATGGGGACTTCCTAAGATTGGGAATTCCCACCAGTGACCAGGAAACTTACTTTTGCTCAGCTTGGAGGTAACAAGGTTCTGACTATGTAATGTTGGAGGGAAAGTGTTCCTCAAAGGCTGTAAGATCTTTGAGCAGTGAGGCAGCCTATTCGTGTATGTGGTGCATCCTACTGAATTCCCCCCACCCTTGTGCTGCTCTTAAATTACCATTTCCATTTTACGATTGAATTGGATTGTGTTGTTCTCTCTATTAAAATGCTTATTGAAATGTCTGGTCTTAGATTGATATTTGCCTACAACAGTAGGCAAAGTTTAATATCCAGTAATAAACAAGCAATGTCCTTACAAGTAGGCTAGAATTAGCAGCTATGTTAGGTAGTTCTCATATCCAAAGCTGAAGAGGTCTCAGCTGGGTAGCCTTATTCAAATTTTGCAAAAGGGTCTAGTCTGTGCACATTCTGGCTTCAGGTACCTCTAATTTAATATGAGCAGTTGGGTTCAAAGGGCCCAATGGGATTGTACATGACACCACGCTCTGGAACTATGTAATGCTTGTTTCTTCTCAAGGCCAGTTGGAACTCAGATTTCCTCCTAGTGACTTTGTGATTCAAATCCAATAGGACTCCTACATAAGGAAGATGATTTTGTGCCTATACATATTGGGGAAACAGAGTGAATCAGAGGATTCACCATGTTTAATCCTTAATAATCTACTGTTTGTCTTTAATTCCTGTTTAGCATACTGGGTAGACAGGATTTTTTAAAAGGGAGGTTGTACCTCTATTTAGTTTTTCTTGTTACTTACCACAGTCTGCAACTTTTTTGTAAGCTTGTATAACAATAACAAGATTTGTAAGCTTGTTATTGTTATCTTCCTAATTGTAAGAAAATATTGAATAAAAATTTCATGAGAACAGGGACCACATCTGACCTGTTTACTAGTATACTTCCAAAAACCCACTGTCTGACACACAGGAGAAGACTCAGAAGATGATTGGTGAACAAGTTAATGATGAATGAAACAAGTAGGGAGAAGCATGTGTAAGGCTCATCTGGGTGGCAGATTGAAAACATAATTCAGAAATTGAAAATCACATCCTATTTCTCACTAGTATCATTTTATGTCCATTATAGAACAGTGGACCACAGAGAGCTTTAGGAGTCGGACACAATCCTTGGTTGATCACATTCTAGTTTAGTGTGACTTAAATTTCAGGACCCAGCTTGTTCATCTTTAAAATAACATTATGTCTCAGACTATACTTTCAGGGATCATTCCTATAGTTTGTTAAAATAACATTAAATCTACTAGGGTTACAATAATGAGGTAAAACATTTAAACAGGTAGTATCGGGCACACAGTAAGAACTCAATAAAGATAGCTATTTCAGAACTTTCAGCATATAATATGTTTTCCTTTTTAATGTATTAGGAGGACAGATGGAGTAAATTATTACCACTCCTATATATAATACAATTATACAGCAGCTTTTAAAATCCAGCAATGTTTTAAACTTATGTTATAAGTTGCCAAAGGAATATGAACAACAAATCTTGATTATTTAGTCTTGAAATTGTCTAGTGGGATGATAGGTTAGATGGTCTCCAGTCCTTTACATCTCATTTTAGAATCAAGATTTTATTTTTCAAATAACATTTTTGTGAACATCACAGCTTATTAGAAATCAATACACCAAATAGGAAATGAAGCCAGCATTTTGAGAATGTCATGGGTATGTATGACTACTTTAGATCCAAATCCTCTTTCTTGCTAATCTGTGGAGAAACTTGAGGTGTATAAATTTTATTTGAGTTAACCTTAGCCTTCTTCTATCATGTTTTTATCATAGCTGGAAAACAAGTAGTTTAACTGGAATCTGTGTGTGTCTGCATTTTCAGGAAATGTTATTTGAGAAGGTCAGGTACCTTGTTCCTACCTATTCACTCTCTCATTAACTCTCAGAGCTGCTTGGAAGCCAAGTGTGCTAAAGGTAGCCCTTACCTGAGCCTGTGATTGTTTTTATCCCAATAAATAAGTTCTGTTTTCATTTCATTTTGTTTCTATATTAAAGGGGGTTTTAATGTCTCCATTTTAGCTAAGTAGTTATTTTTCTGTCCTTTATTTAGATTTTGAAGATGCAGATTATTTTCACACTTGGAAACGTGAAAACTGAGAGAGAATTTTGATGGGCATAGCACTAACCAAAAGTACAATAACAAATAGAGGATATGATTTCCACTCACAATTGTAAGAAAGGTGGAAGAAGGGTTGTAGTACCCTTATTTTGCTAAATTAAATTTAATTGGACTCTATAGCTTGGTGCCACCAGGGTGGTGAGAAATTCAGTTTTGTCATAACTTGAGGGACCCTTCCCTTTCCTAGGTTCCAGGACAAATTGGAAAATGGGAGAAGGAGCTGCATAATAATCTCCAGTGCATCAAGTGATTGATTTCTGTATGTGAGCCGCTCTCCCCTTCCACATAAGCATGAACACAGAATCCTGTGCCCAAATTCCAAGGCCACGGTTCCTAGAACTCTCCACCTGTCTTCCCCCACATGCCACACATTGTTCTTCTATGATCTCTTAAATCCTTTCATATTTTTCCCTGTTTTTGTGAAGAATTCCATTCTCTGCAACTCTCATAAAAATAATCAGAACTAAAGTAAACAAAACATCCATCTCCATCCTTTACCTTAAAGAAACTGTCTAGAAGTTTAGACGTTTCAGCCTTAACTTTTCTACTTACTTTAGAAACACACCCTTCCATTTATGACAATTTAATCCAAAGCCCATTATATTTGACCCTAGGGCAAGGGCATCCTTCTGTGTCTAGGCCTCACAGCCCAGCAAAACATTTCAAAAGGGGTTTGCACAAGAAAGAAAATAGTTCTCATTCTTTAAGATTATTTTATAACAGGGGGAACAAAGCATCAATTATTTATCTCTATAAATTATCTTGCCGCTAATGGTACCAGGACTGCCCGACATTAAGATATGCTCTGTAATGCATTTCAATGGAAAGGAATGTTAATGGCCCATCTGAATTAGTCTTTCGTGTATAATCTGACAGAAGTATTTTTCTAAAATTAATCATGAATTATAAGATTGTGCTAATTTATAATTAACTTTCAAAACTTCAGTTGCCAAAGTTAATTATAGTTGATGAGATTTATTTGAGGTTTCTTATTTCAGTAAGTAATGTTCATCCTGAGGTGAATGTACTTTAATAAAATGTACCCTAACTGAAACTTTTGCTTTAATGTTGCCGTCTGAAAAACATTTGGGGTTGCAGCTTTAATGCCTTCGTCCATACCCAATATAGAGTGACAAAAATCTGCCATTGATTGTACCCCAGTCAGACACTACTGCTATTTTAATGTTGGTGTGGAAGGAAGCAAACAAACAAAAACCAACTGAATCACAAAAACAAAAATCTGTCTCTTTTTGTTAGAATGTAATAAAATTTTGTTTACTTTCATTTTTAAACTAGCTATCCAGCCATGATGTATTTTTGCACAGCCACATAAAAAAAACCTAATTACCGTTACCAAAAGGAGAGTACTGAACTCGGATGTTTGTGGGCTAAAATTCTTTTATGGAACTCATTAGCAGTATCAGACACAAAAATATTTATGATGTTATAAAACTTCTGAAAACAGAGGGGCTATTCAGTGCAATTCAGGGTTTATTTGGGCTTCAAACTACTTTCATGGCCTTGAAATTCTCTCAAGTTGTATATGTAGTTGCAAATGATGTTATTCCAAGTGAATTTACTGTGTTACCAGAATTTATACAAAGTTTAGAGAATAGCTTTTGAAATGAGTACAAAGCTATAGTCATAGCAAATTATGTCTATGCGATCAAATGAATTTGAAAGTTTCTGGATTACAGTAAGCATGTTTCTGTATAAAGTCATAGAATTTTCCTTTGTTGCAATTACCCTTATTTTCATACACCTCTATCTACTCTAGTGGACATGTTTATCTCTTGACTCAGCATTACATTCTCCTTCCTCTCCATTGTTAAAAGTACCCACACATTTCATTAACTCCTACTTTTTGTGGTAGGTCCCAGACCCCAACACTGCATTCCTTATTCTCTGGACATACACGTGGATTAAAGCTGGCCATGTGACCTAGGTAAGCCAATTAGGACAAACTTTAGAACTTATCGTTGGAATGCTGCAGCCAGCTGGAGCAAACACCAGTTGCTGCAAACATAACAAGAATTAATCTTAGACTAAATTTGATCAAAGAAAATCAGAGTCATTTGGTCACCCAAATCCTACTATAACTCTGGAATTATAGTTCTATGAATCAATATATTTATTTCATTTTTCAAAGCAAAAAAAAAAAAAAGAAGCAATGCTTGGTAGATCTTGGATTTTGCAACAATGTGTACCACATTTGGGCATGATGTTCTGACACATTTGCTAATATTAACCTATAAGGCAGCCAGTTTGACCAAAGGAAACAAACTATAATGGCAGTTTCAGACTGGAGCACAAGCTGATATTTGAGTCTTCACACCAAGCAAAGCCAATGGGATTTGAAGCATGGGGCAGGGGGAAGGGGGGTGGGTGGGTGGGCAGACAGAGATGCTAACATGGAGAAAATGGCAGGTTCCAGTAAGGGAATCACAGAAGAGGTGCCTAGGCTTTGAAGTCACACCATGCTCCTCTTGTCTGGCAACTGTTTTCCATTTCAAAATTAGCTTCTGACTTTCAATGGAACCTGGTACATACTAAGTTTCTGTCCAGAGGATACCACATGATTTGACAACCTGAACTTCCCATCACCTGATCCACTGAACCATAAAAGTGTACATGCAGTGCAGCACCCACAATAAAATAGAAATGATACGCTGGACTGGGGGAGGGAAAATGTGAAGGACAGTAAAGGAGTGAGAAGGTTCACTATTCACTACAGGGCCTCTTAGTAGTCTCTTGTCCAGTAATCAGTCAAAAAAAAAACTATAAAAAGCCAAAAAACAAGAACATCAAGGACTCAGATCCCGCAGAAATGAAGGTCTGGGTCACATACACCAAACAAAATTCTAACTAAAGTGCTGATAGAAGTAATGTGGATAGGAAAGGGGTGTTTGAAGAAAGTGGTTATGATTAACCCACTTAAGTCTTTTAACCATCTATAGATTTGCAAAGTGTGTAGCTATGTTTTATGCTATTACTTTTTTCTTCATTTTGTCCCTTTTTATATTATTTGAAAAACAATAGTGGAGGAATACTTTGTCCTAGCAGCCTGCCCTTCTAAGTTTTGCTATTACCCATTGAGTGAGAGTCAAGCGTATTTTAAAAGAAGAAAATATTAACATGTGAAAAGAGAATTGTTAAAAACCATGTTGGGTATTCTGGAAAGGATCAGATGCAAGTAGGTAATTTGTTTTATTCAAAATAACTTATTGTTCAGATTTTTTCACAAATATTCTTAAATTCTTGTTCTACTTTAAAGAGACTGAAATGGGAATTATTCAAGAGATACACACTCAAGGACAGCCTCGTACCACTTCCAATGAGTGGATAATGACTGGACATTTATCACTGCAAAGTGAAACTGGGATTTTCAAAGTGTGCATATCTTCTCTTTTTTTCTTTTCTTTTTTCATGTTAACTGACTTTTGTTTGCAAGAAATAGTAGCTATCATGAAACTTCCCAGGGCTGATGATTCTCAAAAGTAACATCTAGATGAGGCCTATTGTCTTAGTATCAGAATCAGTGTCAATTGCCAATGCAACAGCTTGTGTGGCTGTGACCCACGGACCCTGAGAACCCAACATGTTGAAAAGTGAACACATAACCTCGCCTACATATCTGCTTTCCATTGCTCTCTACTTCTCACTCTGAGATGAGAAGACATTGTCGGGCACTGAGTCTTGTACCCTGGGGATTGGCTTTGTTTCTCTGTATCCTTTACCTCGTCTCGTGCAAGTTCACAAACAAGTTCTACTAAATTTCCATCCTAAATATTTTCTGAAACTAACCTTTTCTTCCTATCTGTACTATTATTCTCTTAATCCAGATTCTCATCACCCCCAACAGGAATACATCCTCTTACCTGGTCTTCCTGTATTCAATATGGTTCCACATGTATGTGTTCTCAAGATAGTCTCCCATGTATTCTATCTAAAATGGAAAACTTAAGATTTCACCCCTCTACACAGAATTCAAAAATGGTTCTCTTTTCCTATAGGATAAGCTACACATTCATTACCATGGTCTGGCTTACTACTTTTACTCCTTCACTCACACTTCCCATTGTAGAAGTATTGCACTGCTTATAATTCCTGGACCACACTTGTGCTTTTCTGGCATCACTGCATTTAAATGAAGTGTTCTGGGGTCAACAAAAATTGTGACATAGTAGGCCCAACTATATTACAAAGTTACAGTTACCAAAAGAGTATGGTATTTATATTAAAAACAGATACATAGATCTATGGAATGGAATAGAGCTCATAAATAAATCCATGTATATATGGTTAATTAATTTCCAACAAATGATCTGAGAATATACAGTGGGGGAAAAGAAAGTCTCTCTAATAAATGGATTTGGGAAATCTCACACAATATATAAAAATCAACTCAAAATGGATTAAAAACTTGAATAGAAGACATGAAACCATAACACTCCAAGAAGAAACAGAGGGTAAGCTCTTTGACATCAGTCTTGGCAATAATGTTTTTGAATCTGACATTAAAAGCAAAAATAAAAAAGTAGGCCTCCATCAAATTAAAAAGCTTTGGCACAACAAAGGAAACCATAAACAAAATGAAAAGGCAACCTATGGATTGGAGAAAATATTTGCAAATTAAATATTTGATAAGGGGTTAATATCTAAAATATAGAAGAAGTTCATCCATCAGAATAGTAAAAATAAATAAGTAACTAAATAATAACCTAATTAATGGGCAAAGAACCTGAAGACATTAAAAAAAGACATATAAGTGAACAACTGCTACATGAAAATGGGCTCAATATCACTCATCATTAAGAAAATGCAAATCAAAGCCAGAATGAGATATCACCTCTCATCTTCTAGGATGTTACTGGGATACAGTTAATTAAAATTCATAAAATCAAAGCCCTAAAATGAAAACTTCACTTATTCTTTTGGTTGTTGGATTTCATTCTAAATTAGTAAGAAAGATGTACATAAGCCTAATTTTAGACATATGTTTTGGGTCATGTAATTGATCTTACTGAATCAGCAATTTATTATTTTGCTGCACAGAAAAATAGCATCTCAATCTGAATAATCACTTATACTGATATTATTCTTTATCTTAATTGAAGAACTAAAACTCCCCAGATTGAATATACCTTTCTATTTACAGCCCTGGATAATAAAAATTTTCATGTTTTCTCTTCTATCTTTAAAATTTTCCTCTTTCTTAGCAATAGGGTTTCATGTCAGGAACCTGGGTTCTTCTGCAGAAACTGCTAATTTATCTTTTGCTGAAATGGGCATGGACTCTCCTTTTCCAAAGTGGAGCTACATCCAAGCCTTACAGGTGGCCTACATTTCCACAGTTCCAGAAGATCAACAGGAAAGGAAACCATGATCTCCATCCACATCGGTGAGACGCAATCAGTAGGAACTGACATTTACAATCTAATCTTGATAATTAAATCAGCTAACATTTGCTCTTCCAGTCATTTCAAAATTATCGCTTCCTCCCCCTCCACACACATGATAACATTCCTTCATGCAAAGCTTTTTCATTATGGAACTCTAAGTAAAACTATGCAGAATGGGTCAGCACATATAAAATCCTCAAGCATTTTAAAGCCAATTTAACAGGAAAGTTAGTATTTCCTTATTAAAACAAAGATTGAGTGAAGCAGAAAGTGAAATTTTACATATAATACTTGTGTCCGGCCTTAATGCTGAAAATTATATTTAAGCACACATACAACACAACAACTGCAACAAGCCCATCAAGTGAATGATAGGGTGAATAGTATTTTAATTGCTTTTTTTTAACTGTAATGTATCCCTTGCTTCAGAAACAATAGTTATATTTTAGATAATTACTAAAATTGAACAGCAGAGGGCAGAAAATAGCAAACTGTTTCTTAGATCACTCTTCTATTTAACTGTACTAATAGTGGCTTTGAAATTTTCAAAATAAATTTTCTTACTGATCAATTTGAGATGTATTTTTGAAACAAAAGCTTCTGAATATTTAAAATAAATTACAATATTTTAAATTTATTTTCAAGACCATTTACTTTGATCAATTTAAATTTATTACATTTATACTGAAAGTATTCTGTTTGAAAAATATAAGCTATATAAATATGACAGTGAATCTTAAAAAGTTCCATGAATTATAATAACACAATTATGCTAGTATTGCAGGAAATGTATCCAGATATATTTTGAGATGTACATATATTACTACCATGTGAAAGACACATTAATAGAATAGTATTTAAATTGCAAGTAATGCCTATTAAAAATTGTATTCCATTTTGTATATGACTTATAATTGGTTAGTAAATAGTAATATTTGCCTTGAATTCTTACATATGATTTATTAGGAAAAGTGCTCCATGATTCAGCAAATTCTTTTTTTACATAATTTGTTTCTATGCAATGCAATTCATTCAATTTTGAATTAATCTTTGCCTTAACTTTGAAATAGTTTTTGAAATGTCTTTTTTAAAAAAGAAATTTACATTGAACCCTGCTTTAAACATCATCGTTTCTACACACTTAAGTTTCTCTCTCTTTTGCTCTCACTTCTTTCATTTCAAGTTACGTGGTATAAAATCAAAGTTTTTCTGCTAAAATAAATGGAGAAAAACAGAGAATTGTTGAAAAGGTATTTTTATTTTGCTCTGAGCTGCTATTCATTCTTTTATATATATTTTGAAATCTTCATATAGGGAATCAGTTCATATCATTGTTGTGCCTTATATCTCAACTAGGTATTGAGTAGATAAGATTTGTTTAATTATTCTTTATATTTCAAATTGGATATATATTTATGTCTCTTTTACTATTTTATTCTCATTCAATTATTAAAAGGATAAATGCATTTTAATTCACATAATCCAATTCATATACTGTGAAGCATTTATTAACAAACTAAAATAATTTCTTGATGACAACATTGGGAGGTATTTTTTTTTTTACCTGTAGGGTATAAGTGTAGTAAGAGATTATAGATATTTGCATTCCCTACTTGAGGAATGCATATCAAAAAACAAAACCAGGGAAAAACATAACTTGCAATCATAGACTTGTAGGATTTTGAGAGTCATAGAGGCCATTTTGCTCATGTTTCTCATTTTTAAAATGGGGAAACTGAGGCCCAGAATGCTGAAGGGGCAAATATTCTACCATACTGTCAACAGGCGGCTACAAGGATGACAGTCATGTGACCATTGCACAGGAAAGGCAGCTTGACAGGCTGACTTTCTCAGCATTCTGAAATATTAGCAAGTTACTCATTTAGCATCATGGTCTCCGACCTCATGCCTCCCAGAAAACAGTCCCTCGTCCTCAATATTCCTTTACTTCTTTGTTTGAAACAAAAACCATTAAATTTAGTGAGCGATCTCTGAGGCTGCAGAGGGACTTGCCAGACCATGTTCCCAGCACGGGTTTGGCAAGCAGTTTCACGTGAAGTGCTAATTCCACAGGGGTTAGTCCAGTCTTCGCAGCTCCCCACTCACTCCCGTCCCACAGATTCATAATCCCTAACCTCATCTTTCTTTCCCAGTGGTCTTGAGCTTGCAGGTTCCAGCTGATGAGAATTTAGCTTCCTCTCTTTGGGCAGTGATGTTTGAAAACTTATGGCCAAAATGCGATGGAATATCCGGTTTCTAAGTGTCTGGGAAAGAGGTGGCAGCACAGAGGCCTTTCTAGACATGCCTTATCTTCCCATTTCTTTCTCCTACGAGCCTTTCCTTTTTGAAATGGGGTCTTCTGCTTTCAATGTGCATGAAGCAAGGGCTTCCATTGAACCAAGTCTACATATACATGTCTCTACCACAGGAGTCTGCAGTGAAGGCTGAGAAACATCCCTGCACGCAGCTGGCTCGGCAAGTTGGCATCACAGCCCAGGGGAACCACCCTCTAAAAGACTGAATTTCCATTTAAAGTATTTCAAAGATTCAATCTTGATCTTCTCTTATGCAGCTTTAGCCACTAAAGATAGAATTTTGACTTTTTCCTGGATCATGGCTATGTCACCTTTAGCTAAAGTTCACAATTTTGGAACACTTCTTCAATGGGTATTTGTTTGCTTATTTGCTTTTCAGCTGGGTCCGGTGAGGCAGATGGCAGCGTTTCTATATTGCTCGGTGGTATTCATAGACTCTTGAAGATAAAAAAATCAAAATTACTTTTAACGCAAAACAGCAGGACTGGTGACAGAAGGCTTCACTGCCAACAACAATTAGCAGTTCGGCTTCTTCTGCACAGCAGCCGGAAATCAGCTTTGCTGCCTTTGGTCCAGGCTGGAGCATCTCCGCGGCAGCTGCAGCAGCGGCACAAAGGTAGCCCCAGGCTGGGAACAGGGCGCTGTCCTCGGTGCTGAAAGGCGCCCGATAGCGGTGGGAGCGACAGCTCGCGAGACCCGAGGGCTCGCCGAGGGATACCCGCCGCCGGGCTCAGAGCCGCGCTTTCTCAGCGCCGTGCACGCGACTCTGCCAGGGCAGTGCGGGGTGCGGGTTTGGGGGCGGGGGAGGGGTGGACGCGCGCGCCAGCAGCCTGCTGTGAGTCGCGCACGCGCGTCCGGGACTGCCTGCCCCTCTCTGTGACTTGCGTGTATGTGTATGTGTGTGTGTGTACGCGCGCGCGCGAGAGAGGAGAGAGAGAGAGGGGAGAGAGAGAGAGAGAGGGAGAGAGAGAGAGAGAGAGAGAGAGAGAGAGAGACTCTGAGAGAGAGAGAGACTGAGAGAGGGAGAAGAGAGCGCGAGAGAGGGTGAGTGTGTGTGAGTGCATGGGAGGGTGCTGAATATTCCAAGGCACTGGGACCACAGCGGCAGCTCCGCTGAAAACTGCATCCAGCCAGTCCCCTGGACTTCAGGAGCAGGGACAGGGCGCAGGGCACCAGCAGCCACCAGCAGGACCTGGGAAATAGGAATTCTTCTGCCTCCACTTCAGGGTTGTAGCAGCTTGGTGCTAAATTGCTCTTTCAAAATGCGGAGGATCTAATTTGCTGAGGAAAACGGCCAAAGAAGGAAGAGGAGGAAAAGGGGGAAAAAGGGGGATATTTTGTGGATGCTCTACTTTTCTTGGAAATGCAAAAGATTATGCATATATCTGTCCTCCTTTCTCCTGTTTTATGGGGACTTATTTTTGGTGTCTCTTCTAACAGCATACAGATAGGTAGGTACCCTTTGTGCTCTGCTTTTGAATTCTGCTTAATTTGGTCGTAATCTTTGTTCACAGTGAACAAATTAATTCATGTCATGTAGACTTATGTCATACCTTGACTGCATTCCAGATTTAAACTGTCTAGAATATACATGTTTTTATCAGGATGAAGCGAAGGGAAAAGACGATGCTTTTGGTACAATAGAGGAAAAAATCTTTTCATTTCTGGCCCCCAGATTCTGTGAATTCTGCCTTAGCATGTTTCCGATTGCTCGGATTCTCTAGGGGTCTGAATGCAAAGCTTGTGATCAGGGGGTAAGGCGACGAATGTTTCTGGCCACCTACCTTGCCCTCAGACTCTCATGTGTGCCTCGACCCCTGGCTACCATTTGGATGTTCGAAACCCCGCTACCAGAGCCCCTTGATGCGTTTATTGAACCTATTAGCATGAATAAGAGACTTCAGGGCTGTTAGGTGCTAGCGGGCTCCTCTCCTTTCCCGTCCGGTCACTGACACTATTCTCCTGCTTGGTGTTTGTTCTTTGCAGGGGGGTTATTTCCCAGGGGCGCCGATCAAGAATACAGTGCATTTCGGGTAGGGATGGTTCAGTTTTCCACTTCGGAGTTCAGGCTGACACCGCACATCGACAATTTGGAGGTAGCAAACAGCTTCGCAGTCACCAATGCTTGTAAGTAATGAATATTCATGTCTTTCAGGTGCCGCACGCCGAAAGCCAGTGAGTGTGGGTGCGGGTTGGTGTGTGCGTCTTTCAGTGTGTCAGTGTGTGCGTGTTAGTGACTGTACACGCGCGTGCGTGTGACAGCGTAGGGAGAAAGTGGCTGCAATCTCGGGGACCCCCGTTGTTTGGGGAGTGGAGGGGTTAGGAGGGAGCCAAAGACATTGAAGAGTGTGCGCACTAGAGAGATGGAGAGGTGGGAGTTGGAGCTGGGGAGCTTCCTTAGGGAGGTCTAGTTTAGCTTGAGTGCTTAAATAGAAGCTCTCCCTGCCCCTTCCTTACCCCACGTTAAATGCCTGGTAGCACCCTGTCCACAGAGAACACGCTGTTCCCCAGGGCGCGCCGTCGGGCTTTTAGATAGATCCCAGGGGGGCACTGCCAGAGCGCGGCCCCGTGCCTGCAGCCCGGGGTTTAGGTCTGCAGGATCTGCAGGCCAGCTCACGTTCACTCTGCAGACCCGGTGAACCCTAGGTTACCCTCCTGGACCGGTCAAGTAGTTAAATGGTTCCGGAGTTGGGCTGGAGCTGTTACATAACGCCCACCGGAGGGGCGCGGTGCGGAGCGGTGGGAGCGCGGAGCGAGGCTGACGCAGGCCCCGGGAGACCCGGCCGCTGAGCGATGGAGCGGGGGCTTGTCGATTTCTCGCCGCTCCGTGGAGCTTCAGTCTGCAGTTGATGGGGGCTATTCTGCCAGCGGGGGGCAGTCGGCTCGCCGGCCGGGGCGCTTAGTTCTCAGGTGGCAGGCTCCGGCAAGGGCAGCAGAAGAAACGGACCTCAAAGCAGTGGGATCCGGCCGACTTGGAAAACCTGAAGTCGCTGATCAGCCATTTTAGTCTTTGCAGTTAGTTGTCCATTATAAGCCCCATCACTCTACGTGGTGGTGTGGCACACGCGATGAAGCTTTCTTAAGGCTGCAAAGTTAGAGAATCGAAGCAATTAAGTCTCTAAAAGGCTCAATGGAAAGGCTCCCCGGCGCTGGTCCCGGCGCTCCCACCCACGCGCCCGCGTGGGCTGTGCGGCGCGGTCACTGTACCTTTCTGCCCTCTCCCAGCAGCTGCCACCATGTTCCTGCCGGCTGCGCTGGGGGGACGCTTCCCTGCTTCGACGATTTCAGTTTGTGTTTCATATTAACAGTTTGGAGGGGAGGGGGGTGCAGATGGTTCGCCTCCCACTTTGGCTCCAGTGTAAAGGAGCGAGCGGAAAATTACCACAGGGAAAAAAAAAAAGCCCAACTGCTATCTTCCCACAATAGACAACTGGTACCATCCCATTTCCCCGTATTAACCCCCAATCATGTATTCGATCGGGTTAGCTCGATTTTCGTATCAGGAGTATCATCGACTCATTTTGAAACCACGGTCCCCTGGACGAATGAAGAAATGAAACAATTTTCTTTGCTAGAGCAGGGTCATGATGATGGTCCTATTAGATTAGGTGCGTGCAATTAAATTGTTTTTTAAAGAACCTATTTAAGAAGGTTTCAGTGCTACATGTTTTCTTTAGAAATGCTGATACCAAGTGAGAAAAGAAACGTGGGAGGGGACAGGAGAAGGAGGGGGAAGAGAGGGGAAGAGAGGGGGAGAGAGAGAGAGACTTTTAAAGTGGATTTGTAGCTTTAAAAAATCTCCATAAAAGAATATAAGTACATTTGGAAAATTTATGTGCACATATATATATTCTCCTGTAATTTAATTTTTAAGGATTTTATACTTGACCTATTAACCTACCAAATCTAGATTATTCATTTGATTTGCTATCAAGTTTCCAGTTTTTTCCTGAATTTTGACTGACATCCAATTGCACTAAGTATCTCACTGAATGCAATTATATACTAGTGTGAAAATGCTTTGAAAAGTAATAAACCTAAGGCTTTGAAAAGTAATAAACCTATGATTACTGGAAGTATGTAAATTTTGAAAACGAGTTGAAAGTAATTGACAGCTCTGCTCTTTGAAAGTGGTCCTATGACTGAGAAGTTGACTCATTGGTGAAAATAGTGAGAAGGCCTGACAGAGAAAATAGCAGATATGTACACTGAACAAAATGAATATTCCCTGAGTTCAACAAATGTTGAATCACTCTTGGAGTTTTGTGAAGATTAAAGGTTATGATTAGTTTTGGTAACTGATTTAGGTCCTCAGTCTCAATATTTTTAATACAAGTTTTATTGAAATAAGATATGCAGAAAGCAATGTAAATATATTAACATATATTTACTCCAGGAACTTCCACAGAACGATACACCCATGTAATAAGGACATGGATTTCTTTTAAACGCACAATTTGTGGGACCACACTCCCGAGAAACTTAGATGAAAATCACACCTTCATTTTGCATAGATTTTTTTTTGTTTTGCTAAGAAAACAATGCTGAATTTAGAATGTATATGTCTCCAGATCCCCAAATTGTTCCCCCATAGATTATTATTGTAGGACACTAAAACAAATGATGGGAGGAACTGAATTCATTTTCAAGGTTTCCACGTGGGACTTCAGAATCATGGCATTTGAAATACCCATGTCATAAATAGACTTACTGATTGCTAAGGAGAACTGTGAGGCACTGTTACAGAAGAGAGCTCATTGGACAGAATTTTCTGGAGTTGACATTAACTCACGGACTAGGCAAATCATGCAACATTTCTGTGGCTCAGCTTCTTCATTCTTTCATGAATTTCACAATCTGGAGTTTGTAAAATGAAATGGAGTGTTTGTATCCTTATTCATTTTATTTTTTCATGAGCAACAGAAAATATCAAAATAGTTTAACTGCTTTCAGAGAGAGAGATGCTTATGTCAACTACAATTACAAAGTCAAAGGTGAAGAAGTGAATGGAAATCTCTAATATCAAATTTGTCAAGATCAATCTTGATCATTTAAATCCCTCTCAAGGTTTTTCTGTGGTGCTCTGCCTTTGCTTTCTTGCCTTTTCAGTCAGGGAATCCATGATTCTTTCCTATATGAAACGGAAGCAGCAGCATCAAATGTGTTGATAGCTAGTACCAAAACGACTTTCTCTCGTTTCTTCCAGAAATCTAAAGTCTGCTCTTAAACTCCATTATTAAAACATGTGCCATCAGTCAATGTTCATAAAGTAGCTCATTCCTCCTCCTAATTAAACCGTAACAATCGCACTCAATATGTAAATTTCAATTTACATATTAAGAAAGTGGAGTTTTATACTTTACTAATTTCAAAATAGAAAAGATATTTGTTTGCTAATTTAATTTTGTTACTGAGATGAGGGAACTGAGTTGGAAATGCCGAGGTTGACAACAACTTAAGAATCCAGCAAGATCTACTGAGTGGGTTAAGGTTATGCAAACGAAATGAAGTCATTATATTCTGAACTGAGAAAAATGACTGTGCATTGCACTGCACTCCCACATCCTTCTCTTTCACAGTCACAGTGGGATAATGCAAGCACCTATTTGTTCCCATTTGTTTCCATGGGTACCTGAGGAAATAAAGACACAGTTCCCATTTCTTTCTCTCTCTCCCTTCCTCTTTCCCCCTCACTCCCTCTATCCTTTCCTCTTTCCCTTTCTTTTTAGGCACAAATAATACTAAGATTTAATTTTTTTCTGAAGCCTGTTTCAATATAAATCTTCATTATGAGAAAATACAAACCATAAAACTAGGAAAAAAAGAACAGAACAGTATCTGAGCATCCGATTGTTCAACAGTTGAAACCAGAGAGGAGCCTCAAGAATTCTTTTCACCCCCTCTCTTCTTCCCTCCCTTTTATATTTATTGAATGCCTTTGTCAGAGACTGAATGAATACTTTTCTTATATTAATTCATTTTTTGCAACTTTTCCCTCCTATGCTCTTTTGGATAGTGTTCAAGGGTTCGTAGGCCTTGATGTCTTCTGTGTGCACTGGCCGCTGTGGTCTTGTCTAGGAGCCTTACTGTGTGGATGTGAAGATGGCCTCCTAGTTCTTAAACAAAAGCAGTTGATGGCAGTAATTCAAAATTTTAGTGAAAATAATTAATTTGATATTGCATATGTGCTTATTGTATACTGCTAACAAATCAATAGCAGATTTTAGAAAAATATTAAATAGTTTTTGCATTTTATAAATTTCAATAAGCTTTAATGCTGTGCTCATTACCAAAACTTGTTTAAAATAAAACTGTCTAAACGGGCTGCAAACATGATTTGATCCCATAACATTTGGGAATTAAAAATATTAAGTATTAAATTTCCAGTTCAAAATCTTCCTATTTAATTCATGAATGACTTTGACAAATGGCCATTAGTCTATTTAAAAATAATTTAATAATTTTGCCTTTCAATTCCATAAAAGTAAATAATAAAATATTAAATGTAAAGAAATAGCTGATAAAAATCTACTTTTTCTCTAAGCCAGTAGATGGTGATGTTGGAGAAAACATTGCTCTTTCATAAAACTGTTGCGCACACTGAATACCTCTTGAAACACTGCAAACAAATTTATTTAGGAAAAAATTAAAAATATAAATTGTGTCTCCTTTGAAAAAATCACTTAAAGTGTTTGAAAGATAATTCTTTATGCCTTTTAAAATAGATTATCTTAAATATTCTTGTAAAGTTGGTTTATAAAGGCATTTGGAAACGGTACTGACTGTAAATGCTCAGTTTTTTAGCCTTGATTCACCGAACCGTATGGATTCCCCCAGTTTACTCCAGTGAATTGTACATTATAATTTGATACATTTCTATGTATTCCATATGCTAAAAATAAAAATGGTCATGAAGGACTATTTTTGAGAGAAAAATATAATTCTCCAGATATTTAAAATGTGTACTTCTTATCATTGGGTTTTAGTCATGAATTATTGAGATTATGTATCTGTGTTCCTCTAATCAGTTAATATTTGCTAAACCTTCATTAGACTTTGTATCAATGCAACTTCATGTGTGTGTGTATATATATATGTACACATGTAATGGGGGTATGTATATAAACATATTCATAATATGTGTACATAGACATATATATGTAATATGTGTATGCATATAAACATATAATATGTGTCTAGTCTAGTTATAGTCATAATTACAGGTTATATATACAGTTATAGTTCGGATAGGTTATCATGTTTTGGCATTTTTGTTGAGATAATTACTAAAATCTGGAGTTACCCACTTAAAGATATGCAAAATTTTGATAAAATCACAATAACTTGGATGTTTTTAAGCAACGATGAGAATTCATGGTGTGAAGGAAACCATGAACACATGCACCAGAACACAACACCTTACAACGCGATGGTGTAAATATTCAGCTATATTTAACTGGCGGTTCAAAGCAAGAATAGCTATTTGTAAGAATAATTTGTCATTGGATTTTTGTAAACGTTCATATTTCACTTATCACAAGAGAATTTCAAGAAAATAATACATTATACCAAATAGTAAACAAAGAATGGCATTGGTTGGAATATTTGTTTTTAGGGAAAGAGAAACTAAATAAAAATTACCATATGAAACTAAAGTGGCTAATGTTAGTACGAATTTATTCTTATGCTATTCTTTTTTCAGGTCTTGCAGGAAAGGCTCAAGACACAGAGCATTTCCATTTCATATCAAGCCTTTAAAATGATAGGGTCATTGCATTGTGACCTTAAGATCATACAATGCTGGTTCATGCCCAGATCTTGGAACTTTTCTTAATCTCTTCCAATAATACTTGAAAATTTTTAGAACTTGCTCGAGTACCCCAAATTTTAAGAAAGGCTCAAAAAGAGCAGTTGCTTCCTAATTATTCCAGTATGCTTTACTTTATAATTGAGTTTCCAAAGAGTATGCATTTCTTCCCCTCTCTTCTTCCTCCTTTTCTTTCTCCCTCTCAGAAAAGAGTCAACACCCTGACTGGTGTGGCTCAGGGGCTTGGGCGGTGTACTGCAAAGCGAGAGGTCACCATTTGAATTCCTGGTCAGGGAACATGTCTGGGTTGTGGGCCAGGTCCTGTTCGGGAGTATGTGGGAGGCAGCTAATAGGTATTTCTCTTGCATGTCAGTGTTTCTCTTCCTCTCTGCCTCCCTCCCTTCCCCTTTCTCTAAAAATAAATAAATAAAATCTTTGTTAAAAAAGTAGATAGTACTGTATCTGTACCACAAATGCTATTATAGCAAATGCTATTATAGCAAACATCTAAATGGATGTACAGAACAATTTTTTAAAAAGTCAGGAGAGGATACATTTTACAGAACTAAAATATTATATTTAAATATTTTATTGGGATGTTAACACTATGGATTAATATATTTCCTTTAAAAAACTGAATTCTACAGAAGATAATTCAGACATGATTATATTAGTTTTTTTGTTATGGCAATTTTCAGTCAAAATTTCTGAAGTTTTCTCTAATGATCTGAATAACTAATTGCCAAACCTGTTATATGACTATTTGTCTTCGATGAAAAAAAATTAGTTGTTGAAGTCAAAATTCCAAAATGACCCACTACTTAAATTTTTTTCAAACAGGAAAATGTTTTTAAATATCAAATGTTTTTCAAACAGGTTTTACTGATTTGGATGAAAAATAAATGTGGTTCTCATAATGGTGTTGATTAGGAATTTAACTTGTGTGATTTTTCAGTGTTCAATTTAAAGTATGTTGTCATTTTTTACCATTTTGATTCACAGAATGAAAACAATTTAAAGACGACTTGGAGAATGAAAAATGTGAACTTCTCAAAGGCAGGATCCTGCCATTGTTGCTTGTGTAGCTGTTGCAAGCCCTTGCCCAGGTCCCAGTGCACTGAGGCCCTGAATGATTATTTATCTATCAAACACATTAAATGTTACAGATGTTCTTATTATAAAGTTGTGCTTTTGGAAGCCACATTCTTTTTGCTTTTGCTCTACATTTAGATTTCAAAGGAAACAATTTATATGGTATCTGCCTCGTCCTATTTACAGAAAGGTGTCGTACAGTGCTCATTTTCATCTGCAAGCTGGATACGTTCAGTTATTATCTTTATCCCTAAAGCCACACTGCTTTATATTAAAATGATTTTATTAAAATATGCATAATATGCATTTTAAAGGATTTATAAATGTTGGGAGATGATGCAAAAGCCAGGTTGCAAGTGACTAGAATACAAGAATTTATTATAAAGGCCCAGGTAGCTATGAGTGTGTTTAGCTTCCATTTTAGTTTTGGATTATCCACAAAATGTGTGAATGGCAACAAAATTGTCATAGCCTGCCTTCTCCCACCCCAGGTTATCATATAACACCATTTTCTGTGTTAATTATTTTCATGCAATTTTTTAAAGTACCAACTTATAATATATTTTTATAGAGAATATATTGAATGAGAACTTTATGGACACAGTTTCCTGACATGGGCTGATTTGCACTAATACGTATGATTTTTAATAGGCATGCCTTCCTTTTTTCTATTTTTATATGAGCAGTGTATTTCTAGCACTTATTTCCCAACTTAGTTTTGTACTATATTCATTCTATTGATAACTTCCTTCAGCAAAAGCCCCCAATTACAGCTCTATTATAGCTCTATTTTGTATACATTGATTAACATATTATAGAAAAATTGTCCAATATGCTTACTACTAATTTTTAGTCTAGCATTAAGAAAGTTTTGAAATTTAGAATCTTGATCTTCAACTGAACAGAACAAAGAGGCTTGAGAAATATGGGGGTTATTACAGTAAGGAAATTTGTTAGTAGATTGTTTTAATTTTTATATCTCTTCACATTTCTCAAACAAATGACATAGATGCCCCTTACAGCTTTACTATTTAGATTGTTCATCAAAAGTTTAATATATAGTATATTTATGGGTATGTTATGTTAATACCACAGTTTCCTGATTATCTTAGTATTTAAAATATAAATACAAACTGGGTTGAATTGAGATATGCCTAAATTTTAATGTGTCTTTGAATGGGGCATGATATTTTTACAGCACTTATTTATCCTTTGTGTAAAATTGATTACAAACCATAAATCCTACAATACTCACTTGTTTTATAGCCCTTTGATACATTCACTCTGATTGAATTTCAGTGAACCTCAAAAGGTGCCCCTTTAATGCAAATTTTTTTAGTCTAATCTGTCTAAATGCCCAATTATATTGATGGAAATGTTAGGAATGTGTTTATATACACTGAATATACTCTGTGCTTGTTATTAAAATGTACTGAAATATTGCCTGATTCTTCATCCCTATAACGAAATACAGCCCTATCAATCACTTCTAACTTTGGCATGAATTTAATTGAAACTTAATTAATGGATATAAGAAACATTTTTCCCAGTCCATAAACCTTTTGCAGCTAACACTAAGGCTTTTCATTAAAATACTACTGTTTCAGATGTAGTACTCATTTTACCATTTCCCTAGCATTAGTGTTCCATCCATTGCAGTAAGAGTATGTCAGCGATTGTTATATATTTTTAATTTCTTGGGTAGGAATAAAGTGATAGAGCAAGCCTTTCAAAATAAATACTTTCAGGCCAAAGGAAAAAAATCCTTTTTTCTATTGCAGATGGAAATTGTCAGATTTCTTAAAGTGTGGGAAGGGGGCCATGGATGCAGAAAAATCTCCAAGAGGCAGGGTAACTTGGTGTACTAGTCAGACCAGTAGGAATTTGGAACTGAGAACTATTTTTCCTTTTTGTTGTTGTTGTTTTTGTTTAGGTTTGTCCTTGACTTCATGTTGTTCTTCTACAGTAGCATTGAGCTACTATAAAACAGTGAATTCTTATTATAAAATTACTTCTGACAAATAAAAATTAACTACAGTACTTCCAGAGGAAGACATGAAGGAGAAGAAGCATTATGCATCCCTTTTAGGCAAAAACACCAATTTTAGGCACTTTATCATTCCAAACTGGCAAAAAATGTTATCTTTTACAATAATAAAGTAAGATACTTTCTGAAAATTTTTGGAAAACACTGCAGATAAAAATAAGTAATATGGAACATACTACACACTTTGCATGAGGGACATAGAGTGTGTCATAATAAACTTTATGTTCTGCTTCGGGAACCTGAGACCTGTACCTGGGGAAATGGCAGCAACCCAACAACTGCTTGATGAATGCTAATAAATAAATGAGGTTTATCAGTAGAACACAGAACAATGTATCCTTTAATCTATGTTATCTGGTGGTGATATATTCTATTTCTTCACATTGGAATATTTCTTAACAACTCTAGGTATATTTAAAGTACATTAGCATGTCTTAGAAGAATGTTTAATGAAATTAATGATAACTTTAACAATATATACATTTTGTCATTAAAATTAATTATTCAAAATCATTGAAGGATAATTTGAAACTGAACTGCAGAACACAGTGAAAACTTTCAACCTGAAGCATAAGGACTAGAAAGTGTAAGGTGATCATTTTTGTCAGTAAAGTTGAAAATATTTTCATACACATTTTTTTTTAAGATTTTATTTATTGAGCCCTGGCTGGCGTAGCTCAGTGGATTGAGCGCGGGCTGGGAACCAAAGTGTCCCAGGTTCGATTCCCAGCCAAGATACATGCCTGGGTTGCAGGCCATAACCCCAGCAACCGCACATTGATATCTCTCTCTCTCTCTCTCTCTCTCTCTCCCCACCCCCTTCGCTCTCTAAAAATAAATAAATGAAATCTTTAAAAAAAAAAGATTTTATTTATTATTTATTTTTAGAGAGGGAAGGGAGGGAGAGAGAGAGGGGGGAGAGAGAGAGAGAGAGAGAGAGAGAGAGAGAGAGAGAGAGAGAGAGAGAGAGAGAGAGAGAGAAACAACAATGTGCGGTTGCTGGGGGTCATGGCCTACAACCCAGGAATGTACCCTGGCTGGGAATCGAACCTGGGACACTTTGGTTCCCAGTCCGTGCTCAATCCACTGAGCTACGCCAGCCAGGGCTTCATATACATTTTAGTAGTTCTAATTTGTAACCTTTTAAACATATACTTCAAGGGCTTCATGTAAGCTGTCTGTTGTGAGTTACAGATATTTAAAGGAACTATCTTTTTTATTTTTCTAAATTATATTTTATTGGTTATGCTGTTACAGTTGCTCTGATTTTCCCCTTTTCCCCCTTTCTACCCAACACCCTTCATTCCTTCAGTCAATCCCCTCACCACTGTTCATGTTCATGGGTCATGCATTTAAGTTCTTTGGCTACTCCATTTCCTATATTGTACTTTACATCCCCATGGCTATTCTGTAACTACCTTTTTGTATTTCTTAATCCCCTCACCTCTTCACCCATTCCCCTACACCCCTCCCTCATCTGGCAACCATCAAAATGTACTCTCCATTTCCACGATACTGTCTCTGTTCTTCTTGTTTGCTTCGTCTGATTTTTAAATTCAAATTGAATTTTTAAATTCAATTGTTGATAGATATATATTTTTGCTATTTTATTGTTTATAGTTTTGATCTACCTTTTCTTAAATAAGTCCCTTTAACGTTTCATATAATAATGGTTTAGTGATGATGAACTTTAGTCTTTTCTTGTCTGGGAAGCTCTTTATCTGCCCTTCAATTCTAAATGGCAGCTTCACTGGGAACAGCAATCTTGGCTGTATGTCCCTGCTTTTTGTGATTTTGAATATTTCTTGCCAATCCCTTCTAGCCTGCAAAGTTTCTTTTGAGAAATCAGCTGACAGTCTTATGGGAACTCCACTGTAGTTCATTTCTCTTGCTGCTTTTAAGATTCTCTATCTTAACCTTTGGCATTTTAATTATGATGTGTCTTGGAGTGAGCTTCTTTGCATCCATCTTGCTTGGGATTCTCTGTGCCTCCTGGATTGCACATCTGTTTCCTTCACCAAATCGGGGAACTTTTATTTCATTATTTTTTCAAATAGATTTCCAATTTCTTGCTCTTTTTCATCTCCTTCGGGCACCCCTATGATGTAAATGTTGGACCTTTTGAAGTTGTCCCAGAGACTGCTTATACTATCCTAATTCTTTTGGATTCTTCTTTTCTTCTTCTTGTACTGATTGTTTGTTTTTTGCTTCCTTATGTTCAAAATCATTGATTTGATTCTCAGTTTCATCGACTCCACTTTTGGATCCCTATAAATTGTTCTTCATTTCATTAAGTGTATCCTTCATTTCTAACTGGGTCTTTTTTTATGCTGCTGACATCCTAATTTTCTTGAGCATTCTTATAACCAGTGTTTTGAACTCTGCATCTGATAGATTACTTATCTTCTTTCATTTAGCTCTTTTTCTTGAGTTTTGATCTGTTCTTTCATTGTCTCCTCATTTTGGCAGCCTTGCTGTGTTTGCTTCTATGTTTTTTTTGTAGAGCTGCTTTGACTCTCTGCCTTGGTAGTGTGGTTTAATGTAGTAGGTGTCCTGTAGGTATTGCCTATGCCACCATCTTGACAGGAAAACCTGGGATTATTTGTTTTTAATGATCCAGTTACCACAGAAATAGCAATTCTAGAGTGAGAAGAGGGCTCCCCTTTAAAAAAATCATCTCTTCTTATTACAAAGCTTTGTCAAAGAAAGTTCCAGAAGTGACCATCTTTAGGGGTAGTAGGAAAGACATGTGCTTTACTCATTTTTCTGGAATGATACATTTCAATTTATGTTAATTTTTTTCTTTATTCATGTCTTGAAATTTTGAGGAAAAATATCAATCTTGTTTTTAATTTATGTATGAAATGGAGATATTGAGATCTATAATTCCCAAGCATTTCCACAGTTTACAGCTTTTTTGTCTGTTTACCATTTTTTAAAGTTTTTATTTGTTTACAATGTTATTACTAATTTATATTTGGAGTGGAAATTTTAGGAACAGAGACAATAATTTAGAGGATTTATCGAGAAGCTTTATAGTTTTAGTTATTTGATGCACAGGATCATAAACCCTCATTTTTATATCTCAGACAAGTCAAGAATTGCCATTTTAATAGTAAAAATGGAGGTGTTTTGTCTATGAAAATATGAAACCTTGATTCATTGCAGTTTAAAGACCTCATATTCCAAGAGGCAGAACAGCATTGGTTAGGACTTGGAACTGAACTTGCAACTGAATTCTAGTCATACTGTTAAATGCACGACATGGATAAATTGCTTACTCTAAGTATTCAATTGTCACCTTTGTAAAAGGGAATCATATATTACAGGATTGTTTTGAAGCTACACAATACGTAGGAAACACTATGTACTATGCTTGACCCATCTAAGTGCACAAAAATTAGTGAACTTTTATTACTTCTTGTATTAGGAACTTTGGATAGTTTTAATAAGTACTTGGTAGGAGAGGCAGAAAATGCATTTCTAGTTTCTTGCTGGAGTCTTTTCTACTGTATACCAGTGTAGCACATATAGTGACAAAGAAGAGAATAATGCAATTAACCACTTATAATTTTGCTCAGTGCCCTAAGGTACGAGAGTGAATTTTAAAGCTGAGGTGCTGAAACTGGAGTAGTACCACGTCTCCCCTTTGTCTAATATCACTTACATTTAGGATGTTGAACAATTTTGGAACTCTTTTATCCCTGGTAGATCTTTCAAGCACATAATTAAGATAGTTTAACACTTTGTTCAACTCTGCACATTCTAGGTTCCTAATGTTAATTTCACTTAATTAATTGAATTGTATTTATTTAAATGAAAAGAAGTTAAGAGAACACAGGCTTTGAAATCAGGCCAATATGGGTTTGAATATGATTAGTAGCATTATAACCCAAAGAATTTTTTCCCTTTTTTTTTTTACACTGAGGCTGTTTTCTCATCCTGCTTGTTAATATTATTGGGAATTTAAGTGAGAAAATAAATATCTTGATTAATTTGTCATAAATGAGCTAAATGCTTCCCTTTTTTCTTATGTCTCATCCTTTTGAACTAAATAGCATGCTTGGAACAGTGGAGAAGAATAAAATGGAAATCCTTGTCTTCAGAGAGCTTATGTATTTGCTAGCTTTATATATATGTATAACTTTTATCTTTTAAAAACACTTTCAAACCTGCTTGGTTTTCAATGTAACTCTGTGACGTTTATAGGATAAATCCTATTATTATATCCATTTTCCAGATGGAAAAACAGAAATTTGAGTTGTTCAAAGCTATTATAAATTTGTGGAGGAATTCTCGTCTTGAAACCACGTCTGCTGCTTCCGAGGCAAGAGACGTTTCCCAGTCTCAGCAGTGCAGCTAGTGTGTGAGAGTGAGCAGATATGGATTGAAATTAGGGCTCCAGCATTTACCGGTTGTGTTACTTTGTATATATATCAGTAAAATGTTCTAATTCTTTTACTTGCCCTGTAAAAGGGGGACCATTATCATACCTGCCTCATAATGTAATTGTCAGATTTAGAAGATTAATAATTGACCAATATAATATAGCGATTAATGTTGCTAATTTCAGTGAGTCCAGTTCTCCTGGGTGCATATTAGTCACATATACTTAGTTTCATGCTTTTAGATTAATGAAAGAGCAGGTGACTAAGAAAAGATAACATAGCTCTCTATTAAATTTTTCAATTATTAAGTTTTTATAATATAACGACTGAAGGCAATACTAGAGCCTGGGGTTTTCTTTTATTGTCATTTTCATGTAACTTTAATATACACATTTTACAAGAATTGTAGTGTATTCTTCCTTGGCTGGTGTGGCTCAGTGGACTGAATGTGAACCAAAAGGCCTCCAGTTTGATTCCCAGTGAGGGCACATGCCTAGGTCGTTGGCCAGGTCTCCAGTTGGGGGCTTGTTAGAGGCAACCAACTGACATCTCCTGCATTGATGTTTCTCTCTCTCTCTCCTTCCCTTCCCCTCAAATAAATAAATAAAATCTTCAAAAAAAGGGAATTTTAGTGTATTCTTCATCCAGAAATTACCTTCCCAAATGTCTATAGATAAAAAGTAAGAACTGAAAATCATGAATAAGTTTAAAAAATATAAATTGTGGTTGCCATTAAGTATGACAATCTGATACTGTTAACATTTCCACCATCAATACACTTGAGCCAGAAATTAATGGTACATGTCTCCCATGGATAGAGTGATATTAAGCATGGAACATCTTGCTGCTGGTTGGTTGGGCCATTGTAATCATTTTCACAAGTTTCTAGCCTAGAGTAAATAGGGAGGATTTCTTTTCCTGTGTCTATCCTGTTGGAAACATCTCATAGGTTTGAAAAATTTTGGAATACTTACTTACCCAGAGATGACTTCCTTTGAAGAATGGAAAGACACTTTTTGAGGGGATGTAACCCTTGACAATGAGTAAAAATAAGGAAGTCTTATGAATGAGCTAATTTTTTTCTTTGTTTATAAACGATGTACTGCCTCATTCTGTATTGACTTTCATTATTCTGATGCTACCTCATATTGCAGTTAACAGCACATGTGAGCTCTTTGATGTAGTGTAGTAAAAATTTGGGTCAAAATTATTCTTTTAAGCAGGGGCTTTTTAACTTTCCAGCATCTCTGCACCAAACTGGAAGAAGAAGACTTGCCTTGGGACACACATTAATCACATTGACACATGTAACCACAAAATAATCTCATAATGTTTTAAGTAAATTTATGATTTTTTGCTGGGCTGCATTCACAGCCATACTAGGTTGGACAACCATGAGAGCAAATCCACATATACAAGATAAGTTATGTTTACTAACTTTGGATGTGGGCCTGAGATGTATATATTGGACAAAAGTGAAATATTTGTCTTTAAAATATTCAAGTCTGTGTTCTTTGTATGCATTTATCACAGGGTTTTCTTCTTTCTTTACTTCTTTCCTCAAACTTTTTCTAGGTACCTGTTATATGCCAATCCGTTTGCTAATGTCTGAGGTGACAATATGATAAGGTTTCTGTATTGGAAATTATTCATGCATGCAAAATCTTTTTTCTTTTTTATGGTAGAGGTATAAGTAGTTAATCTAGGTCAGCTAGTAGCTTCTAGATGATTTTCTTATTGTTTGAATGTTTAGTAAAGTCATTTTTTCTAGTTCATTTATAAATATTATCTTATACCTTGGAACTAGGTATGAATCAAAGTATCCTTGTAACAGTGTAAATGCAGAGGTGGTAATTCCGAAAACTGTAGAGAAAACATAAAAAAATGTCTTGATGGAAGATGAAAAATCATTGTGTTATATACAAACATAGAATATAAGTTGAAAACTGGGTGGCTAAATGAAGAACTAGGCATCTTAACAGTAATGTGAAGTGCAGATCTTACAAATATAATTTAATTTTTGAACCAATTTGGAGATAACAATTATATTTTATTCTGTACAATTTTCTTTTTTTCCCCTGCCAAAAGTTATTCAATTTAGTTTCAACTGTCATAGGCTGAAGAAATTTCTGAATGATTTTAAAGTAAATTAATTTGATGTAGACTGTATTATTTAATTATAATAAATACTATTTTTAAAAAGTTTTTTTATTTTTTTAAAGATTTTATTTTTTTAATTTATTTTTAGAGAGGGAGGGGAGGGAGATAGAGAGAAACAGAAACTTCAGTGTGCGGTTGCTGGGGGTATGGCCTGCAACCCAGTCATGTGCCCTGACTGGGAATCGAACCTGCGATGCTTTGGTTCGCAGCTCGTACTCAATCCACTGAGCTACTCCAGCCAAGGCAATAAATACTATTTTAACTTGTTGCTGAAGAAGCAAGTTGCAAGTTTTGCAATAGTATGCTTTATAAAATATTAACAAATATTGATGCAGATCGCTATCTTGAATAATGTAAAAGACACTAAAACCTTACTGGGTCCCTTATAATGTTAAAATAGGTCTTATATAATTGAAATTTTGATTATTATAGCAGTTTGAAAATTTCAGGTGGAAAGTCACGACCCTTTGAAAAAAAAGGATTTAGTTTTAACATATATAAAATATACAAGCAAAATATTTGTTAATAACATTTGGTATTGTGGGTGATTTAAAACTTAAAACATGCAGAAGTTAGAATTTAGATACTTAAGGATTTTATATTTTGAGTTTTAAAATCATGATGAAAATAACTCATGGATATGATATTTTTAAGCACTACAAAACAGGAATAACATATTATGCCTTTTCTCCTCCAATTCCACTTCTCTCAGATAATAATTATCAATGTTTCCTAGAAATACTAGTATAATAAACACACTGTTTTTTTCAAATTTTGATTGTTTCCTACTTAACATGAATTGTATCACTTCATTTATCTGCACAGAGTTTCTGCTTTCTTTGTAATTAAGACACAGTATTTGTTGTTATTTAGCTTGTCTCTTGTTGGTGACAGTTTCCATCTTTTTCTATTTATTTTAATAATGTCTATAGATAAGTTTGCAGAATAGATTTCTATGAATGGAATAATCGAGTCAAATGGTGTTTGCATTTAAATTTTTTTCTAAATGTTCAAAAAAGTTATGTGACCTTACAATCATATGTAGTATATGATTATGCCTATGTCCACCTACTCTCACTAGTAGTATACAATATTAAACTGTTTAAAGCTTTACCATCGGTATGTAATTGCTTAAATTTATAGTGATCAGTATTAACTAATGTCAAATGTTTCTTAACATGTTATTTGCCTTTGTGTGTGTGCATGTGTGTTCATGTACCTGTTCATAATTTGTTCAGTACACTATTGGGTTGTAGGTTTATTTACTTATAGATACACACATTTAACACATAGTCATTTTTTGTAGCTGTTATAGCCAGATTTTTGTTTTTCTTTTAACCTGGTCATGATTTTTTAGAATCATGATTTCAGCCACAATTTTTAAGAATATACATATTTCTTGCCCTGGCTGGCGTAGCTCAGTGGATTGAGCGTGGGCTGCAAACCAGGCATCGCAGGTTCGATTCCCAGTCAGGGCACATTCCTGGGTTGCAGGCCATAGCCCCCAGCAACCGCACATTGATGTTTCTCTCTCTCTCTCTCTTTCTCCCTCCCTTCTTTCTCTTAAAATAAATAAATAAAATCTTTTTAAAAAGAATATACATATTTCTTAAATTTAGAAATTGTTTATTTTATTGGCCTAGCTTTTTCTTTAAAGATTTTATTTATTTATTTTTAGAAAGAGGGGAAGGGAGGGAGCAAGAGAGGGAGAGAAACATCAATGTGTGGTTGCCTCTCATGCGCCCCTTCCTGAGAACCTGGCCCACAACCCAGGCATGTGCCCTGACTGGGAATCAAACCAGTGACCCTTTGGTTGGCAAGTCAGTGCTCAATTCACTGAACCATACCAACCAGGGCTGGCCCAGGATTTTGTGCCTTGCTGAGAAAGACTACCCCACTCAAGTTTATCTTAAAAAGCATAACCGTTTGACCTTTTATTTACTATCCATTTTGTTTTGGTTTCATAATTCAAATGAATCTTTGATTCACTTGGATTTATTTGGCATAAATACTGAGTAGGCTTATAGTTTTATTTTTTCTTCATAAAATTATCCAATTGTCACATCTCACACACACACACACACACACACACACACATACATAAATCCATCTGTCCTCATTGATTTAAAACAGATCAGGTTTTCTTCTGAAGTGAATAGTTCCTCAAGGAGTTAAAAACCAATAGGGTGTTGGCTCAGAAAGTGAAATAAACAAGATTAAAACTATTACAGTCCAAAGAATGTAAAGTTATGCAAGACACTTGTTTCCTGAGCAGTGTTATTTCTATAAATTGTGCTTTTGTGTCACTGGGGTCTCAGATCAATAAAAGAGGATGTCAGCTTTGAGCATTAACTGAGCCCGGAGGGATAAGTGAAGGGTTTTGTTATGTTTTTTGGCTTGAGTCGCAGCACTAACATCACCTAAGAGCACTGCTGGTTTTGCATATTTCTTCATCTATATCCAGGTTGAAGTAATGGGTTATGATTATGACATGGTTTTTGAATAACACTTTGCAGTTAATTCAGTGTAACAATCTGTACGTGTTCACAAATGAAATATTAAAACTAAAGACTGCAATCTGTATGCAATAAGGAGAGTTAAAGGAATTCAGATACTCATGCTTTCATTAACTAGTACATAGTTTCATTCTCAATTTATCTTAAAAACTAGTTATGTGCTCTCTATGAAGTCAAATATCGAGCTATTTATGGCATAAATTTAATTTAAACTGGAATACTAAATAAAATACTAAAATGTTACTTGTATCAATAGCTACTTTCATTTTGCCTCATGATGTGTGACACACATTGCATTTTTTTGGTCAAAATAAGAGAAATTTCTAGTTTTTTAATCAATACATTTTATGGAACTCTGAACTTAATATGGTACAGAAATGCATTTTCTAACACACTGTCTTTCCATGAGCATGAAAAGAAAGGTTTTTACTTTCACAATGATGATTTTATGAAGTGTATTTAATTAAATTTCTGCAAAAGTCTAGTCATGTATTTATGTTTTAATATATCTTTTGGTTAATATGAAAATTTTACATGCACGAAAACAAAAAAGTTATATCAGTGGAACTACAGTGTTAATAACATTTTATGCTAACACTTTTTAAAGAAGGAAATACTTTGCAAATACTGGCTTAGTCTCATTTCTTCCACCACTCAAAAAGACAGAAGAAAGCGAGTAAGGAAAAGCAATTAGGTGCCACTTTACTAAAGATAGATGAGGTACCACTAAAAAAAGGCAGTTGGGTAGCGCAGTTACAGTATCGTAATGGAGCAGGATGGAGGCAGGCTGAGAAGGCAGGTTTTTCTAAATGACTTCGTGGAACACAGACCTTGTTCTCTTTCACAGGATGATTTCTGCTTTCTTTTTGATATGTGGTCACTAGTGTTGAAACAAATATTAATATATGTCACAGTAAATTTTTGTTTTGATTTAAAACTTCAAAGTTTACATTAGCTTTTTATTTACTTTTAATTCCCTTTGACCAATTTAGATTTCCAAGCACTCGCTGATTGCCTTTGTCTCCATTTCTTTCCATTTGTATTTACTTCTGAGTTTTTTTCAATACTCTTGTGCATCATAATGTTTCTGAGGTGAATCTAGTTCAAAACACATTTATTTAATATTCCTCCAAAATTAACATAAAGACTTTCTGAAGCTCTGATTAGAATATTTTTTCCTAATAATAAAAATGATATATTAAAGTAGAAAGTCTGAAAAACACAAAGAAAAATAAAACTCATCACTGATTTTACTCAAAAAATAATAATTTGTTAATATTTATGTGTGTTCTTCTTGGGTGATTTTGTACTTAATGTCATACCTAAAACACTTTTGGATGGCAATAAAGCAATTGCAAAATTATTTTTATAGGATAATATTTATCCCCAGAATTTACTTAATTTACTTAATTTACATAATTTACCACCTATTTTTGCAGATTTTGTATGAAACCTTTTATCCATTCTAAAATATTGTTGAAAATGAAAATCATTCTGATTATGTATTTTTCCTTATTTCTGATGAGTGAAGTATAATTTTACTGTATCAAAGGCCATGAAGCATTTAATTCATAATTTCTGCTATATACTAAGGACATTTATAACAATTTTCAATTCTATTAACAATGTATGAGAAATCTAATCTAACAGATCCTCAGAATCATTGTCATTATTTTTAAGACTTTATAACATTGATAGCTAAAATTCCTTCTTGTTACATAAAATAGTTTTTCCTATTTATTACACATTTATGTTTCTTCTTTCACAAGTTGTTGATTACAATCTTTTGCCCAACTTTTACAGAAAATAGCTCTTTTTCCTTTTGGCAATGGTTTTATAAAACCTATATATTTACAACTTTCTTCTTTGCCATCTCATTCTTTTGGGGGAGTTTTCATGGCAGCAAGATAACTGAATGTTTTATATCTTTCTGATATTTTATCTTAGGTATAGGGCTTTTGAATTTTAAGCTTAGCTTAGGGCTTTTGGATGATCAATATAAGCTTCATTCTATACTCTTCACTCTAAAAACAAGCCAGGTTAAGGCTTCACGTGTATTCTAACAGATACACCACTAATGATCCCATTAAGAGTAGAATAGAGAACTCATGGGCCTGGACAAGGGTGGGGATTGATTGTGGGAGTCAGGGGACGGGCTATAGGTGAGCCAAGGGGAGAAAGTTGGAACAACTATAACTGAACAATAAATAAAGATTTAAAAAAGAGTACTCAGTAGAAAAGTATATTAAGTATATTTGATAGAAGAAACAGAACTGGAGATTTAGGGCTTTCATTGATTTATTATCAACTTTTCCTTAGCGTTTTCTTTGTTGATAATTGAGATGATTTTTAGCTTTAGAAAATGAAAGCACACTGATGAGGTGACCATAGAAATGATACATTACTGGCTGGTAGAAAGTTCAGTTCACTAAATATGTACACAATTTTCTGATGAAATTCTTGAAGATTGATTTGTAACCTTTCTTATGATAGAAGTGCTGAGGAGATTGCTAGTCTCACAATAACTCTTCAGAAGGGTTTTAATGCTTCCCTAAGAAGTATCTGTAGTTAATTCTCATTATTCACAGAAATACAATCTATGAAATCGCTGTCAACACTGGACTCGTGAATAGGGAAGCATCACTCCAGGTGAAATATAGTTAGTTTCCTGTGAGCCTCTAATCAGAACATTTTCATCAACTGATCAATACATACCTTGTTTCATTTGGGTTTCTGTTTCACAGGCTTTGTTTAACATATTTTGTGGATTCACTGATGTTGAACTCATGGTGGACAGCACGTAACTCATGCCTGAACAAGGTTGATCTCACACATGTGTTTTCTCTGTAAAGCTCATCAGAGTCCTCCTGCACTTAGGAACGCTAGACAGAACTCAGCACTCCATTTCGGAGCTGTCTTCAAACAGGAATACCACCAAGAAACGAAGTACAAAAATGCAAAGCACTTAGCACTAAACAAACTGCGAAAAAAGGCACTTGTTTACCACATGAATGCAAAACAAGAAGGCATTCTTGCCTTGTTGGATCTCAGCTGGGTGGCGTGTGTCCTGCAGGTTAGCAAATGACTGCAGAAGTGCTGCAAGTATTGACTTGGGTGTTAAAAGTAAATTTTAGTGAGTACGTGAATTTGCAAATACAAAATCTGCAGATAATAAGAATTGTCTCTATTTGATTTGAACCAGTTTTGGGAGTGCAAATTGCTTTTTATTTATTTTAGCAGTCTGATAGAATTTAAAGGTCTTTACCTTGCTTTGAAGTGTTTATAATTATCTATGCTGATAAGAAACTGACATTACTTTAAACTCTGCAGAAGGAATGAAGGGAAAAAAATAATACTTATCCCCATAAATTCAAGTTCATGATGGTGTAGCTGAAGGACAAAGCATTTTATTTATGTCTCTTTCTTTATCAAATGTCCCTGAAATAAGAGAGGTCTACAGCACTAACAAGCATTATACTCTTTTGAGGTGTGAAAGCAATACATCTTGTGAGCTGTGTTGTCCTAGGTTTTTTCCCCTATATTTTGCTCAACTTGTCCCTTGGAAGGTCAAAGTGCCCAAGAAGTTAGAGAAGCACTGATGGCTTCTGTCTGTATCTGTGCATAATGTGCACATTACTTGGCCATGTGTTGGGAGGCTTTATATGGGCTCAATGGAATCTGGGTATCATTCTGCCTCTTGTGAACATCCTCACAGAGCTGATATTAAAATAGGGTGGGTGATAATAAACAGACAAACAGAAAAGAGAGTTATAGGTTGGGGCATATGCTGTAAAGGAGATCAGCAGGGCTATATGATGGAAGAACTAAATGAAGACACTGTGTTACTACACTCCTGGAAGAGGTGAGATCTGAGTACAGACCAGGAAGATGAAGATCCACCTGCCAGATGCCGATTTGGGGAAAGAGCCTCCTGGTGGAGGGAGCAGGGAGTACAAAGGGCCTGAGTAAGAAAAGTCTTAATGTGATTACAATCACAAAGAAAGCCAGAGTGTTTTCAACACAGCACAGGAGAGTGGGCAAAGGTGCTAGAGAGGTCAGCAGGGAGTGAAAGCACATGATGTTTTGTAAGCCGGGGTAAGCAGCATGTATTTTGGTTTATGCATATTCTAGATTCACACATATTTCAGATTAAAAAGTAGGTGATGAAACAATAACTGATCTTAACTCAGCTTCATCAGAGCAAGTGTCACCAAAAATATGTGTTGGGAAGAAGCCAACACTGTTTTTGCACTCACAAATTCCTTTTAGGATGACAAAATTGTCTTCATTTGATTGAACTTGGATCTGCCCAGCCCTCCCCTGACCCTGTTTTTTAAAGAGAGGTATCTGTTCAGTATGAACAGCTCTCTAGAAATGTCTTAGGCAACATTTTCCTGTCTATGGGGACTTAAGGTCTGTTGCCTTATGAATCTCCCTATATACATCAGGCAGCTGGTATTACAGTTAAGTTATATTCCAGGTCTTCAAAATGTGTCCCTTACTTGGTACTGAAACTGTTTTCTTAGCAACATATCTGTCAGCCTTGATCTCTAAACTTCTGTCTTCATTTTGAGTACAGGAACTCATGGACTGGGCCGGCCTGGCCTGAGGTTCACCATTTCTCTCCTAGCTCCACATGGTGAGGCAGAGTTCAATGTTGGTTGTGAGGAATGAATGAGGTCCTCCCCGAAGCCATGTCATTGAATAGTCTCTGCTCTGAAAATCCAGGGTGGGAAGAAATGTGCTATTTAATTTCCTCATCCTTTGATCCGTCCTCACTGTCTTGGTCACACCATGATCTTCTTCAGTTGCAAAATATCTACCTAAAAACACATAATACCAGGAGGATTGTCATTTTCTACAAGAATGTATTTTGTCCAATTCATCTGTCTAATGGACAAGAACAAACATCTACACAGGGAATGAGGTGAGTATTTTCATACATTAAACAGAAGCGGGCAAACAGAGTGAAGTTATTGCTTTGAGTACATCAGGTCTTTTACGGGATCTGCAATCCCCACTGTAATCCTAAAACTCAGTCCAGGTAACAATTAAGGTGGCATCATATACTTCAGGGTTTGTTTATGCTGCCAAGTTCAATCTCCATACACACTTGGAGTCATATATCATTGAAAGGAATAGAGTCCAACCTAGGAACAGGCTTCTTGAATCTTCTCCTGTATTATGCTTTATGAATAACTTAAGAATGTAGTTCCTTTGGGGGAAACTGCTAACGCCCAATAACTCTGTAAAATGGAAAGATTAGGAAACTCTATTGTATTACTCAGAAACAGGATCGATGAGATGAAATCCCATGGTAAACTATGAGGACCTCAGAACCCCAGGACAGGTGTCATGCTAACAGGAAAAACAATCAATTACCAGTCTTTGGGGATGCTTTCAAGGGGGAAAGATTTTAAGATCTCTCAATAGTCTATTTAATTACAAAATAATGCTTTGTGTCAAAAAGTTTTGTGTTGTGTTGATCTGAAGTTTATCCTGCTGTAATTTGAACATTCTGTCATTTAATCAATCCTCTGAGAAAGAAACATAAAAGACTTTGCTTCCTCAGCATGGTGGGACTTTGTAGACCTGAAGGTAGTGAACTGAGCATGCACTTATTTTCTGTGTAAGGAACACACAGCACATGACTTTATCCTGTGGTTTATTTTTCTTATAATATATAACCTCATTGTACTTTTGTTTTATTAAAAAAAGAATTAAGGCCTGCTAGATGCAATGATAATAATTTCTAACTAATTTTGATGACAGTAGAGGTTTATATTTAAGATAATTTATCTCATTTTATATTGCATATTTTCCAGTATTACATTTAGTTTGAAATCACATATTGATGACATACATTCAATAAGTAGCTCATCATGTTGGCTGATCTTTTCTGTTTCTTATTTTTTCCTTTACTATTCTTGTGTTTGGTTAGAAATCAGAACTCTGCTACTTGTTGGCTATATGATATTGGACAGACTAGTTAACATTTCTCGACCTCCATTGCTTTATCTGTAAAATTTGTATAATGTGACATTTTTTCTGTAAGTATACTTAACATACTAGGTATATAGAAAGTGCTCAACAGATGCAAGTTTTCTTGCTGCATACATTTTATTTTTATGTGTACTATATGAAACTAAGGCACACAAGCATACATAAAACATGGTGTTTGTTCAACCTTACCCTATTTTTAATAAACACTTTTTATGACATGATCAGACTACCTCTAGGTGTCATACCTTAGTACACTCCTCTCTTCAAAGATGTACAGAATCAAAGTCAGGTTCATGGAGTTTGGTTTGCTTTTTACAAATTCACTTGGGAACCTTTCAGCATTTATTCTTCCAAGTGGCTTCCATCTCTTCCTCCTACCCTTCCCCTCTGTCTAAAAAGAAATAAATAAAATCTTTAAAAAATTAAAGCTACTTCTTTTTACAATTATAATTTGCAATTACATTAATTATGCTTGAATTCATTCCAATTTACTAGTAGATAGGAAGAATTTTCTGGACTATTTCTGTATTTTGCCCCATGCAGACAAAGATAAAACCTGTTACACTTGAGGCCTCTCAGGCAAGTTTCTTTGACATCAGATGAACACCTGGTGCCTTCCGTAATCAGCAGGCACTGTTCAGGTGCATTTGCTGTGCTTTGGTGCCAGGATCTCTGATGAAAACAAACCCCGAGTCATCTGCTCCCACATACTGTAAATATACTAGGAGAAAAACAACAAACATGCTGAAGATTTGAAGATGGAATACTGTACGTGCCTAGGTACAGGCACATCATGGATTTAGAAAGTGCAGAGACCATTGTGATGGATGAACTTGGGAGATGCCCTGTATTTTGTGTAAATGTGGGAGTAGATGAAAAGAAGTTATGGTCATAACTTAAGACTCTTAAAATAGGAAGGTGCCCAGAAGGCTGTGAGAGGAGGTCCAAGGAATGGCTCTATTTGATTGTGTGGGCACATACATAATCACACAAATGGACTTGTAGCATTAGTCTAGGACCAGGACCTGGGTCTGGAAGGTGAGCAGGTCAACCGCAGCAGTGTGGGTAGGCTCCTGGCCACAGGGTTATTTAGGGAATGCTGGCCACGTGAGGTTCTTGTGAGCCCTGGGGTGAAAGCTGAGATCAGAGGTACACCACTGAGCTACACCACTCTACTCCAGTACAGTTCTGGTTGAAAGGAAACTTCAGGTTTTCAACCAGAACAGGGACACTAGCATTGTCTTCATATGAAGGAAGTAGAAATCTTACACGAGAACTACCATGATAATGTTAAGAGCTGTGGTCATTGTGTCTTTATTACAGAGAATAGCCATGATTTCTGAGCCTTGTAATTAAACAGTGGGCATGTGCTGAGGCAACTCCTTTAGTAAAAATGATTATAATTTTTTCATAGTGCAAAGAACTGACTGCTGTGATCTACAAGTATTTTCAAAGCCACCTTTATGCAGCCACTGTATAAACTGGAATTAGTGATTATTCATCAGTAGGACAGCCAAGAAAATCATTGCATCCTACAAATCAAAGGATAATGGTTTCCCTTTTGTTGATTTAATGCTTTAAGCTTTAAGTTTAACACATAACTTTTATTGTGTCAATATTATATTCCTTGAGGAAAGATACAGTTTGTGGAAAGAGAAATTAGAGGCATAAAAACTTATGTTGTTTTTTAAGTATATTTTATTGATTATGCTATTATAGTTGTCCCATTTTTTCTCCCCTTTGTCCCCCTCTGCCCTGCAACTCCTGTACCTTCCAGCCTCCTTTAGTTCATGTCCATGGATCACACATGTAAGTTCTTTGACTTCTCTATTTCCTAAACGATTCTTAACCTTCCCCTGTCTACTTTATGGCTACCAATTATGCTTCTTATTCCCTGCACCATTCCCTGATGATTCTCCCTCTCCCCGTCCCAGATAACCCCCCATGTGATCTCCATTTCTGTGATTCTGTTCCTGTTCTAGTTGTTTGCTTAGTTTTTGTTTTTTAGGTTCAGTTGTTGATAGTTGCGAGTTTGGTGTCACTTTATAGTTCATAGTTTTTGATCTTCTATTTCTTAGATAGGTCGCTTTAACACTTCATATAACAAGGGCTTGGTGATGATAAACTCCTTTAACTTGACCTTATCTGGGAAGTACTTTATCTGCCCTTCCATTCTAAATGAGAGCTTTGCTGGATTAGAATAATATTGGATAGAATAATAATAATTGCTAAATGTAGAATAATATTGCCTTTAATGACATTGAATACTTCTTTCCAGCCCCTTCTTACCTTTAAGCATTTTTGTTTGTTTGTTTGTTTGTTTGTTTTGAGAAATCAGATGATAGTCTTATGGGCACTCCTTTGTAGGTAACTCTCCTTTCCTCTTGCTGCTTTTAAGATTCTCTCCTTATCTTTAATCTTGGGGAATGCAATTATGATGTGCCTTGGTGTGTGCTTCCTTGGGTCCAACTTCTTTGTGATTCTCTTAGTTTCCTGGACTTCCTGGAAGTCTAGTTTCTTTGCCAGATTGGGGAAGTTTTCCTTCATTATTTGTTCAAATAATGCAGTTTTCAGTTTCTTTTTCTTCCTCTTTTCCTGGCACCTCTATGATTTGGATTTTGGAATGCTTCAAGTTGTCCCAGAGGTTCCTAGGTCTCCACATTTTTTTTGAATTCTTGTTTCTTCATTCTTTTCTGGTTGAATATTTATTTCTTCCTTTTGTTCCAAATGCTTGATTTGAGTCTTGGTTTCGTTCCCTTCACTGTTGGTTCCCTGTATACGTTCCTTTATTTCACTTTGTGTAGCCTTAATTTCTTCCTTCGTTTTGTGAGTGAACTCAGTCATTTCTGTGAGTGTCCTGATTACCAGTGTTTTGAACTCTGCATCTGACGGGTTGTCTATCTCCTCATTGATTAGTTCTTTTTCTGGAGTTTGGATCTGTTCTTTCATTTGGATTGTATTTCTTTGTCTTGGCGCACTGGTCTGGATGAATGTTTCTTTAACTCCTTGGTCGTCAGAGTTCCATGCAGTTTGATTTTTCTGGCAATTCTGGTTGTTTATTGTTGTTAAATTGGTTGTTAATCCTTCCTTTGGTTGTGTGAGGAAGTGAAGCATTTCTACCTATGCCTCCATTTGGCCAGAACTCCAAAACCTCTGTTATTAATATTTTCTTCCTGAAGAATCTTAATGAGTTGATGTACAAATAAATTTATAGCATATTCCTATACCTTAGAGGCTCAGGAAGAGAATATGAGGCTGTACTCTACCCAGCCACTGAGGCCCAGGGAGGATAGTATCTGGAATAGGGTCAGTTCTCACAGTTGAAGAAATGGGACTGTAATGGTGGGTCTTTGTTTCTCACCTGAGCAATGCATGTGTTAAATATCTAGAGACTTATCCTTGTTATTTATTTTAAAATAGGATCAGATCTAATTTTGAAGATTTTTGTAAGTCCGGTCCCTTCTAATGTTTGCAAGATATAGATCTATATAGAAAAGGAAAGGTGATGAAAATGTTAAAACACACACACACACACACACACACACACACACACAAGCACCTCCACTCTCAAGCTAATCCTACCATTAAATTGAGAAAGTCCCTTGTTCCCCAGTAAAAATATACAATGAAAAGTGTATGGTAACAGTGATATATAATAAAATGCCTTCTACACGTCCTTTCCCCAAAACACATAATCTTCACTTATGCCCAAAGTAAAAATCCTTCTCACCTAACATACTTCATGACCCTGGGGGCATCTTAGCACAGTTACCAGAAAGTAACAAGAGAGAGTGCTTCCCATTATACAGCCATGTTTCTTTTCTTCTTATTCTCTATGTTTCCATCCCCTCCCCTCAGTTTTCTTCCTTCATTTCTTTTTTTTTTTTTTAAATGGTGGTGGGGAGTGTGAAGGAGTTCTAACCTTGGAGACAGAGAAATGGAAACCTAGTTTCCGAAGTTGCCTGACTTTGAGTCACTATAGCACCTATCATAAACCTTATCCATCTTTAGGTTTTATATGTCTTAAAACATGTTATCCTAAATGAAGGACTGCAATAATAACTGAGAGTCAAACTTGTGTCACTGTACTAAGATATATGGAAAGACATAGAAAAGAAGACATGTCATGAAAGAGGTCTTAAAATATTTAAAGCCTTTAAAATAGTTTCTGATAGGATGTTTATTACAAGAGAAATAATATACGGATATCTGAGAGGAGCCAAAACCAATATGGACTCCTAGCACTCTCTGTCTTTCTCTGTCTCTGTGTATATGTGAAACAATTAAAAAATTGTTTCAGTCCATTCATCACTCATTTGTTCAGTTAAAAACTTCACCTTAGGAGCTATTTTATTCCTGTAGCACCTTTTGTTGTTCTTAATTTCACCTCATTTTTCTTGGTACTAACAGTCCGCTGATGGCTACCATTAACGTTGACATTATGAATGGATTGTGAAGCCAGTGAAGATGCATATCTTTCTAATAAAGAAGAACAAACAGGGATGAATGCTTTTCTACTAATACTGCTAACAGCAGCCTCTACTACAATAAAATGTCCACTTGCTAAGATTATTTTTGCTTCCTGTAATTGTATACAGAAATTCAGTGAAATTGATATTCATTCATTCATTCATTCATTCATTTTACATTTAATACAATCAGTACTACTATTAGGCCAGAAACCTTAATGAGTAGTCCATTGATTCTCAAAGTGCTGTCTGAGGATCATGGGATTCTTAAGACCCTAAATAGCATCCATGAAGTCAAAATTATTTTTATGATATAATCAATATACCGTTTGTCTTTCCAATTTGTTGACTTTGTGCTGATAGTACAAAAGCAGTCACTAGCATGAACTAACCAAGGCAGTGACATTAACCAATGCTGAGCAGCCATGTTAGTAACCACTTTCACACACTCATAAAAAAAAAAAAAAAAAAAAAGATAGCCCTGGCTGGCGTAGCTCAGTGGATTGAGCACGGGCTTCGAACCAAAGTGTCTCAGGTTCGATTCCCAGCCAGGGTACATTCCTGGGTTGCAGGCCATAACCCCCAGCAACCGCACATTGATGTTTCTCTCCCTCTCTCTCTCTCTCTCTCACTCTCTCTCTCTCTCTCTCTCTCCCTCCCTTCCCTCTCTAAAAATAAAATAAAAATAAAATATTAAAAAAAAAAAAAACATTAAGGCCCTGGCTGGCGTAGCTCAGTGGATTGAGCGTCCGCCTGTGAACCAAAGGATCATGGGTTTGATTCCCAGTCAGGGCACATGCCTGGTTACAGGTGAGGTCCCCATTGGGGTGCATGTGAGAGGCAACTACACATTGATGTTTTTCTTCCTCTCTTTATCCTTCCCTTCCCCTCTCTCTAAAAATAAATAAATAAAATATTTCTAAAAAAGAAGAAAAAATAATTTTGCTCAAGAATGTCTATCATAAATCAATGAAAATTGTTGATGTTATCGAATCTCAGTATTTAATTTTGTATTGTTTGAAACCAAATGAAAATATGCATGAAGTACTTGCCTATTTGTTTATTTCATTAATATCTTTTGATTTGAAGTAACAGCTAACAAACTAGAATTATTTAGACGGTAATTTTGCTAATAGATTTTGAGAAAAAACAAAGTCTGTATGTTACTATAAGGAAAACAAGTAACTGTTTTGGGTGTCAGTTACAATATTTAAGCTTTTAAATTAAAAATAGAATTAGGGAAAACACATCTGCCACTGTGAGTTTGGCACCTCCCCAATAATTAAAGACAAGATGAGTGTAATATTAAGGAATGTAAAATTTTGATATTGCACAATGAGATATATTGACATTTGAATGGCCAGTGCATAATATTACAGAATTACTCATGAATAAAAGATCTGCTCAAAGGGAAAAAAAACAGACCGTTAGATTTTAATGGAACATAAGACAAAAAGTTCACTTATATAGTTTTAGGTTTCATGTTACAATTAACCTTTAAGAAACTACACTTACCAACTTTAATGTGGTTTCAAAGAATAATATGCACAATTGTCAGAAAAGGCTACCAAAATAGTTGCCACTTTTAAACCACCTATATATATGAAGACAAGTTTTCTTCATATATGCTCACCGAAGTCAAGTAGAAAAATCCAGCTGTCTTTTTCTTTTAAACATCAAAAATATTTGCAAAAACAAAAAGCAATGCACTCTTCTCATTTGGGGGGGTAATATACTTGTTTTCCATAAAATACATTATTGATATTTGTTTTTGATAGGCTTATTGTTTTTTAAAGTGAATATGTAAATATTTTAACAATCTGTTTTCCTTTAAAATGCAGTAAACAGAGATAAGAATTTACAAAATCATATGAACAGAAGCTCTTTGGCATCCTGGATAATTATAAGAATGTAAAGCACAGGTGGCAAATACAAGGCCCGAGGGCCGAATCCGGCCCTCCACCTTGTTTAAATGGCCAGACACCTTGTTTCTCTCCGGCAGCAGCATTGAGGTGTTGCTTAACTGTTAAGGAGCAGTTACATTTATACAGTCCTAAAATTATATTCAGCCCTTTGAAGGCAACCATGAGGCCAGTGAAAATGAGTTTGACAACCCTGATGTAAAGAAATTGTTAGAGTACAAAAGGGGGGGGGCAGGGAAAGCCGAGGCAATATACTATTACTCGAAATGAACCCCCCCCAGGTTTGTTATGTCTGCTGCCAGAGGAAAGACATCTCTCAATGCCTAAGATTTGTGAAAAGGAAAGGAATTTATTATTCATTTGAAATAACACAAACTAAAGTTCCCCACAAATACACAGTCCTCCCAGCACCCTCCACGTGGCAAAAGGGAGCACTTCCAAAGCCTCGTGGTCCTGACTCTCACCCAAGCCTCATGGTCCCAACCAAGACACCAAAGCTGCGTGGTCCTAAACAGATGGGGTGGTCCCAAAAAGAGAGACCCCTAATGGCTGCCTGGCTCGGTTTAAATCCCAGCGCTAATCTTCCTCTGCAGCCCCATTTCCGGCTCCTCTCACAATTGGCCACAGCTGCCCACATTCTTGGCAGGTGTGGCCCTGCAGTGTGGAGCCAATTATCTCCAAGCTCTTCTGGACCCTATTACAAATCCCTATTTGGGGATCCCCTCTTGGCTACACCCTGTTTACAGAATGATAAGCCCCAAATGTTTGAGAACTGCTGTCCCAGTCTGTGAAGATTTTCTACTCGTGGGACTACAGAGCTTGAATTGAAAACATCAAGAAACAAGAACTCACAAATTTAAACTGTAGGGTTTTTTTTTCTTCAGTCTCCTGCACAAAGTTTATTGAAATTACTATGCTTGGAAAACATTGTTTCCTCAGGGTCAAAACTCTCAGTGAGACCCTTGCCGAGAACGGCATTGGGCACTTTAACCCCAGGCAAGTCAAGTTCAGGGATGTCCAGTATTATCCTGCTTCCCCGCCACACACACTTTTAGTAGGAACCAATATTTATCTTATTCTAATTATGGAAAAACTACAACAAACTCTAGAGAAAAAGTCTTTGTCAGTGTTCTTGTAAAGATTTGTCACATATAAGTAAAAATAAACCTATTTATCCAAAAGTAGTTTTTTCAGAAATATTTTAAAATGAAAAGTGCACATGTATACTTTTGAATTTTACAATGGTAAAAAAGAGAAGAAATAATGTTTTTTTTCCTGTTTAGGCATCACAAATACATATGTGTGATGAAAGTTTTTCAGTTACTAAAGGGAAAAGTTATATTAGTTTGTTAATGATTTGGGACAACTAGTTAATTATTTGGAAAGGTAATATAAGCTTTCCATTTTCTGTAAGTAGTATAAGAACAGATAGGCTATTTTCATAGTCTAGGGATGGAAGTTACCTACTTGTATCTAAATAACACAAGCATAAAAGAAAGGGTTAATAGATTTGATGATATAAAACTGAATAAACTTTTCTGTTACTTCAAAAATTAAAAATAAAATATTGGGAAAATGTTTCTAATATATGAAATTAACAAATCGTTAGCATCTATAGTGTATAATGTCTGTAAAGTACTCCTCAAAATAAAAAAGAAGCTCAAGCAACCCGATAAAATTGTTAAAGGTCCAGAAATACAATAATAGGAAGAGGCACATATATTTTACAAATATATGAAGAATTTACTAAACTGACAATATTGTAAAGAGTGGAACTATCCATGGTTGTGCATGTGTGAAATAGGCTCTTAGGCCCAGTTGGAGGGGTTTTATCTTGTCCAAATTTGCATATCTAACCTAGTAATTCTACATCTAGCAATTTATCCTTGGGATAGCCACACATGTGCTCAAAGAGAAATGTAAAGGGTGTTCATTATTTTCAACAGGTAAAATTTGGAAATGGCCCAAATGGTCACTAAAAATGAATTAGTTAAATCAATGATGGCAAATCAGTTTGACAGAGTTCTGTACAGCCATGAAAATACATGTAGTTGTATTTTCAATGAGAAATATTTCACCATCTTAGTATAAAAATACTGTTATTCTTTTTAATAAAAATACTGTTATTCTTTTTAATAAAAATACTGTGTATGTAATGCATGCCTTAAAGAATTCATAAAATGTCTCTTGAGGATATACACAAAGGTGATATGAACTGCTCTACATTAGTGATATAGTTATGATTTTTCACTTACTTTTACTGTTTATTTCAACTTTTTATTTTTATTAAAAATTCATAATGAGCATGTATTAATGGTAAATGTAATTATATTGCAGTTTTATCCTTACTAAATACATTACATGAATATAGGAGGCTTATTAAATATTAAATGAATTTTCCTGGTGAAATTAAATGAACAAACTCAGCTCACAAGATGGATGCAACTTAATTCATTGATTTGAGTTATAAATGAATTATGTTTATATCTACACTAGACCTCTGAGTTTTAGGGAGTAAACCTGTGAGCTCCTCCCTCCTTCACAGTAATTAATTAGTTATGATTGAAGAGTTGACCACTGCCATCTAGTTGACACTTCCAAACTCTCCCTGTAATAAGATAATGAATGAATTTGTAACAAACTGGGGGAAGTTACCAAGTTTTCTGCCATCATGGCTTGATGTCTAGGAAGTATCCAGGATGAATTCTAAGATGTGCAGAAAAGTAAATGATTTTGCAATGAGGAGATCCAGATTTGAATTGGCTCTCTCAATTGCTTGTTTCCCCTGATGCTCAGAGCTATTACCAAATATAAGATAGGATTTAAATTACAGGTCATTGTAAAAATAAACTGCAACAATACATTATTTATCTTGATTAAATTATAGGTCATTGTGAGTCATGAGATATTTCTGTAAAAGCACTGTCTTTGTAGTAGGGTTTTTAAAATTAAAAACCTTATCATTCTAGTTTTAGTAGGAGCCTCTGAAAAACTGATATGAATTGAAGGAAGTAAGCTATGTCATGAAACAAACCATGCGGTCTTTTCTATGAAAAATGCAGTATAAATATATATAATATCGATATGTGGTTGTGTTCATTGTCAAATCAAATCTTACAATGTATTAAATATTAATGTGCTTTTAATATAGTAGGTAAACATTAAAATATTGAGTATTAATATGAGATAATGAATTTGACAACTTCAGGCCATAGTAGAAGGCAGTATTTGAATTACCAAATAATGAAAAACCAGAGGAGCTACAACTTCAGAGAAAGGAAATTTGGGATAACCTGGAATGTCGATATTGAGGACGAGGCAATTAAGCTGCGTCTGTGACAACATTTAGGATCTAGTTCACAGGTGGATTTTGGAGAGCCTGGAATGGATTCCAGAAATAACAGAAATTATCAGCAATTCTGTCATTCACTTATGAAACATTTTCTGGGGTGGTTTTTTTTGGTGAATTAGAGGGGTTTGATATAATGTCCCTGATATATGTTACTTTCAGAATTTTTAAGCACCATTGCTTTATGAATAAATGAATGAATAAATCTTAAACTATTACCCAGACAGGTGACTAGTATTTAAAGACACACAGTATTTTCTTCATATGTATTCCTTATTATAGTAACATTTCTTTAAAATCTTGTATATATTTAGCATCTAAATTTACTTAGTACCTACTATCATCTGGTACCTTCTTTCTTCATGTGGAAGCACTGACACAGGCATTGTTACCTGCATTTTATGACGAGGGGACTGAGGCACAGAGAGGTGATCTGTCCTCACGCCACATGCCCTAGAAAAGCTGAAGTCGAATCCATCACTCTATCATTCCAGGCCCAGTGGTCTTTGTACTGTGCTCTGATGAATTCAGCTATATCTTGTGTTTTCTCCTTTCCAATGCTTAATCACTCTCTGAGGTTGTTATTTGTTCATGAAATTTATTTTGCTCTTTCACATCACTGAAGGAAGATTTTATCTTTACTGCTTTAGAGCCTGACTGAATATGTCTTAAAAACGTAGCTCTAACTGCTTACAAAGATCAATGAACCCTTGAGTTCTTTCCCTAAATATTACTTATGGTAGATGTTTGAATTGGTTCCTCAACTAAAATGCAAGAAATAGCAACGTAAAAAGAAATGCATTTGTGAATAGCTACAGAATTAACTTAAAAAGTTTCCAAGCCATTCATCATAGTGCCTCTCAGCTTGACTTCTGAAACCAGAATATAATTTTCTTTTGGCATTACTCTTTTAAAATACTAAGATGATTTATATGATTAAAAGAATAATTATGGGAACAAACTAAAGTTTTGTATCTGATGCAATTGACTATGAAAATCCAATTGGTATGGCACCTCACTAACTGAACCTCAGTATTAGTTATTCTTGAAAAGCAGACAAGGTCCCAGTGGTTTTGAAACAGAACAAAATATTAGAAGACAAAGAAGTAAAGGATATGAGAAAAAGCCTTTAGACTACTTTTATTAGGATTTACAAATTATTGGGCATGAAAATATGGGCATCAGGGTGGGATTGGGTAGCTCAGGTGTTTTAGTGAAGTTCTCCTGCACAGGTCTCTTAACCCCTTTGCGTGGTACTTTCTTTAACTGTGACAAATTAGGCTGGTCCAGACGACTAATGGCTCTATCATTCTGTAGGTGTACTAGTTAACTGTGTGTTTGATGTTGCAAGATGATATGGATCTTACATCTCATTCATCCTATAACCCAGAGGAAGAACAAAACATTAAACTAATTTAAAAGAAGGGCATCATACTATGATTCTGTTTTCTGCTCTCTTTATTTTCCTTTTACATGGTCTTTCTTGTCCATTTTGTTTGGATGTCTTCCACTGCTAGCCTTATTAGTGAGAGAACCAAATATAAATACCTCCTCTAAATCTTTTGTTACCCCTTATTTGTATTATTAGTTTCCACTTAAACTTAATTAAAACTGAACACCTTTAAAAATTATCTTTTATAACCTACTGCCAGAGAATGCCATTAAAAGTGTATTTCTTTCATGTTATTTAACCACATTAACATTGTCTGAGTATAATTATTTTTTATGTCTCCTTGTTCACAAATACCCTTCTCTTACTAATTTCAATTCTTGCCTAATTTTGTCAGTTCTAGCTCCAAATTGGAAGAGTTCTCCTCATTCCTCTTCTTACTGTTGTGGTCACAAGCGTATGCTTTAATTAAAGCCCATACTTTAATTACAATAGAGAGTTCACTGTCTTTGTGTCCAGTCTTTCTTTCTTAAAATTTGTTCTACACAGTTTATTTCTCTAATGTACATATTTGACTATGCCCTGCTCTTTTCAAAAGAGATCTGTGATTTTCCACTGAGGGGAAAACAATACAGTCTCCTCAGTCTAGACTCTTCACTTAAGGTCCTCACCCTTCCATTCCAGATCTCTCTTCTAGACCTCTTTCTATACTTTGGTCATATCAGATAACCTACCAGTCTTTAATTCATATTGTTAATTAAAATACAGCTTTGTGTAACAACATCACATATAGCCATGACTTAACCAACATAAAAGTTTAATTTTCTGTCACTAACAGTCCAGATGTCAATGGTCAAGGGCCAGTATGATGGACCTATTCCCTGTGGTCATTTAAGAACCCAGTCTCTACCATCTGAAGTTTTCAGCATGGTCAACTGTGACTTAGCACCAGGTCCCCATTTCTAGGAGCATGAGAAATGAAGTGAGGAAGAAGAGCACACCATCAGTATTTAAAACATACCCTAAAATTTGCATGTAATATTCCCTCTCCTATGTCATTGGCCAGAACTTAGTACTGCTTGGTAACCTGGGCAAACTAGCTTCATAGAAGATCAAACATGAAACCTTCATGCTAGTCAAATATATGCATAGTTAAAATTGCCACTACTATGTAAGAAAGGGAAACCAGATAAGGAATAGCCAGGAGACTTTCTCATACCCCCAAAGTTGTTGTTGGTGGTGGTGGTGGTAGTGCTCTCTTCCTCCTTTTTCTCCCTCCCTGTAGTCTTATCTTTCTCCCCTCCTCTCCTCCTCCTCCATCTCTCAACTTTCCCATTCTTTCTTTTTAGCTCCATTGCTTTTCTTACTATGTTCCCTGTTGAGAGGGCCTTTCCTTTAGTTCTACCTCCATTGTTAAAGTTCCTATTTGATGTTCAGGACCAAGGCACAACCATACAATTCAAGATTCTGTAACATTTTTTATTGTTTATTCTATTACACTTGTCCCAATTTCTTTTTCCCTTTTTGGACCCTCCTCTACCCAGACCACCCCTCTCACCCAAAGTCAATCCCCACACTGTTGTCCACGTCCATGAATCATTCATACATACCCTTTGATTAGTCCCTTCTCTTTCCTGCCACCATTCCCCCTCACCCTTTCCTGCCTATAGCTATCGGTCTGTAACTTTTAATCAATCTATTTTTCTCCTGATTTTCTATTGCACATAATTTTATATACCTCAGTATCTAATATATTGGTTTCATCATTTTATTTAGAATTTGAGCATGTATTAAATCATTCATAGTTTGGTTCTTTTATATTTAACTGCATTTTTGTGTATATTAAATTTTTTAAGTAAATATTTGGGAATCTAGTATGTTCTGGGTACTGTTTGATTTATCTCATTTTACTCCATCAACAAATCTTATCAAACAAACAAAAAATAACAGGACTCAGAAGTTAAGTATCTTGACTAAAATTATTTAGCTAGTAAATTGCAGGAAAGTAAACTGTTTACCAAGTGACAAACTTGCCAAAAGCCAGTTTGCTGAAAAGACAATTTGTGCAAATAAGATTGGTTAAAATATTAAGGTGTGTTTTTAAGTTTGTATTTCATAGAGCTTCACGGTGTTTCTTTTGCTTTGTGTGCCAATCCATCTTGAGCAAATACTATATTTGTTTACATTGTTCTCGTGTTTAACATATTTATGAAAATGTATGCCTGTTTTTGTATAAACAGTGTATTATCTTGTCTCTTTGCTGGCCTACGCCTTACCTGCCATGCTCCTGTTTCTGAATTTGCTTTTGAATGAGTTTCTATATCAGTCTCTAGAAGACCTGAAGTTTTATAGGACTCCAAAACTATTATTTTTCTTTCCGTGTTGCCTCATTGACTATATGCTCAAAAGTCTTGCAGAGCTGATTTGAAACCCCTGCTACCTCCTTGCTGGAAAGCATAGCCTCCTTCAACCATGTTAGAATGGTCTTTTAGTAACTCAGTTTTATGTGACCAAAAATAATGCCAACATTTTGTTCTTTTTTGGAGAACAATATAAGTATCTAACTTACATGAATGAAAGGCTTCATTGGGTTGGGTGCTCATTTGTGATCATCACAAATAGATCCTGTCAGCACATTATCCAGGTCTGCAGATGATAGCTTGAAGAAAACTTCAATTGTGGCACATTAGGTAGTAGAGCCCTTGGCTGCTATTTACCATCTCTTGACATCTTTCTGTGTTCCTGTCCTTTTCAAATGCAGCCATGCTGCTCGATGGCAGGAATACATCCTAAAAAATGCGTTGTTAGGTGATCTCATTATTGTGCAAACATCGTAGAGTGCACTTACACAAACTAGATTGCATAGCCTACTACTACTACTACTGGAGGCACAGTAGGTTTGTTTGTGTCACAACAAACATGTGAGTGATGTGTTATGCAACAATATCATGAGGGTTACAACAAAAGAATTTTTTAGATCCATTATAATCTTATGGGACCACTGATGCATATGTGGTCCAGTGTTGACCCAGGTGCCATTATGGGGTGCATGACTGTAATGGCAACTTTTCCTGCTAGATGGGCTCTATAACTTCAAGTTCAGGCCTATATCAGTTTCTGGGCCAATCAAAGTGAAGAGAAATCAGAAAGAAGATCATTACTTTCTACTAAGCTACTTGTTGGGCTTCTAATAATTATCCTTCTAATCATCTCTGACAGTGAGAGGGTGTTGAGAATGTAGCCTGAGTGCCTATGTAGCTTCTGAGTCTTTCTGTAAATTTTACCTCAATTTTGCCTCAATTCATGAAACTAGGATCTATTCTGATCATTGTTTAATTGACTAACTTTTGTCTTGCCTCAAAACAAATCGTGCGGTATACATTGATCTTTCACTTGCTATCAGACCCAATGTGCTCCAGTTCAGGTCAACCTGCTTCTTTACCCCTCTCTCATTAACCTCTCAAAAAAAGGCACAATATAAGATACAGAAACTACCATAAACACTTCTGAGGGAAATCTTTCTATTTCTATTTTCCATATATGTTATACTTCTAAAATGATTAATCTCTGGTCAAAGTCATTTAAGTGGATGAGAAAAAGAAACCGCAACCATGGTATAATATTGTATAAAAGGAAGATAATGCAAACTTATTTATTTACTCCACAGCAGTTAACAAATACCTTCTTAAAATGTGATTTTCCTACTTGTCATTTAAATTTGTCAAGAGAAGCTAAGAATAGCAAGATTTCCATAAACTAGGCCACAATTGCACTCTGTTATTTCCTTTGAATGGGGAAGCAGAGACCACAGATGCCACATTAAAGCTCCACAATTCAAAGTAGTGGTATGATACCCTATTTCTTCCAAGGCCCTTTGTCTTTCCCTGCTTCGCTCATTCCCTGGGTGAGTACTCAAAGCAATAAGCAGACACTAATATTTTACTGCTTTATATTTGCTTGACAGAAAGTACAAATATTCAGACTGTTTTGAATGAAAGAATTTCTACTTTTTGGGATATCTTTATTTGGAGAGTTATCTCTGGAGTGGCTCAAGCAATATTATAAGTTGTTTAAGAACTTAATAGATCAAATAATATACTTGTATTTTTGTTGCTATTTAAAGAGTGCAGACCTCATGTACTATCATTTTATTCCATTTTATTGGAGTTCATTCAGAAAATATTGCCAACCAGGTGGTATCAAAAGGTTTTGCTACTTCTGAAGAGATTAGCATATAAATGCACTACAACATATGGTTCAAGATTCATTTACAGGTATGACAGCTTCTGCATCTTGTTGCCCTAAATCAATTTAATAGTCAGTGTGTTGAGTTAACTGCCTCAGCAGAGGTATTCATCTGTTTTTTTTAATATCTACACAGTGTAGATTCAATGAGTATTTATTATAATTGCAATAAATTTAATAGTTCTATTGTCTCCCTGGGGAGTCAGGAGGATGGAAGTCCCTTCTCCAGGGGAAATTCAGTGTCAGAGGTGCTGATTTTTCCCATGGGAATTGCCACTCAAAAGTCCTTGAATTATCAGGATTAACTTTATTTTTCTCTTTTAACATTTTTTTTCTCTCCTTGCTTTTGTCCTATTTTTGAACTTTACATTGACAAAAAAATGGAAATATTATCCTTAGTTTCAGCAGCAGAATATATTGATAGAGGATGATAGAATAATTCTAATGGCCCTGAATAAAATATCTAAATGAAATACCATAAATTCCAAACCACTTTAGATAATATATCACATATGGATTTTTGGAATTGCATGTAGGTTTATGAATCCACAAAAAACTTATTACATGATGTACTAGTTTCCTATTGCTGCTGTAACAAATCACTAGAGACTTAGTGGTTTAAAACACCACAGATTTATTATCTGACAGTTCTAGAGGTAAGAAGTTTGAAAGTAGTCTCAGTGAACTAAAATCAAGGTGTCAGCAAGGCTGCAATCCTTTGCAAGCTCTAGGAGAGAACCCACTTCCTTGCCTTTTCCATCTTCTGAAGGCCACCTATATTTCTTGGTTTTGCCCTCCTATCTTCAGTTTAGCAATGTCAAGTCCAATCTTTCTCACACTGGTTTTATATTTCTCAAATTGTATCACTCTCGTGCTATTCCTCTTCTACACTTCTCTTCCACTTATAAGGACCCTTGTAATTACACCAGGAAACCTGATTAATCCTGAGTAATCTTTCTATCTCAAAATAAGAATGATTAAGCAACCCTAATTCCTTTTGCCATGTAACTTCACATTTTCACTGGTTCCAGGAAAGTAGGGCATGGGAATCTTTATGGGACTATTATTCTGACTAGTATAGGTGATGGTGACATTTAAAAAGAACAGGAAAGGAAGAGGTGAAGAAAATAAAACAACAAAGTGGTTTGCTAGTCCCAGCTCTGTAGTCGGCTAGCAAGGAGAACTCAAAGTTACTCAGTGTCTCTGCTTCCCATTTTATCATTTCAACAAAGAAAAAAATAACAAATAACATTCACTAGGAGGCTCTGATATGCCATTCACTCATTTATATATGTATTATTTTATTAAATCATCCAAATAAAATTACCCTCACTTTACAGATGATAAACTGAGGCACAGAAGGTTTATGTAACATTTTCCTGATCATTCACAGTAAGTGGAGAGGCAGGATTTCACTCATGAAGTCTGGTCTAACAGCTCAGAAGATTTTAACCAATCGGCTAGACTGCTTTTTTTGAAAGAGATGGTAATAATTTATTTTTCATTTCTTTAATAGTTAAACAGGTCAATAAATACTAATTGGACATGCACTGAGTGACTAGAAAGTCTAGTAGGCATTGAAAGTATGGTGATGAATAAGCAAAACCTAGGTTCTGTCTCAGTGAGTTGGAATATAGATAAGATGACACGTAGACATTTGTTCCTGTAGTTCACTATTTTGTAACAAACCAGCCCAAAATTTAGTGGCTTAAAACAACAAGTGTTTCATTACCTCTCATGATTTTGTAGGTTTACTGGTATCAGTTGGATAATTCTTCTGCTCCAGGTAAATTCTGCCCCTAGAAAATCTATGATGGCTCACTTTTAGGACTAGCAGTTGATGCATGCTGTGGGCTAGGAACTCACCATGCGAGCTGGGCTTCTAACTGCATGATAGCTGCATTCCAAGCAGTGTCCTAGGAATGAATGTTTCAAGAGGAACAAAGCAGATGCTGCCAAAGTTTTTAAAGACTAGGTCAGAGATTCATACCATCACTTCTGCTGTATGCTTGCTGTAGGCCAAGCAGCAGCAGAGTGACTTCATATTGAAGAGGAGCACAAATATCCTTCTATCTTTTATGGGGAGCTTGACCAGAAGCTGTGTTCAACTTTAATCCATCACAGATTAGGCCATGGAAAACAAGTGAGAAAGTTTTATGAGATGAGGCTGAGGGAAGAATCGGTGGTCAAATCACTCCAGGCTTCAGGGACTTTGGAATCTAAAATAATAGCACTAGGAAGATTTTGGACAGTTTCAAACATGTAAATTTAAGCATAATGCAGAATTAAATTATGAATGCAATATGGAGGTCACTTTGGCTGCAATATGGAGAATGGAGTGAAACTCCAGGATAGTAATAATGGTGACTGAGATTAGGCAGGTGGGTAGGGATGAATGGAAGTCAGGTCTGAATGATATTTAGAAGGTATATTTGACAAAACATGGTGACTAAATCCATGTGGTGGAGAAGGTACATAAGGCAAAGATATGCATTCTGTCTTGAACAACTTAGAGTATTACTTATTGCATTACCTCACAATAGAACAGAAAAAGGTCCTTATGGGAAAATGATAAGGTCAGTTTGGGAACCATTCATTGAACTTAAAGGCCTATGAAAACATCCCACTGATTTGTCTACAAGGCAATTGGATATATAGCCTGAAATTCATGAGTAAGATCTGAGTTGGACATAGAGATTTTCCGATGTTCTTCATGGGCCTAATGGAAGGTCTGACTATGAATGAATGAAGGTACGTAAACAGAGAATATGCCTTGAGAAGCATGCTTGGGACAGAATTCCAAGGAAAACCAACATTTAATGTTCAGAGAGGAGGTGAAAGGTCAAAGATGACTGGGGAGAAGCATTCAGAGAAGTAGAAAAAATGCTTAGAAAAGTGGTGCGATGGAAGGCAAGTAAAAGCAGTTTCAGATAGGTTTCATAGGCTCCCTGTGGTTGGTGCTGAGAGATCAAGGGGTCCGTGGGAGGGAGCAGAAGGAACGTCACTCAAGAGCTGAGCAGATGAGTTTGGTAGCGTGAGTTTGGCGGAATCAGCAGAGTGAGCTGATGAATGACCAGAAGTGAGCACTTGGAGACTGTGTGTAGACCGTGGGCTTTTTTGGAGATGTTTGGCTGTAGAAGAGAAGGGAAGATGGAGGAGAATGGATTGTTGAGCAGGTTGTTTTATTTTTTTAAGTTGAAAAACTTAAACAAGAGAAGGAACCAGTTGAAAATCTAAGAGAAGGAGGATGATAGTTTTGTGCCACAAATATTCTAAGAGCTTCCTTGAATCTAAGTTTGGGAATGCTATGAAAAACTAGATTTCTAATATTGTAGAGAATTATTTGGTTATTAATTATTATAAGCATGTTAAAATTATTATTACAGGCATATTTGTTATTTGCCACTGCTATTCATATCATTTTATTTAATATTAATGACATTTTAAATCTTATATGCTAAAATTTTAAAACATGAAGATGACTCTGACTTGGAAAGTATGAGTTGGAAAGTATGGTCAGTTTTTCTTTCCTTAGAGCTTTTCATTTAAGAAATAGGCACAGTGCATTTGTTCTTGGGATTTCTTTGCAATGTCATTTAGGAGAGTAGAGACTATCTTCAAATCAGAATTTTTAACTTTAGAAACACTTTCCTTCAAATTCTTCTTGACACAGCTGAATAACAAGTTTCTGGACTCCTTTGAAATTTTAGTACTTTGAAATTGAAACTGTCTCAACTCTTGAATTTTTTATTTAATGCATTTAAAAGAACCCTTTGTATGAAAAGTCAAAGTGTTGAAAGGAGAGATGATCAAATTTTATAAAGAGAATAAACATGAACTTATTCACCAAATTTTATATTCTAATTAGAGGACACCCCTTGAAGCACAAAGAAAGCTGTTTAGGAAAAACCAAAATAAATATTACTTTCAGTAGTCTGTTTTAAATTAATGAAATAGTAACCAGAAATGTGAGACTGCATGAAAATACAAATAAAGGGCATTCATGAATAAGATAGATCTATAATGTTTTTGAGTTGTTCAAGTTCATAGTGAATGTGTGGTATATGACTTCATATGGTTTCTCAAAACTGTCCTTCCACATGACTCTTAAATAACAAGTTGTATATGGCCTAAGGGGAACCATGTTCTTTCTAATATATGATTGGTATTTCAAATGTTTTCATGTCTTAGAAGTTAATAGTATAAAATATTACTGAAATAAATTGGCCCACTGCCTATATTCAAAACTCAGTTCTGTGGTTTACTGTGTGTCTTTGGGCAGATTACTTAACCTTGGTGTATCTTAATGACCTTATAGTGAAAACAGTAGTATCTGCCTTGTATTCTTCTAAGAAATATTAGATGTATTAACATAAATGTTTGATGTCTTTGTTACTATTGTTATTATGCCAAGATACTACGGTGCTGTTTTTGTTGAAATAGCATTTTAAGTAAACCTTAAGGCAATTTTAAAGTGAACTCAGTACTTATATATAAGTCACTAAGGTAGGGTGCTAATACTCCAGAAAAAATCTTTGTAAAAAATAATGTATATTTTTCCTGACTAATCAAGATTTTTAATCAACTAAATAACATTTAGTATTTAAATGTCAAATGGCCATCACAAACAAATTAACAAACAATAAGTGCTGGAGAGGTTGTGGAGAAAAGGGAACCCTAGTGCACTGTCAGTGGGAATGCAGACTGGTGCAGCTGCTGTGGAAAACATTATGAAATGTCCTCAGAAAACTAAAAATGGAACTGCCTTTTGACCCAGCAATACCACTGCTGGGATTACATCCTAAGAATCCTGAAACAGCAATTCAAAAGAACCTATGCACCCCAATGTTTATAGCAGCACAATTTATGATAGCCAAGTGCTGGAAGCAACTAAGTGCCCACAAGTAAATGAGTGGATAAAAAAACTATGGCACATTTATATAATGGAATACTACACAGCAGAAAGAAAGAAGGAGCTCCTACCCTTTGCAACTTCATGGATGGAACTGGAGATCATTATGTTAAGTGAAGTAATCCAGGTGGTGCAAGACAAATACCATATGATATCACCTATAAGTGTAACCTAATCAACAAAACAAACAAGTGAGCAAAATAGAACCACAGACATGGAAATAAAGAACAAACTGATAGTAACCAGAGAGGAAGGGTAGAGGGATAATGGGAGAAAACAGGGGAATGTCCTTCCAGAAACATATATAAAGGACACATGGACAAAGCCAAAAGGGGTAGGTTTGAGGGTGGGAGGTGGGGATGGCTTGGGTGGGGGGCTGTGGTGAGGTGAAAATGGAGACAACTGTTCTTGAACAATTTAAATTTTTTTCTTATTTTGAAAAAAATACTATCTAACTCAGTTTCATTCTACCTGAGTGATTATTCAGTTCTATTGATACATTCAGGGTATACATTTCTGCCCCCCCAGAATACAAATTTTCTTTTCTTAGTAATGGTTTATTTAAAAAAATAGTAATAAAGAAGATAATTTAAAACCAAAGAAGGAAAAAATGTCCTATGTTGGTCACATAAATATGTAGGTCTTTTTTTTGTCATTTGGAACATATGAGTATGAGTTAGAACAAGAAAGTTTGCCCACTACATAGATATATGTATGTATGTATGTATGTATACAGGGTTCAGCATAAGTAACACCTACTTGAGTGTGGTTGGTAGGGAAATAATAAGAGTGTAATAATTTATAGTTTTAATTTGAACATTTCACCTAAAATGTCACATGGTGTGCATGAGTGTGATATTATGTTACAGAATTGCATGCTTATGATTTTGTAACAAAAGATTTTGTAATAAAAAGGGGTGTTATTTGTACCAGACCCTGTATATGTGTCTGCATACATACACAAACACATATACACACGCCTAAATACATGTATACTATAGACTGTAGTCTCGAAATGTTAACTGATGATTCAGTGAAGATGGTTCTTGTCTCTCCTCATTCCTTCTTGAATTAATCCTCTCATTTCATCTGATGCCACATGGGAAAGAGGATGAAAGTAAAAGTATGGAAAACAGAGGGCAGCACTTTCTGCAGGTCAATGTTAAGTTCCCTCACTTGGAAGAAAGAAGACGATGGAGTCCAAACACAGTCATTTGAACTAAGTATGGTAGACCAAAGTTACAACAGCTGTTTGTTAAAAGTCTCATCTGTGACTGCTTCCAAAACCCATTCTCAGACACAGTCATTTAATCTGAGTGTCAGAATTCAAAGGAACTAAGAGATTATTTAGTAATACTTATTTTATAAATTAGCAAATTTATACCCTGAAAGTTTAAGTAACTTGGCCAAGATCTAATAGTCAGTTAAGAGCTGAAGCAATATAGAATAGTTCTGCATTCTTAGGCGTCCTGAACTTCTCAGTGTTGTCACTGTTATAGCTTCTTCAGTGGCATGTGATAAAATTCCAATTGATTTTTTTTCTTTTCTTACAAGTAGAATTATACCAGTCTAAGTATTTCTACATTTAAAAAATACATTATTCTTTAGATATCAAATTAAAAATTGACATTTTATTTTCTCAAAAGACAGTTGTATATTCTGTATATTTCTTAACTATTTTGAAACATAAGTTAAAATGTATCCATTAGATTTCACATATTTAAAAATCCTGTATTTTGATATCTACAACCTATATATGGTATAGGTGCCTTTTCTACTAAAATAAATATTGCATAGTATACTTATGAGCTTTCCTTTATGCTCACATAAAAGGACCTTGCAATTGGGCTCATCAGTTTTTTATAAATAAACTCATATTTTTATATCTTTTATAATTAGTATTGCTTTGTATTAATACCTGAATTTTCCCACTAAAGGTGGTTTTTAAATAAGCTGTTTAAAGTGATTTTGATCAAGTTTCCCTTATAAGTGTAAACTCTTTCCATAATTAATTCAAATAGTTCTTCTTTAGTTTTTATACCCTTTTTAAGTGTCATAGCCCTTTTTATTTTATTTACTTTTTATTTTTATTTTATTATTTTTATTTTTCCCATTACCATTTAACCCCCTTATACCCCTTCTCCCCCAAGAATCACCACACCATTCATTGTCCATGTCCATGAGCCCTTTTTCCTTTTTGCTCAATCCTTCCACTCCCTACCCACCTACCCATAGCTGCCATCTGCTCTCCACTATGAGTCTGTTCTCCTTTTCCTTGTTAGTTCAGTTTGTTCATTAGATTCCATATATGAGTGAAGTCTATGGAATTTGTCTTTTTTCTATCTAGCTTATTTCACTTAGTATAATGTTCTCCAGGTCCATCCATACTGTTGCAAAGGGTAAAATTTTCTTCTTTTTTATAGACAAATAGAATTCCATTGTGTAAATGCCCCATAGTTGTTTATCCACTCATCTGTTGATGGACACTTGGGCTGCTTCCACATCTTGACAATTGCAAATAACACTGCAATGAACATAGGGGTATTTATGTTCTTTCAAGTTAGTGTTTTGGGTTCCTTCGGATATATTCCCAGACGTGGGATCACTGGGTCAAAAGGCAGATTTATTTTTTATCTTTTGAAGTACCTCCACTCTGTCTTCCACAATGGCTGCACCAGTCTGCATTCTGAAAGTGGAACCCTTTTGCACTGTTTGTGTAACTGAGAGATTTCAGTATAATTGAGTTTTCTGAATGAGGGTCAGAGCTCCATCTGGCGGAGGAGACTTAAAATGAACTAATGGTGATGATGATGATGATGATGATGATGAAATGATTCTCACACATTAGGTGCTCTATTTTACTACACAAAGAAATGTCTCTCCTAATTTGTGTATAAACCATTTCAAGTGCTTCCATCCTTCCTCTGCCTGTGCCATTTCGGAAATTTGACGCGTGTCCCATGTAATGAGTACTTTGGAGACACCTGGAAGTTTGGTGTTCCAAAAGGCAGTAAGCCATGAGCTTCAAGGTATTGGCTCTGCTGAGAACACGCCACCTGGCAGCCCCCACAGCTGTGCTTTCAGGTTTCCCTTCGGCATGGAGCTCAAGGTGCTCAAATCATGTTAGCAACTTTTGAAGACTTAAAAGGTGTCAGAAATGAAGTCATAATTTCCTTGATTATTAAGTTATCTGAAATAGCATTTATTTGCTCATTATTTTATTCACTAATTCAAGATTCTTAAACATTTTATGACCACTTATTCTAGGTGATTTCCTGTGCCAGGAATTGGAGACTTACAAAGTGAAATATATATTTCAAACACTAAGCAAATTCTGTATCAGTTCAGAAAAAAAGAAATATTTGATTTATTTTCATGAAACCTAAATATATTAGAATATAAGAACATAGGCTATTTACCACCGGTTAATACCAGCATATTGCTATGCTCTGTTATTGCAAAGCATAACATTTGTTACTAGACGGAGTGCTTAATTTTTGTTGTCTGCAAATTAAACAATGTAGATGAAGAAAAATTCAAACTTTCATAACATGGTAGGTCAATCATTTATGAACTTTTTAAAAAAGAGTTTTTTGTTATTTTATATACTTTGGTTTCACAACACCCCTGTGACATAGCTAATGTTATTTACCAGTAAGCAATCAAGGTGTACAGCATGGGTAAATGGCTAATCAAAATCAAATAGTGACAGATAATAAAGCAACCAAACACAGGTTATCGAGCACTAAACCAGGTATTCTTTTTATCCAGCTGGAGTTTTACATTAGGAAAAACTCCATTTACATTTCTTCATCTGGTCTTCCCCGAGCTCATGTAGGGGCATGAATTCTGTTAGCTCAGTAGGATGCCTTGGATGGCTGGACCTCTCTCCTCCTGTGTGTATGTGTTGGGAGGGGGGGTGTTTAATTTCAGTGGGACTATACAACTTCTCACATAGTCTTCCAATAGTGTTCTAAGAGGGCAAGCCTCAATGCACAAGTGCTTGTGCCTCTGTTTTGCTTCATTTGCTTACATCCTATTGATAAAATAAAGTTATATGGCCACAGTCAAGTCAAGGAGGGAGGCACCATACAGGCATAAGCAACAGGAGGCATGATTTATTTGGATACATTAGTATAACAACCTATCCCAGTCTGCCCTTTGGCTCCAACAGTTTATGTGCAAAATACACTCATCCTCTTCCAAAACCTCCAGTCTTCATGGCATCAAGGTCAAAGTCCATGATCTCACCATCTACATCAGATCCATATGCATATGAAGCTCTTTGGGTATAGATATTCTTTATCCAGAACACTGATCTAAAAAGATAACTTAGATGTCCTTTCTCTTCCCTCTTCGATGCACACACAAAATATCAGTGTTGAGAGGGGTAGAATAATCTCACAAATTCAATGCCCTTAACATCCTTAAAGGCCTTTTTCATTTGTCTGTTAAGGTCTGCTCTGCCAAAACCTTAAATCTTCCTGAGCTCCTACCTAGGGGTCTTAGAGTGGCATCTTTGATTCAGTCTTTATACTGAGGCAGTTTCTTACTTTGCCTGGTGGAGATCCTGGAAATGTGAAACAGATCATTTTCCATCCCTCCATGTCCTGGCCTTTCCTATGTTTCCTCTAATTTCCACTTGCAAATAGAACAGGTCTCTCCTCAGCTGGTCCCTGACCTGTATCATTTTCCAAGCAGCCGAAGGTGCAGACTGACACTCCCATTGTTCTGTCTCAAAATGTTCTTAGCCAGACTTGCAAGCTTATATTTGGTACATTTTCAATCTTCCAGTTAGTTATAGGTGACAGTTTTTCTGATGCTTTGACTGACATAACACTTGGATCTTTCCAGTGTCCAAAAGCAGTTTTCTGTTGCATTTCTGGCCTCTGTTGGCCAGAGAGAAAGACATAAACATCTAAGAAAGATAACATCTAAGTTATCTTTTTAGTTCACAGAAGTTAGAAGTATATTAAGTTTGGAATCTAAACTTTACCAACAGTCTCCTTGCTTATTTTCTAGCTCCACTCCCCAAATCAATTTTGTAGGCCTTTGTTACGATAGCACCCTCTTTGGAGATACCACTTTCTGTTTCAGTTGCTAAATAATAAACTATCCTAAAATCTAGCTCAAAAACAATCATTTTTTCCCTTAAAATTCTGTGGGTTGGCCGGAGGTTTTTCTGCTGGTCTTGCTTGGGTTCATCCACATGAAGTACATTCAGCTTGAGAGTGAGTCAGGACTAGCCCTGAGAGGATGGCTGAAATGCCTGAGCCTCTCTTCATATGATCTTGCAACTCCAAAGAGGCTAGCTTGGAATTCTCAAATTGGGTCAGTGATCCAGAGGGCAAGCCCTAATGTAAAAGTACTTATCAAACCTCTGCTTGCATAGAATTCGCCGATGTTGTCTTCGTAAAACGAGCTAAATGACTGCCAAAGCCCAGGGTCAGTATGGGAGGCAACTGGTCAAGATTTTAGTCACTGGGAGAGGTGACTTCCTGTGGGCCTGGAGGACAACAATTTGCTGCATTTCTTCTATCAACAGGCACCTTTTCTATTAAGCATTAGGGAGTAGTCCATTTACAAAAAGATTCTAGAAAAAGAGCATCTTCATAGGTAAGGCAGTTTTGAGGAAATATAAAGACTTGGCAATAGAATTAGGAAAAGTTTAAGAATGAAGACAATGGGGAGGGGTTGACACATGGTTTCAAGGGCCTGATGGAAGTGGATGCAAGCACAATGTTGGGTAGAGCAGGACAGAAATGAAGCTGAGGGAGACAAAATAGGTTTCAGAGGTACGTGCTTTAGACCTGGGACAGTTGAGAATGATGTGGCTTTATTTTGTGTCACTTTAGTAGCAGTAATTTTGTTTTGGGGGTAGGCTCTGCTTCAGCCAGAAAACATATACTGAAAATTTATAAAAATCCCAAATGAGATTCGCAATTAACATCTCTCCAAATGTCTGTATAGGAACAACACTCATGTCTTTTTACTGGCAAAATTTACCAACACTATCGTTGTCCTGGCCTCGGAAAATATGCATGAGCAGAGACTCAAAAGAGAGTAAGCCAATTTCACAAAAAGATATTGAAAGAGCATGGGCCAACAACTTTGTTCACTGAACCTACAATTTGCTTACATACATGTAAGGTGCTCTTTACACCCTCAAATACACAACAGAGTAATACTGTAGGAAAAGTGGTGTTTTTAAAAATATTTTGGCTTTTTTTTGGTGGATGGGCTGGGATGGGAGTAAAGGACAGAAAACTCTACTTGAACAACTATTAAAATAAAATTTATGAAAAAAAGGAAAACATATTTAGGCTTTTTTATTGTGAGCTCTGGGTATTTAGAACATTGACATGTCTACAATCTAGACGTTCTACTTACCACATATAAAAGCTCTGCTAAGGCCCCCGAATGTCTACCCAGTTGTTATGAGCCACTCAAAGGGAATGCTCTGTTGACTCAGTTTCGTTTCTGCACAACAAAGTGATGAAGCTTGGGCTCGTCGGACTTTGTAGACCCATGTCAGGTCCTGGCTGAGGGTGTTCTCTGTGTTCAGGAGTGGAGGCAAATTTTCCTCCTAAATAGTCTGAGGCCTGATGTGTTAGGCCCACACTGAATGTGACAAATAACCCACAACGGAAATTACAGTGATTAATGTGCTATTACCTTAGTATTAAATTATATGTAATATAGAAATTATAAATATATTAATGCCTATTTAGCTTAATTAAATTATGTAAACCCTTTTTCTGTTATGCATTGGTGTTGGGTATACAGCTCAGTGGTTAGACAATCATATACTCACTGAACAAAAAATAGTAAATTTGTGCAAAAATTCATCTGAATCACTGACAAATGTGCAGGAGCTAGGTTTATTACATCTTTGCCACTTTGATATAAAGTTTTATTTGTCTGTGCAAATAAAACTATCTGGTGTCTTTAATGCTATTTACCATATTCTAATATTTCCTAGTTCTGTTCATTTGTTGCACATACACAATGAGTTAACTTACCTTCTATTTTTCAGTTTTAACTTTTGACTTTAAAAGATACTAATAACTAGTATCCTTTTAGAAGTAAACTAAGACATTCTCACCAGGTTTTTAAATAGAAAATCAGCCAAATCTTTAGCTATCAAATAGGGATAATAGTTGTTCTATTATCCTGTGATTCTATTACAAGATCAAAGAGATGCTAGATATGAAGTCCTTTTCCAAAGGTAAAGGTTTAGAGTCTTTAATTAATAATTAATGGCCTATGTTTTGTAATTAATACTTGTTTTTGGATGATGCTGAAGAAGCTTTTACTACTGTGGCATCAATAAAACAAAGTTATATTTAGCAGAAAACATGGAGCTCTTGGAAGAAAGATGGATCTCAGATTTCTCTGACACAAAAGCACCTTGACATTTATCGTTTTAACTGTTTGCAAGTGGAATGACCCAGAAGCCACTTGACAAGAGATAATTTACAATTCTCCTGAAGATAAGTTTGAGAGAAGTTGATGTTGCATGAAAAGGAGAACTGGGCCAGCTAGCACACTTAATTAAGTAGTCAGCAGTTATTTCTTAACATAGCTTGCTGGTTTCTTTATTGAGAATTAAAAAAAAAACACTAATTAGGACACTGCAAGAGAAATCAAACTTTTTCTGCTTAGACTGTACTGGGTTTACATTTCATATGATGTGCTTTCTGTTCCTTATCTGATCCTCAGTGGATTTATCCAGCTTCCTTATATGCTGTGCTCTCTAAATCATCCACTCTGGATTTAAATCATTTTACTCACTGTATCAGACATAGATAACATGTTTTAGCAAGCATCCCTGTACACAGCACCCAGCTCAAGAACTAAATTAAAGCATTACTAATATGGTTGAAATGCCTGAGCCCTCCACTATTGCATATTGTCAACCTAGCTATTACCTCAAATTTGATGTTCATCATTTCTATAGATTTCACCATATGTTTTACCACTCATATGTTTATTCTAGAGAGAATATATAGTTTTTTAACATTGTGCAAACAATTTGCCCATCTGCTATAACTTGATTTTCTCTTACTCAATGAAAATAATGAAACAGAAATGAGAGCAATTGTTTTCACTGCTGTGTATTAATCCATTAGATATACCATTGTATGTGGTGATTTGTTGAACAATGTTTTTGTTGTTTGGTAGTAAAAAATGTGGCCACAGATATTATACATGATGCCTCCCTGGGCACATGTCTTAGTGACTCGGAGTATATGCCCAAGAAAGGAACAATTACTGGTGTGTAGTCCTTTAACTTTACAGAATCTTACCCAATAGTTGTCCAAAATGGTTGCATCAATTTATATATCTGCTATCAGTATGTAAGTTCTTGTTTTTATATAATATTAATTCCTGGTATCATCAGATTTTACACTTTTGCCAATATGTAGACTCAGTTGGTCTTAATGAACATTTCCCCGATTTTCAGTGTGGTTCAGCATTTTAAGGTTTTTTTATAAGCCTTCTGTGTCTATTTTTAAATGAGAGAGAAACATCGATTTATTGTTCCATTTATTTATGCATTCATTGGTTGATTCCTGTACGTGCCCTGACTGGGGATCAGACTTGAAACCTTGGCATGCCAGGACAACACTCTAACCCCCTGACCCATCCAACCTGGGCTGGTTCTGAATTTTTTATCTATAAATCTGGATAATATTAGGTCCCATATGGATATACTTAATTTCAAAAGGGTTAATACTTGAAAAACCCTAAATGTAATGCCTTATTTCACAAGGATACAGGGATGTAAGCTGTCATTGCTAAAACAGCAATGAAATATTTTTACATGTTAAATTAGTAAAAATTAAAAGGTTGAAAAATACCCGCAATTGGTGAAGTACGCCAAAATGTGAGAGATAATCTTATTTTGTTCATCGGGATGTGAACTGGTACACTGTATTTGGGTGGTAATTTGATAACAACATTAACATTTTATTCAGCATAACATCCAAATAAGGAATGTCACTTTTCATAATCTGTCCTTCAGAGATATTAGCTTAAGTGCACAAAGATGAAAGTCCTGACATATTTGCTGCAGCCTTATTTGTAGTAGCAAAAATTCATGAAAAGCTAAATATCTCAGGGAATGTTAATGAGATAATAATATGTCCAAACCGAGAAACACCAGGTAGTGGTTTAAGAGAATGAACTAAGTCTGTACCAACACTGTAATTTCTCTGTCATGTGTCGGAGGAAGTCTCAGGACAATTGCCTTCAGGTCTCCTTAATCGAAAATGTAACAAAAACAGAAACCAGCAAACACGATAAACTCTAACTAGAACTGCAAGTGTGCAAACATCATGCCAAATGGTTGTCAGCAGGGGTTGCTTCTGGGAGGAGTAGTCATCAAAGGGAAATTACACCTTTTAATAACATGCTTGTTTAAATTTGCATGAGTTTATTCCTATTATTTTTTTAGTTACCAACATGTTATTTATGTTGCTAAGATAAATGCAAGGGCCCAAGAGTAAGTTCCTAATTTTTTCCTGAGGGAACTCTTTTCACACCATGAGTTCTGTCCTTGCCACTCTTATTGCAGGGGTTGTGACCAAAAAGCAGGCAGGCCCCTTGGACAACAGTAAAGCAAACTGCCACGCTCCAGTACCAGACGTTAGCCCTGAATTTTAGCAGGACCAATGCATCATGTGTGAGAGTACATTGTGCTCAAGTTATTTTCTCTAGTTAATTAGCAATTTAGGCATGTATGCTAATGGTCCAGTACCTTTCTTCGTACATTTACATAAGCGTTCGTTATATTACATTACATTATATTATATTATATTATATTTATTATATTACATTCTCCCTCTTTTAATACACTTATATGAGTGTATTAGTGCTGAGGCATCTAAGCAGAAACCCTCTCACTTACCAACAGATGGCATGAGCAAGAAAGTCCTGTGAGGGAACCTCTGAGCCATACACAAGCAAGAGGATTATCAGGTCTAATTTGAGAACATCCAGACAAGCAAGGCAATATAGTTCTTTTTTTTTTAATGTCACTCAAAGAAAATGTCTTTTAAGTAAAAATCTCCTAGGTATTTGAAAATGTTTATATTATTTTTGAAGTATTTTTTATCACAAAAGGCAAAAATGTTTATTTGTACTAAAATATCATTAAATGTGTACTTTGGAATAAACAGTCCTTCAACTTTGTACATCCTAATAACATGCAGATTACAGAAATGTCCTAATTAAATTAGACATTGCTTTAGGCATTAGGATCAAGAGTGGCTGTGGAGTTCATGGTATCCTTCATGGGCTGAAAATAAATATAAAGATGAAGTAGAAAAGTAAAAATTTGACGGCAGAAACAGGACAAGTGGAAAGGGGAAGACAGATAAAAAAGAAGAGGAAAACGAACAAAGATTAACCAAACAGGAAGACAGTGGTAGAATTTAATTCGCAAAAGATGTATTATATTTCACACACTCATTTTACATAAGTAAGAATATGATGAATAATAAGTATGCACCACCTGCTATTTTGTATAATTTCTGTCTTTGATATTTGGCCGTACACGCCCAAGTTTGAGCTCAATGGGACCTCTGGGGGCACTGAGACATTTGAAAGCTGCAATTTGCCAGGAGCACACAGCTGGCTGGTGTCACAACGGGGATTAGACGCCAGGCCTCCAGCCATTCAGCCTGGCTGGCACTCTTTATCCACAACATTCAAATGGCATCACAGCCTGCAGTGCCCAGAACTTAACACAGAGCACGAGTCAAGCTAGAATTTGCAGGGGGTAGAACTATGTGTATTTATGAGGAGGAAATACATGACCAAGGGATGAGGAATGGGACTATCTGTTGTGAAACAGCATCTTGTATAAACGGAGGTAATTCTCTTTCATGTACGTGTCCAGAACACATCATTAAAATTCACATGAGTTATTGCCTATTACTGCCTGTTCTACTATTGCCTGCTTCCCCAGATGATGAATGAAGCCAGCATAAACGTTATAGATTTTTTTAAGCTGCATATAATATGGGCAACAGCAATAAACTTGCGACATTTCACCTCACTCAGCAAACATAACACAAAGGTCAGGAAGGATAAATGTTTGTGAGAGAGAGGGAGAAAAATGTATTACTACAACTTCATTGTCTTCTACTGAGTGATGATGCATCACATTTAATATTTGTATGAAAAATGGGATCCAAATGTATGCAAAGGAGGAGAAGTAATTTATCACACTAAAGATTTGTGGCAGGGCTATATGGAAAATCATCAGTGAGGCAATTTATAGGAAAAGTCATTGTGGTGAATGTTTATTACTCTTCATGTTTTCTTTGAATCATCTGATGCGTTGTTCAATAACTACATACTGAGCGTCTTCGCTAGGAACAGTGCTGGGCTCCGAGGAACAGAAGCAGAGCAAAGGGGAGACATGTAAAGAGATAAGTTTTGTGAGAGTTGCTAAGCTGTCACCTCAGCTCTCAAGTGGGAGGCCCTTCTTATCATTTGATAAGAAAAGAAGGTGACCTAGTAGAATATGAACTTTAAAATATAATCCTATTAATGAAAAATAGGTCGTTTTACTCCATTTTATTGTGAGAACAGCATATTGTATTTACCTAAATAATCCAAGAATAAAAGAATTATAGTTCCATTTTTAACATTCTCCCTTGTTTTTACAGGGAAGCCAAATGATGCATGTACCATATGTTATAACAATTACATTTTTTTAAAAAGGAATAATGGTTGCTTATGAAAGTTTTCAGGCTTGAAAAATTCCATGGAATTAAAGAAATGGGACATCTGAGACTGTGAAAACACCTGAGAGTATTTTCAAATCCACTACGCATTATCGGACACGTGACCGAGACAAAAAAGTCTCCTCTTCTGTTGAGCTTTCGGGCTGCACCCTGAGTTATGCATTGATTTAGCTTCGCCTCTCTTGGTACAATCTTTCCACAAGTAAATACATTGTGAAAACTTAAAATAATAAAATTTCACAAACATTCCTAAGATTGCCTCCTCATAATAAAGACTGTGATTTTTTCATATGAGAATAGACTAAATTGCACAGGTAATTTTAAACTAATACTAGTTATTTTTTCAGTATGAAACTTAAGGGAAAAATGCTGTTATGACTTTATTTCAGAAGTACTCCAGTATCAACAGAAATGAAACTTATCATAAGAACCTATTTTATATATTGTGAATATAATTGGTTCAGATCATGTAGTCATTCAACAAATATTTAATAACATATTTGTGAAAAATTCCTAAATGGGGTATTGCAGAGAATACAAAAACTATTATAGTTGCAGTTATTGTCATTAACATATTTATTTGATGATTTATATTTCCCCAGTACTTCTCTATATATTATATCATTTAACATCTAAAGCATTTCTCTCAGATAGGCAGGATAGGAATTAAAATCCTCATTCAATGATTAGGAAACTAAGGTTCAGGGCCAGTGCCTCTTACACCAGATGGCCAGGAAAGAATAGCGCTGGGCTTCCAGTTCAGGCATCCTTATTCTCCTCTCCCACTGACCCCTGCTGGCCAGGAGGTCACACCCCTGTATACACACACACACACACACACACACACACACACATTCACATGCACACACAATCAACGACATGGTACTGCAGGCCCTAGGGAGGTAAAGACAGAGTGCTGATGGGGTTTATGATCAGGGAAAGTCACATTCAGCTGATAGTAAGCCAGGCACCCTTCATGGAAGAATTGGTATTTTATTGCGTGACATTTATCAAGTGTCTGCTCTGTGCCAACTGTGTGATAGGCTATGCATTTAGAGATAAACAGCACTTCATTCTCTGCTTTCAGTGAGCTCAGAGAGGGCAAAGCAAGACAATTATAGCTCAGGCTACAATGCAGAAAAGCACATTGCTTTCTCAGGTAGGAGAGGCATGTAACTCAGACTACACCGAAGAGATACCATCTGAGCACCATCATGTATGTTATTCTCTAAGCAATGGGAAGATATTGATAGAGTTTAATGAAGAGAGGTAAATCTGCCATGATAGGGAAGAGACTTATTACAAAGAGGGCTTTTGGGAGGTTTTTGCAGCAATTCAGTCAGTAAATATTTAAGGCCCATAGTAAGACAATGTCAGCAGAGCTGGAGAGTACAGATTTGAGAGGTCAAATGAGCATATTTGGGGACAATTTATAAGCTGGGAATAAAGGAAGGGATGTGATTTTCATATTCTGAAAAGATTTTAACACATGAACACTTGTCCCATTGAACTGAGGAATTTTATGCTAAAGGAAAAATTTTATGCATGAGTAAATCCTGGCGCAAGATTATTTAATATCAATATCGATTAGAACATAGAATATAAAAAGGAAGGCCAGGAGAGGTTTATATAGGGCTTACTAGTTACCAGCACTGTTTCAACTAATTTTTTCTTTAATACTGCCCATCCCAGTGAGGTAGGTAAGTAAGATTATTATCCTCTTTCACACATGATTAAGCTGAGACAGAGTAAAATAAAGTAACTTGCCCAACCAGTTCTGACTAGATAAGAGCAATGCCAGAATTCAGTCTCAGGTTGTTCTCACATTTAGCTGCTATGACTGTTACACCCCAGGTCAGAGCCCTGCAATCCTTGGATAGAGAGTAACAACTTTGCTGAACTATTTAATAGTTGACGTTAAAGTTACAGGCTTTCAGACAGTGTGAAAACAGTGATATTTTATATATTTCTAATTTTTCTTTTTTATTCTAGAAAACTCACACTTCTGGTCTTGAAAGAATCAAGCATTCTAATTACAAATCACACTTGCAAGGAAACAATATGAAATATGAAAATACATGACTTAAAAATCAGTCACATATGGTATATTTACAGTATTTGTACCATGCAGTATATATAATAAATTTATACCATAAAGTATAAAGTGTATACATTATATTTGCTACATAATTATGTGCAATACATTTACAGTATCTATTTCTCAATAAATAAATAGGCAAAGGGAGACAACTGAAGTGATGTTTCATGTTAGGGAAACATTTGCACAAAATTTGAATTTGACCTTGTAAAAAGGGATGAGAACACTAAGAGGTGGATTGTGGAAAAAAAAAGAAGAAAGGCAATTGGAAAACAGATCCTTGGAGAATGCCTTTTATGTTCTGTGCTTTAGGAAGACTAACCAATAAGAGTAGGAATTGAAGGAAGGGGAGAGAGGAGGTGGGGGCTAGGTTAGCTTGGCAGGACGAAGGAGAAAGGAAATAAAGGTACCAGTGCAAGAAGCACTTAAGAAGTATGCTATACAAGCTTCCTGTAACTAGGGACCTTACCTGCCACGCTGAATGCTGTGTCCCCAACACCTAAAGTGGGAATAGTAAGTTCCCCCAGATACTAGAATGAATAAAGTAGATTAAAACAGAGATGGTTATAGAGGGTATGAGCAGAACAAGGGAGAGTAACGAATTACTCTGAAAAATCATTATAAAATCAATGATTGCTAGAGTTATGATGCCATGATCTAAAAGGAAAAAAAATCAACGTAAAAATGAGATTTGTAGGATAATATTTTCAGGGTTTTCTCTCCTTGTTTTTATGGAAATTAGTTGGAATGATACGGGAGTAGACATTTTCTAGTGAGTGACCCCAGAGGGTGAGAGATTGAATCTATTATCTCCAGCTAGGAATTGACTATTTGTTGTGGCATATTCTAAACCCAGCACCGTGCTTGGGAGATAACTAAGGTGACAGTGACGTTTCGGGAAACGTGCATAACAAGTTGAATCCGATCATGTTAAAAGGGATGAGGCTGCTAAGAGGCAGAGTGTAAAGTAAGAAAAACAATTGGATAATGCCTTTTTACATTTTTTTAAATTTGTTGTGACAGTGTGGTGATTGCTGGGAGGAAGGGGGTATGAGGGGACTAAATGGTATGCAAAAATAATTAAAAAAGAGAATGCCTTTTTAATTTAAGATGTAAAACTATAAGATAGTTAAAGGTAATCAGAGGGAGAGGACAAGTGCCAACATGGTAAGATTTTACTTGGCAGTAGTAAAGAGAAGGAGCTGAAAGAGGAAAAGCTAGTAGCAGTAGAGAGAGGGTATTTCAAGAAGCAAGTGTTTGATTACTAAATTCAAAGAAGCTAAGAAAGCTTATCTGACAAAAAAAGATCATTGGATTTAGAGACTAGGAGATCCTAACTGATGAAAAATTAGGAAATTTCAATAGTAAAATCAGGGTCAAAGTTTGGAAGTAGCGAATGTCAGAAGTTCAACAATGGAAGGAGAGAGATTTCCTGTGGTCTCCATATTTTGAAGTCAGGATTGCTTGGAGGTGCAGCTTTCACCAAACTTCACATGAGCTGCAAAGGAGCTGCCTCCCTCCCTGCATATGAAGCAACCTATACTGTTTCACTGAAGGGAATGGCAATTTACAAATACAAAAATATAAAGCAAAAATAAGTCATGTCCTGTTCTTCCCCTGCCTTTCTATTAAATAACCATGCAGGGTTCTCTAGACTGTACCGACTGTGCTACATTAGCAGCACCAATGAGCAGAAAGACCCAAGAGAAAGAGATGCATATTGGATGCATCATCAGCACTGTTATTGGCTTATATCATCTGGGCTTACAATAAAAAGTGGAAGAATCAGCAAGTTACTTGTACCCAGGAGATTATCTTTTCTGCAGTTTGACCTAGAGTGTCTTTTAGAAGGACTCCTCTTTGCTGAGTTTCTCAAAGTTGATATTAAATATTCAATTAAAGTAGAACTCAGTGAGAGTATCTTTATCTACACTTTGCAATTAGTTTTGAGTCTTGAGGCATAACTTCAATTCTAACATTAATCAACATAATTATTCAGTAATTTATGATAGTATCTCTTATAGGGTGATTGTACAGGCTGGGAAGTCAGAAGTAAAGCTGAGAGCTTTTCTGCCTTTTTCTCTGCTTCAGGAGTTGATGTAGGGAAAAATGACTACATATAAAGCACTGGTATTGTTTAACTCATTTTAGAACATTGTCTTTGGAATTATATGCAGAACTTTGACACATTATTTGGATATTTTCAATGATAGTAAATGTTCTTTTTTGAGGATGAATGTAGATTAGGAAAGTGGTTTTAAATTTTGGAGGCATTCCTGGGGAATAAGGTAGAGAACAACATGAGAAATTTTTATCTCTACTCCACTGAAGAGTAAATTCAAAGAAGTGCTACCAATTTCTTTGTGCATCATGTCAACAGTGTCACGTATCTGTTATATTGAGAACTTCAGTATCAGCATGCAGAAACACTCGTGAACATTTGGGGGCTAGAGTGTGAAAAGAATAGCACTGAGCTGTTCACCTTGGGATGGTCGCTGCAAAGCGGGTGAACGGAATACCTCCACTCAGGTCAGCATTCCTTGGCAGCAAATCACAGTGATGTTCTTGTCATGGTTGGGGACACAGGCAGTGACTGACTGAAGGTAAAGAGGGACCTGAGCAATGTGGACCAAATGGCAGTTAATTGGATGTGTAGAAAGGGACATTAAAAAAGAAATATCTAGAAAACTAGAGGATATAGACAAATAAACAAGTGAATATGTGCCATGAAGAGATAGAGGAAGAAGGTTGAGGGAACCCAGGGATAGTTGGAAGGGAAGGGATCTTGTTGTAAAATTATGTTCATTGGAGAATCAGCTGAATTTTCTGGCAAAAAAAGTGCCTTCTAAGTTAGGTGAATTGTAATCTCTTATGAAGTTTTGTACAGCTTGTGCCTGTTGTTGGGCCAAAGCCAGATGTTTCCAGATGGCCATGAGAACCAGCAGGCCCCCTGACAACTCAGCCCAGAGCCTAAAACAAATGGAAAATGAAAGGTATGACTCCGTATGCATTCAGACTGTGGCATCCGTTATCAAGCATTCTGCTGATGCTGTGGCTGCTCTTCCTATCACAGAAGCTATTTTCCTTAAGATGAAGGGAGGTCTTGTTAATAAATCACATTGCCTGATATTCCTGTACTATTTAGATGACATACTAACACTGCAGGAAATGAAATAAAATAAGCCCAGAGAGAATTTTATAGTAATTTCCTCCTCTTATGTGCCATATAGTGTCATCAATTTCTGAACAAACTTAAGATTTAAGATCTACACATCAGTACACATATCCATATATAAAATAAGAAACCACCACAAGATTTTCCTAGAAAGGTTTTAACAGCAAAAGGACCCTTTCAATGTACCTGAAAAATAAGCATAGTCAAACACATTAAAGGTTATTTTCAACTTCTGTACTCAGTCCAAGACAAAAATATAAATGTGAATAAGAGGCAGGAATCTCACCTTTGTTTTATGTTAAAGTGGGAAATAAAGGTAAAGAAACAAATTCAGTTTTCTGAGATACAGGACAGTATTCCACAGAAGCTTGGTAATAAAGGAGATTTCAATTGATATGTTACACAGATGTAACCTAGAAATCCCAGAAAACTTACATTAGAAAGGCAGAAATTACTTGAAGATTAGTAAATATTTAAATGGAAGTGAGAATATTTAAAATGGGAAGATTAGTAAATATTTAATGTTTACACTCAAACAAATAGCCAATCTTGCTTTCCTTTTTTTCATATATAATAGTTGCTAAAATTACTGCCTATTACTTATTCATTGTCTTCAAATTGGTTACTAGAATCTGTATATATTTTAGCAGTGCTCTAATTTATTAAGTAAATTTATTTTTACATACTCCATAATTATAAAGCAAATATATTTTTATGAAAGAAATAAAATGAAATAAAATAATATTGGTCCTATCCTTTAAAGGGGGTTAATTAATTTTAAATGATGCTTAGTATTATGCTCTGGGTTGTTAGATTACGTTCATGGATAGCTGATTTCTATTCCTTAGGTTGAAATGACTCTTGACATTAAAAAATACCAGCAATTTATTCAGTCAGAGCCACGTGAATCTGACATGGAGGGCGTCAACACTGTGGATCGTTTCTGTGGGGCACTTCAGGGAATCAGTTTGGACAAAGTACCCCCTACTTCTCAGACAGATATGTTCAAATTCGTGTTACCAAAATTATTTTGACTACGTTGTGGGGAACAGAATGGAAGGAGCACAACTGGATGGAGAAGGAGAGTTGGGCTGGTGTTCCAGTAATCTGAGTGAAAAGAGCAGAACTGTCCATCAGTTAAGAACATGGAGTTGGAATCCAGAGTGCCTGGGTTTGAACATAGCATTGCTCCCTGTCCAGCTGCAAGGGCTTGAATACATCACTTAGTCACTCTGTGTGTCGATTTTCCTATCAGTAATTTAGGAATAATAAGAGTTCCCACCTCAAAGGTTATCATCAGAAATAAATGAGCTAATGTACTAGAGAACATGCTAGGCACAAGGCAAGCACGATAAATATGTAGCAGTGAACTAGGATGATTAGAATAGAGATAGAAGTGGGCCATGTTTGAGTACATTTAGGTATGAGAAGGAGCAATACTTGGGGATGGTCTGACTAGAGGAAATGGGGAAGGTAGTGTCGTATGCCATTCACTGAAATACTAAAAATATTAGAAGATAAGAGATCATGTGAACAGTGGGGACTTTCATATTTAAAAAAAACACATATATATATTTTTAGAATGATGGTCCTGAGCCAAAATATGTTGCCAATATTCTTTGTTTTGTATGGACTAGAACATGATAACTTAAGTCCACAGCAAAGATAAAAATTAAGTGTTCTGAACTTCACTTAATTGCTACTTGACCGAGTGACCAAGGTGAGAGGCAGGTTTCCTTCTGGTGACAGGACTAGGGTGGCGAGCCTGGTATCCATTTTCTCTTAAAGAAGTTTGGGTCATCGGTAGAACTCTTCATAAGCACACTGACCTTCTAGAATAAACACATCATTAGCACAATGAAGCCTTCTAAAATAATCAATATTATAGGGAATGACATATTATGAATGTGTATATAAACCCCAGGTAACTGCAGCTTGTTCTTATAACTACTGATTTTTACTTGTACTCTTTTTTTTTAATGGGATGGTCCTAAAATATGTTTACACTCACATTGTTTGTCAAAAAAATAATGTAGATATTTTCATAAGCCTAGAATTCTTATTTAAAGTCTATATAATTCTTTGAATTTCTTAGAGTGCTATGTAAATAAGTGCTCATATATTTCATGGATCATTGATATAAACTCTGTTTCTTTAGATTTATTATTTTGTATTTTATATAAAAGGGCATTACGTTTCAGGCAAATCCATGATTGTGTGCCGATTACAATGATTTATCCTTTCTGTTTTCCCTCTTCTCCTAGTCTGCTCCCAGTTTTCAAGAGGAGTCTATGCCATTTTTGGATTTTATGACAAGAAGTCTGTAAACACCATCACATCATTCTGTGGGACACTCCATGTCTCCTTCATCACGCCCAGCTTCCCGACTGATGGCACGCACCCATTTGTCATTCAGATGAGACCTGACCTCAAGGGAGCCCTGCTTAGCTTGATTGAATACTACCAGTGGGACAAGTTTGCATACCTCTATGACAGTGACAGAGGTAAGTGAAAATCTCTCTATCTCTTGATATTGGTTCACATCCAATGCCTACACTTGGCACTTATATCTGATGTTACAGAGCTCCGTAGCTGCATTAAAGTTCAAGCACTACATGGTTCAATTTTGCTATGTAAATGAAAAATACAATTTGAAACCTGGTAACATATTTAGAAAGAAAACAAAAAAAATTGTGAATGTACAATTTACAGATATAGACTGTGTCAGCCCAATGCCCAGTTATAATGTAGGAAGCCCACATTAGCAGTTAAGGCTCCATGGTGACTGGATTACTAGCTCAAGGTCAGTAAAATGGATGCCTTGAAAACTGGTTTAAGTGAAATTTGAATTAATACATAAATAAGAACTTCTACAGAAACTCATAGATATTAAATATTTCCACATATAAAAGTTTTGCCAGGCAGGCCTAATTATTATTAACCTTGCTTTAAAATGAGGTCACCAAATCTCAGAGAAGTTAAAGGACTTGCTCGTGATCCTCCCACCTGTGGTCCCGCTGAACAGAGATTTTCTGACACTGTACGCATGGTTTTTTCGCAATTCTGTCTAATTGTTTATGGTGAGATGTTCTTGACTACCCTGTCAGTTGGGTAGGTATTAGCTAATTACACAACTTTCTGGGGAGGGGGGGTCCTTCCATGTGTCTTTCGTGTCTGTTCTTGAGAAGTTCACTATTAGCAGAAATTTAATACTTACATGTTGTAGAATCCCAGATGACTTAACCATTCCTGGGTCCACAATTCAGCTTCAGTAGGTCTGTGTACCTCCTCAAATCATATGAACATTCCATACACATGTTCATTTATGTAATTTTTAGAAACAGTGACCATAAGCAAACTGGAAAGGGTTAAAAAGCATTGCTGTAAGAGTACCTAAGTACTCTTCTTCAGCAGCCTGCTTCCTGGAATATTTAAAGGTTCAAATGAAAAGTAGAAACCTGTTTTGACCAAGATGGGGTGCCTTGTTAACCGGCAAGGGCAGACAGGAAGAGAGCCAGCTGTCAGTCAATTCTCCATTGATCAGTTTGTAGTCATTTGCTGCAGCGGGCCTGAGTCAGGAGTGCTCAAGCTAGGTGTCTGGTTCTCTGCCCCGTCCTCCCAGCCCTGACAATGAGAACACTGAGTGGAAAAATGAGTCAGCACTATACAAGCGGAAAAGTTTGCCTTGTCAACAGCTTTTTTTCCCGGACTTTGAGAAGGGAGAGCTTTGTTCTTCCCACGGGAAATGGAAAACTAAAACACAGAACTGTTTAATGTGAATACGGACTGCAATGTGCTGGACAATTCCAAACCACACTTTTTATTAATGTGATATCAAGGTTTTTAAAACTGATCCTAATCCTGGCCTTTCCTCTTGCTCTCTGCAGACTCCTGGAGTACCCTGTTATGCTAATAAAACCAGCCTGAAATTGGTAGTATTCCCAGTGCCTCCCTCACCCTTGCATCCTTTGATGTGATTTGCACTGAAACATATTTTATCTCTAGACACTGTTCTTTTCCACTGTTATGACTCCAGACCAGGCCACTGTCTGGAGTCATAACAATGAAACACATAACACTCTCATGTGTTTGTTCCCCCGTCTCTCCAATTCCACACTTGTTTTTTCTTGATTCAGTTCCACAAAATAACCAGAATTTTAAAATGCTTTTAAATGCCTCTCTGACCACATCACCCCCTTGCTTAAAACACTTCAGTGACTTTAAGATCTTACAGTACCTGGTTCCTGACAATTTACCCCACTGTTCTGCCCACTCACTCACGATGCTAAAGCCATCTAACTTTATTTTGCTTCTCAGATGCATCAAACTCTTTCACCTTGAATCTCTGCACATATCTCTAATTCTCTCTCCTCTTTCATGTCTGTTTATATAGCATTTATACAGAAGTGCATTTCATACTGTTATTCTCTTTCAAAGCAATCTCTTCTTTTCCTACATAGTGCTTATCACAATTTATAATTAATAGTGATGTTTATTCTTTGACCCAAGAAATGCTATTAATCTTCTACTATGCTCCAGGGACTGTTTTACTCACACAGGCTAAGCATTATGCATTTTCTGTAAGATCTGGCTAAAAGCCCCAGGAAGGCAGTACCCAGTACACTGGTATACAGTTCTTAACTGTACTCACAGTACTTACGATAATGCTGGGACAGAGTTGATATTCAATCAATAGTGGTAATCAGGGAATGAGTTTAGCCTCTGTGTATTTTTGGTTTGAGATGATATTAGAACCAGAATCTTGCTTGCTAAATCAAAAGATCTGAAGATGAATTCCCTTTATTGTTTCACAAAGTTGAAGGTGACATTTTTACATTAGAGACATACTTTGTCCTCACTGTGCCCTCTGGTTGAAACAGAACTTTTGAGAAAATTTAAATAGACAACAGCTGACATAAATAGAAAAAGAGAAACTCTAGTATTTGAGGAGAGAGACCAAAGCAAGCTCTGGGAAATGATCTGGTAAGATGTATGGATTTATAATATATAATTGTGAAAAGAACCCGAGGCATTTAAAATGATTTTGTTAATACTTTAGAATTATTAAATGAAATTTAGTGAGATAATCTCTAGTCATTGTATTATACAAATTGATTTGAGTTCAAGTGCATCATTGAGAGAACATTAGAGTTATAATAAAAATTACCTACCTAAGGATACATTTTCAGGTTTTCATCAAATAGCTGCTCATATTTTAATATGAAGAGTATTGCACTGGCCTTTCATCTGAAACTATTTTCAGAGATAAATGTGTAAGACTGAAAACAGTGGCGTAAGATTTGACCTTCATGTAGTGTTTTACCTGACCCATGGAAATGGGATTTTTTGCTATGTGATTTTTTCTTATTATTAATTGAATTTTAGCGTTGCCATTAAAATTCATTTATAAAAGTTTATTTAGGCATTCATCACATGACCTGGTTTCTTTCCTTTGGTTCTTAAGCCATGTTTTTTACATTGCAGGGGAGCACCTCCTCACCTCAGTGTTGCACGGTTAACAAGGCATCCGTCTATGCTCCCTTTACTCATAGTATGTGTGCTTTCAAAACTAGATCCCATGATTCCACCTCTCAGCTCCCATCTCTAAGGGCTGCGGTTTCGACTGATTTGGTCTGTTCTTCACGTGGTACTCTCTCCACTTCTGGAATTATATGCTGTTTTTTTTTTTAATTTTTTTTTCATTGTTAAACAACCTTTACTTTTCTGAGAGTCTAAGTTGATCTTCTTTTGCACAACATAGGGCCCAAGCATGCAAATGGCTCTCCAACATTCTTTCCTGAATATGAATTAGATGAAAAAGGCTTAAAATGTTTCTGTTTCTTCATTGCACTGCTCTTAACAATTAATCTTTTCCTGCATCCAACTACTCATCCTAGTGCTGAGCCACAAGTCCAGGAGAGTGCATCCAGGTGTAAACAAAACAGAACAAAGATGTCTCCTAATCTTTACACAGATTATCTTTGACTATCTCAAGTTCACTGGTGAGAGGAGGGCTGAAACTGTTCGCTGGGTGCTGTGTGACCTTTTAAAACTGCTGGTGTCTTCACGTTACCCAAGCTAAGTGGCATTGGCCTGGGAATACTTCATGACCCAGTGCTCTTTCCAAAAGCCCCATGGTATTCCTCCATAGTGAGTTGGTAGATCGATCTCCAATACATTTTAAACAGTAGAGCAATGGGGTTACCTATGTTAATGCTTTAAATATAGAATTATCTTTGAATAATTCTGTGCACATGTACTAAATTCGAACAAGGACTTAATCAAAATGTGTTTCTTATTTATCAGTTCAATGTTAGTAAGATAAGGTAGTAAGTACATTTCTATAGACAGTAGGTAACACCAGAACCAATGGTTTATGTCTTCATGTCTCGGTTTTGACTTTGAGCCACACCATTCTCCTAAAAGGAAACACTTTGATTCCGGTTCCAAGAAGACATCATGCATAGAATAAAAATTCTTCCAAATTATAATTTTTTTCAGATGTTCCTGGGAAAGTAAATGAGGGAAATATATGTTAATCTAATCTGGCCTAGGCATACTGCCATGATTTAGTGATCATGAATATTAACTTCTGTGCCTGAAAGATGAATAAGGCCGTGAATTTTAAATGGAACAAAGAAAATATTTTTAAGAAGAAAGACATGGTCTGAATGAAATATACTTATCTGCAGTAATAATTTTTTAATTCTGCCCATTAATGTCCAAACCAAGACATTTGGACTTCACCTGTTTTTAAACTGATGGATTTTCTATAAAACCTCTCACAGTTTTATTAACACTAGCTCAAAATGAGACTGAAATAATGCTACCAATACTTTCAGAGAGTTTTACAAAGATTAAAATAGGTTATAAAGCTATAACTAGTCTAGTAAAAACTAGGAACATGAGGAGGTAATGCAGTCCAACAATACTTTAGCAATTCTGTATTTTAGCCAAATGTCTGAGAATTTACAGGTTACTTTTAGACCCTTGTAATATTCTTTTTTTTTAAAGATTTTATTTATTTATTTTTAGAGATAGGGAAGGAAGGGAGGAAGAGAGGGAAACATCAGTGTGTGGTTGCTTTTTTTTTTAAGATTTTATTTATTTTTAGGGAGGGAAGGGAGGGGGAGAGAGAGAGAGAGACAGAGAGAGAGAGAGAGAGAAACATCAATGTGCGGTTGCTGGGGGTTATGGCCTGCAACACAGGAATATACAGGAATATACCCTAGCTGGGAATCGAACCTGGGACACTTTGGTTCCCAGCCCGTGCTCAATCCACTGAGCTACGCCAGCCAGGGCTTGACCCTTGTAATATTCTTGAGGTTGTTTTAGAACATATTTTAAATACATTTATTAGGAGGAATAGTTAATTTTCTCAACTTTTTTCTATTGTACATAAGCAACTGTGCATTTTAAGGTTTCTTTGTCCTAAGTAATTCAGTATTAAGAAATCAGTAACAATAACTCAAATATCTTGATACAGTAGTACAGACATTAGCGATGAATGATCAATACCTACCATTAGCTTTAAATAAGCCAATGTTCATGAAGAACTCCCATCGTTCATGCCTGTTTACATTCTGGATTAAGGGATGAATTGTACTTACAAAGATGCTTCTGTGCTAGTGAGCGTGAAAGAGAAAGAAGCCTCTCTCTATTAATACTCTCCTAATTAGAATATGGTACCAGGACCCCAAGATCATGAATTCATGTTATATTTTAAGAATTTCATCTTGCCCCAATAGTTGTAACATGCATTTTCAGTGATTTTTTAAAAAGATTTTATTTATTTACTTTTAGAGAGGGAAGGGAGGGGGAAAGAAAGAGAGAAACATCAATGTGTGGTTGCTGGGGGCCATGGCCTGCAACCTAGGCGTGTGCCCTGACTGGGAATCGAACCTGCGATGCTTTGGTTCGCAGCCCATGTTCAATCCACTGAGCTACGCCAGCCAGGGCCATTTTCAGTGATTTTTAAAATTTAAAATGATCTGATAATTTTAAAATCATAGGACATTAAAAAAAACTTTTAGTTATGGGGAATGAGGAAATCAAGTTGAGAGAGTTTGAGAGGGTTAGTTCCTATTACTGAGAAGAAGAAAACAAAGACTATGGATTACTCAACATGGGCCAGCAGTCTCTTCAAACTGTGAGTCAGATCATCCCATGGTTTGTGACGTACGTCCCTGTGCTTGGGAGATGATTTACTACTATTTAGTGTCTTCTGACAAAACTAAATTCATCAAGTCTGTTATACACTCAGCAGCTTAGCTTCTCAATAAATGGATTTTTTTTTCAGTTTCACAGGTTACAGAATATCAATTCTTAGAGTTTTAATAACAGAATTCACACCAACTGAGTTATTTTGACACATAGAATAAATGAGTCTGAAACTCAGCCATTTTGTTAAATGAATTCTTATTGATTTTATACATCATTTTCTCTGACAAGATGAGCTGCCAATAAATATTAGGTTTAGAAATATCACTTGATAAAACCCATTTACAAATAGTCATTTATATTTAAAATTCTTATAACATATATTGAAAGATAGGACAGAATGTCAAGAACATCAGCACTTGAAATTTATTTCAGTGTGTGGTAAAGTTCACAATTAAATAACAAGGAAATGAAATAGTTTATTGTCTGGAAGAAAGGAAGCCAACATGTAAATGCTGTAATGTGTGGATAGCACACAGAACATCATCCATGTGTGTAATGATTTTAAGGAAGTGACAAGAAAAAGCTGCATAATGACTGGAATGTGGAAAAGGAAAACCTAGACAGTAGGAGAGGGTTAGAAAATTAGCTTTTCTTCCTACTTGGAAGGAGAACTGGATAGATTTAATAACTGTGTTTAAGCATATATATAGCTGTTGAATTGGTCATGATGACCAGCTGTGTGTTCTGTCTTCACTGATGAGAAACAGGAAAAGGATCTGAAATGTATCATGGAAAGATTTAATTTACTTGCAGTGAATCACAGGTGATCTGTGAAGTTTGCAAAAGATGTTTTTATCACTAAAAGATTTTTTTATAATGGCATGTTATCTCTGTTTAAATTTTCCTCTTCAGAAATTCTTGTTTATATTTTTTGTTACAAAACTGGGTAGAGGAAACTGATTTTGTTGTTTTACCAAAAAAAAGTCACTTTAAGTTCAGTGTATAGTTCAACTCCAAATTGAAATAATAGTAATTTATTTTAAATTTTCACTATGGAATACTGTAAATGACAAAATAGGATAATATAAAGAACCCCCCAAGGACTGTTAACTCAGCTTTATTAATGACAAAAATATGAGGAATTCTGTTTTATTTATCTCCATTACTTAGAAGCAAATATCTAAGATTATGTCATTTTATCTGTAAATATTACAGTGTATATTTTGAAAACAACAAATATTGTGGTTTTAAACATAACCACAATATTATCATATATAAGCAACAATAATTTATTAATATCTTCATTTTTTTACACTCTGCTTGAATCAGAATATAAGGTCCATATATCATAATTGGTTAAGATATCGTTTAAGGTTTTTATAATGTAATGCAGAGTTATTCACTGAATTTTGATGATTATAACATTATGGTTTTTAGCATATTTCTCTTTGCTATGTATTTCTTATAAATTTGTAATTTTGTCATGGCTGCATGGCTTAGTTGGTTAGAGCATCCTCCTGTGTACCAAAAGGTTGTGGATTTGATTCCCAGTCAGGGCTCACACCTAGGTTGTGTGTTCAATCCCTGGTCAGGATATGTATGGGGAAAAAGCTGATCAATGTTCCTCTCTCACATTGATGCTTCTCTCTATCTCTCTCTCAAATCAATAAACATATCCTCAAATGAGGATTAAAAATAAATAAACTTACACTTTTATCTAGAAGCTTGATGAGATTCTAGTTTACCTTTTTGATGTGAATCCTTCCTAGATGGTGTAGAATATTCTCAGTAGGAGACACTTAACTTCCCATTGTCTCTTTTTGTGTTGTTAGCATCAGTTTTGATTGTTGACTCAATGCATTAATTCACTGGGTGCTGCAAGATGGTTATAATTCTAAATCTATATTCGCTTATCATGTATTGGCTGGACTCTTTCCAAAGAGAACTGCCCCCCTTAATTAATTATTATTCTGAGTGTAGTTCATATAGGAGACACAGGAAAACATTTGTCTCCCTCACTTCATTTACCAGTTTTCAATATAATAACTTGGCCCTCTAGTGTCCCTTCAATGGCAACCAAATTTTTAAGACAAAAAATCCTTACAAACTATGGATTTAAAGTATGTTTTGTATTTAAGTCTTTTGCAGTTATCATTATTATTATTCAAATTACCTTATCTTTATTTAAAGTGATCCTCACCAAATTGACTCCTGAGTTTTTTAACACAGTGCTGACAGTTTTGAAGAGCTCCCTTGATCTCTGGTATGACAAGATGTTCTAGGCCCTTCTTGTATACTCGTGGCCAATATAGAATTAATACCATTTTTAATGATATCTGTCAGGTTCAAAGAGTTTTCGACAACATGTAGAATGCCCATGTTTTTGCCATGATAAATAGATCTAAATAAATTTAGTACCTGAATGAAGCTTATAGAGCAATGTGATCACGTTAGGTAAATCCCACATTTTTAAGGGCAAAAGGGATCAATATTCTTTTGAGGAAGATGCAGGTCTCTTGGGAATCAGGAAGATGATGTGAAGAGTCCTGAATTCTTGTTGCAGCCTTGACTCTGTGCTGTTTACACAACAGACAGACTTGAGTTGGCTGTGAAGACTTGAAGTCATGTGGAAGACAGTCATGTACTGGTTTTCTAAGTGCTAAACTGTAGATTTAATTCAAGGAAATAAATTCCAAGTTTTTCCCTCTAAATTCTACATATGAAATAATGCACGGGAAATTGTAAACAAAAATAAAAAATGTTTAAGTTAGATGATACTATAAGCATAGTTACTAATAATAAAATATACTTGCATTTGGGAAGTTAAGTAAATGTAACAAATCTGTGCTAGAAAACTAACTCCGACCATCTGATTAATAGGTGAACATGTTCATTTCTATGGGATCAGTCCCAATAACAAAACTGATACAACAGAAGGCTGAGTGGGGGAAAAAACACTTCTGAGTAGAAAAATAGGAAGAAATAGAGATTATTGGCTATTAGACTCAAATAGACCCACATAGATTCATCTCACTGAAAATGTACTCAACTTCTGTTAATATGATGTGACAGAGTATCATTTATAATGAACATCCTTTTTCAATCTATAAGAGATAGAAATGTTTGTAATGTCTTTTGATTTCACTTGAACCAGAAATATTAAAGACAAATACCATATGATTTAACTTATAGGAAGAATCAAATGAGCAAAATAAACTAATGAGCAAAACAGAACCAGAGGCATGGAAACAGGGAACAGACTGACAGCTGCCAGAGGAAAGGGGGGAGGAGGACAATGGTGGAAAGAAGAGGAAGGGATTAGTCAAAGAACATGTATGAATGGGGCATGGACATGGATAATGGGGTCAGGATGGACTGTGGGAGCGGGGAGCGGGCTGGACAGAGGAGGGCAAAGGGGAAAAATTGGGACAACCCTAATCGAATAAACAAGAATAAAAAATAAATAAATACAATTTTAAAAAAGATATGCCTTCGTAATGCCCAAAAGATATTGAAAGAGCTAAAAGAAGGGAATACCATTCTCTCCTAAACTACAACTCTTTAGTCAGAACAATAGCATTTATATGAAATCTGGCATGAAATGGAAATAAGTAAATGTTGATCAAGATGATAGCTGTAGGTTTTTAGAAAAGTCAGCATCAAATTATTTGCACAAAAAGAGATCAGTCTTAAAAATATATTCCCACCCTGGCTGGCATAGCTCAGTGGATTGAGCTCGGGCTGAGAACCAAAGTGTTGCAGGTTCGATTTCCAGTCAGGGCACATGCCTGGGGTGGAGGCCATGGCCCCCAGCAACTGCACATTGATGTTTCTCTCTCTCTCTCTCTTTTTCCTTCCCTTCCCTCTCTAATAAATAAATAAATAAATAAATAAATAAAATCTTTAAAAATATATATATGTATATATATATTCCCATCCTAGCCAGGTAGTTCAGTTGGGTAGAGAGTCAATAGGACACACCGAGGTTGGGAGGTTTGGTGCATGGTCAGGGCACATACAAGAATCAACCAATGAATGCATATGTAAGTGATGCAACAAATCAATATCTCTCTCTCTCTCTCTCTCTCTCTGTCTTCTTTCCTTTCTCTAAAGTTAGTAAATTATATATATATATATATATATGTTTGTGTATATATGTATATTTATACACACACACACACACACACACATATATATTTGCTGCCAATTTTACAACACAATTCTGAGTATCTTATTATTCGATTATCTTTATCGGGCATCATTTTTCCTTGCCTTCCCAGGCCTATCAACACTGCAAGCTGTGCTTGATTCTGCGGCTGAAAAGAAATGGCAAGTGACTGCTATCAATGTGGGCAACATCAATAATGACAAGAAAGATGAGACCTACCGATCACTTTTTCAAGATCTGGAGTTAAAAAAGGAACGGCGCGTAATCCTGGACTGTGAACGCGACAAAGTCAACGACATTGTAGACCAGGTTTGCTATTCCCTGTTTTCTGATGGCACTAAATATAGGATATGTGTGCACTGTCAGCATTTGGAGTGGGTATTTGGGTAAAGTGCTTGAACAGCAGTTTTAACTTTGTGGTTTATTTAGGATGCAGCAAAGATCATCAATTAAATTATCTCTGGCTTCGGTTAGCAATAGCAGATGGCCTTCAATAATGCTGACACATCAGACTAATCATGAAATATAGTTGATATATAATTCCTAACTCACATTTTATACAGGTGTTGCCCTAAACTTTGATATTTTTCATTGGAAATCCAAAAGTTAATTCAGTTGAACTTCTTAGAGATAAAGAAATAGACATGTATGAAGTGGAAATAAGTCTGTGTCCCAAGGGAAAAGTGTGTAATTCATGAATTTTTGGTGATACAATGGGTTACTACAAACAGAGTACAGCACCATGTGTTGTCTATACTTTGTCTAAATGGGTGTATGCCTTCGGAAAAAGCATGTATTTATTTTTCCAAGAAGTAATTTTTTGTCTTATTTTGTAGATTTTGTGTCGTTCTCAAACCGTTAATCCATGAGACTGAAACATGTAGGAAAGACACATTGAGATTGTGTTCACTGTTTGAGAAGTAAGGTAGATAGAGGCATTTAGACCGTTTTCAAGAGTAAGACGATGCCAGCACTAAGGAGGCTTTATCTGTGCTTACTAGACCACCTTGCTTCAGTTTATGGTCTTTTAGAATAGGCAGTAGTATATTAGGACAAAAATAAAATCCATTCTGTTTATAGACAGGGTAAGTGACCACGGGTGGTAGTGAAGCAGCATCATGACTTACTAAAATCTCCTTCACTGGCCATCTGCTTTTTCCCCTAGCTTATGTGTGTGTAATTTGTAAACACTTTTGATGGTTATAACATAGTTGATACACAATATATTACACATACATATATACATAATATAGTTGATATATATTACACATACATATATATGTATATTCACACATTGCACTAGTAGTCACAATAACATATATACACACACACACACACACACACACACACACATATATATGTATACTGCTAGTTCCTTGGAATAATATACAATAGGAAGAAAAACACACAATTATGTATGCATGTGTTAGACTTTCTAGGCTCTGAGGAGAACATTAGATTCATTAATTTGTATAATACAAAGCATGTTGCAAACATAAATGTGGATGAAGCTCTAATCACACATAATAAATGCATCTCTCATAAGATATTGAATAACTGAATAATGTTATTTTCCTATATGACAGAACTAAATGATGTATGCCAGAAAGGTGAACATTTCAGTAGAAAAATCTTGACAACTGTCTCAGGAGAAGAAATGGGGTCATTTTTTTAAACCTGAAGGTCTTTTGTTCAAATGGGAACCGCAACGACTTATTTGAATTTCATAGGAGATTCTCATTTAAACTGAATTGCACATTAGTCTTGGTTTAAAAATTTAAGTATTCATGAGTTATTATAATAAATGTTGGGGAAGCATGTATGAAAATAACTCTTACCAAAATTAGAAAAGAGAAACTACAAGAGAAATTGGGAATATATGGAATGTAATGTTCAGAAGCAATATGATCATGATTAAATACATAACCATTTGCACATCCACTCAAAAGGTACAGAGTATTTCGTACATGTATATTATTTGTATTTTCATAAGACACTCTTGAATGCATTCAATGAATGTATACAATGGATGATAGCATTATTCAACAAACATTTATTGAGGACATCCTCTGTGTCTGGAATGAGGGATGCAAAGAAAGGTAAGAAAGAGTGGTGCCTCCGCCCCATGAACTCATTGTTTAGAAAGGAAGAAAAATATACATATATAACAACACCACAACATTACCAGTGATAGTCGCTGTGGTCTAAAGCCATGGAGGAGGAAGGATATATCTTAACATGGGCGGGATGATCTATGAAGAGTTCACATATGGGTAGCATTTGGCTCGTTCGGATTCACTCATTTATTAGTCCAGTAAATTTCCCTGAGTGTCTAATGTTTACCATACAGGCACTGGAGTAGATCCAAGAGAGTAATAAGCAAATTGGGCAAGGTCCATCAAGGTGACTATTCATGCTGTATTTACAGAAATTAATGTATAATTATGTTAATGGCATATACTATGAGTGAAAAGGACAGGCTGTTATTTTTCTAAATTACAGAAAGAGATCATTTAGATTGGGAGATCACAGAAGGCCTTCCAGGAATAGAGTCAGCCAGACAAAAAGTAGAGTCAAAGAAAGGAAACACTATTTACTCACTCTATCAATACTTAGGAGAGAGCAGAGATGTGCAAAACTTTATATTTATAGTTGCTTACAGTTAGTAATAGAATTAAATTTTGTTAGACTGTGAGAATTTCATCACTGGATAAAACCTGGAGGCACTTATTTCTAGTGCGATTTAAGTAGAAAACAGACTCAGCCATGAAAAACATTAAGAAATCAACATAAATTTCTATTGTTAGTATAACATTAATGGTCATTATAAAGCAAAGACTATGATTGTTAGTATGGCCAACACTAAATCTTATAAAAATGTAAGGCTAATAAATGTTCATATCCCCCCTTCAATGAATACTAAACTCCAGTAGGAATTACTGGTGGAACTATTTATATTATGCTTTTCCTTAATCCCAGAAGAAACACATTCATGATTCAAAAAGTAGATTGAATAGTAAACAGCAGTAATAGATGTCTGTAGGAAATATGAGGGACATAATCAACTCAATTCAGATGATGCTAATTAATGTATTTTTTCATTCAGAAAGATATCTTATCTTCAAAATTCTCCCTTCGATACAGAGGGTTCATTTTCTTGGAAAAGGCAATTTAGTTGTGTTACATAAAAACAGGTTAGAAAATATAAATCCTAACTCCCTTACAAAGAGCTACCGCTTAATATCACAGTGGTATATGGTAGAATACTTCCTAGGATTTTGCCTTTGCTCTTTAATTAAATGCATTGCTTTGGAGCACCTGGCTTTGCCTGCAACAAGGGAAAGTCTGGGAAGTCTTCTTTGGGAGGTAACATTGGGCTGAGATTCATTGCACCTTAAGACTGAATAAGGCTAATAATATAATAATGGTGAGAGCTTTGCAAGTAGAAGAAACAATGTGTAAAGCCCCCAAGGGATGAAAAGAAACCTTTTTGTGTATATACAAAAATACTAAGAAGGCCAGAACACTCCAGGTCAGGGAGGGGGAAAGGTGGGGCTGGAAAGCTTGAAAGACCATTAAACTTCGTAGCACCTGGAGGATTTTGAGTTGTTATGCTAAGAGCAATGGGAAGCTGCCAAAACTGCAATCAAGGGGGGCAGTGGGTGGGTGGGGGGTAATTGTTGGAATTTTTGTATGTGGCCCTGGCATTTCCTGCTTTCCATCAGTGTGACTGTTTTCTTACAAATAAAAATTACATTTGAATATCTAAGTGTCAGGACTGCAACATGGTCTTTTTATCATTTACTCTCTTCGTAACTGATGTAGATCAGTGAAAAGTCAAATTGATTCAGTGATGTCCAAAACTGAGCATTACCAAAATGACCACTTGTCCCATAACGCATTTATTTTGCCATTGATTTTTGACTTAGATTTGTGGAGAAATATTAGCTTCTCTGATACTTTGCTGCCTCAAGCTAGAAATAATGATGTTTATTGCAAGTAAACGATAAACACTTCAAGACTCTTAAGATACGAGTATTATTTTATGGATCCATAAAAGAATTCATTTATATGCTTATTATTATTCTTTTTAAGGATAGGTGTGGCTATAAACTCTTTATCTTTGAATGTAGCTGTGTGAGTATGAAGTCTCACACGTGTTGGTTTCAGCTGTTTCATGTTTCATTTCAAAAACAAAAACCATAGCTTTGTAGGAATAAAATTATGACATGGATTCAACATGTTTTTGGTTTTACATTTCTTCAAATCTTGTGGCTTTATTTTCACTATTTTTGTTTAGTTATTGACTTTGAAAGAGAACATGTATTAGGCACTATAATGTATTGTCACTTTTTTTCTGAGAGAAATATTGTCTAGGGTTGATCATTATATTTCATCAAATATGAGTCATTGTGGAGCATCAAAAACACAGATGTTAATATTTCATTTTTTGAGTCAGGTCATAACATTAGTAATTTTACATTTATATGACTAACACTTATTAAATAATCATTTCTTTATCTTTGTTAGGTTATCACCATTGGAAAACATGTTAAAGGGTACCATTACATCATTGCAAATCTGGTAGGTGAATCAATTAATATTTATTTTAATGCAGATTCTTATTAATTAAAAATTTTGAACAGGCAGCATTTATGAGTGGTATTTATAAAAATATATTTTGATTACATTGTTTGATTAGCAGTGATAATATATTTCTGAATTTATGTTTAGATTTACTTCCTACTTTACATTTCCTAATCAATTTCCTGTATTATAAGTGATGTAAAAATTATAGAACAATATTTGACAAGCTTTCTAAATTGTCTTAGGAGACATATTTTACTATGGGAAAATTTTCAAAAATATATAAAATTTAACTGCCCGAATTTCCTCTTGTTTCTCACTGTAACTATATTTTATAAATGTTATTCTTTACCTATTCCTTTGAGGTTTTAGCACATGTAATATTTGAAATAAATGCGAATTTGTGCAAATGTGTTAGTAAAAATTAAATCTGGAAATCCCTAAAATTTAATACATGACATATTATTTATTTATTATTTACTACTACTATATAAGCAACACGATGAAAAATGGATTTCTATAGCTGATCACTTTTTCATTAGGGTTCCCATCAAAGATTACACTGGATGTCTCAGTGGTTAATAGTATCTCCCTAAGTGTACAGAACTGATTTTGAATCATTAGATATCTCTTTTATCTAAATAACTTTCAGACCAGCGATAACATCAGCTTAAATCTTTACTGTTACAAAGGTTTGTGTTCTTTAAATAAGTATGATTTTGTGTGATTGAGGACTCACCCCTCCCCAGTCTCAGAAAAAAGGGTGAGGAAAAAGTGGGGTAGAGGAAGAGAATGAGACATTATTCTAAATAGCATAATAAGACTGAGAAAAAGTTTCATATTTATACAAATGCTGATTTATTTCATGATTTCTGGAAAATCAGACTGTTACATCAGAAGACATTTGTAGTAACGATGGACAGAGGTAAGAAAAAATAAACATCAACCTTACAATTGATACCTATTATTTTCACTAGAAGGTGGCAACTGTAGCTTAGGATATTAAATCTCCAAGCAACACGCTGTTGGGTGAAACCGATTATTGAAGATAAATGTTTGTTTGCAATGCAGTGGCTAACTACCACAAAAATGGATCGGAACCGACCCTCCTACTGTGATGTTCTAGGCACTGAGTCACCCCCTGCCAGGGAAGCAGGAGTTAAAGCAGACTAGCTCCGCACTCATTCCCCCCAGAGCCAGAGTCTGTGCCGGAAGCAGCCCGCACAGTCAGTCCCCTGTGTGCGTCGTGCCGTTGGATGAACAGCACAGAGCCACACTGAAAGCTGCGATCTTTAAAAAATTCCAGATGGAGAAGATTATATTGGAACACTGAGAAATAATGACAGAAGGTGGCTCATCAATTTGAGAGTTGATAGCTGATGCTATGTGAAAAAGGGAAAGAAGTGTTTGAGTGACCAAATTACAAAGAATTTTTAAAAGAAGAAAGAAAAAGCAAGTTCAGGCTGCTATGATACTTCTAGGGAGAAATCTACCTCATATTTTCTCTGAACACAAGTTTTGTTTTTTTTTTAATCCAAACACTTGGTATCCTCACCATATGGAATTTCTTATGAATCAGTAAATTCAAAGTGTCTGCAGTGAGCTTCAATTTCTGAGAATGTAGACAACACTTGAAAATTTTAGTGACATTTGAAATTAAAGAATGCCTTCCACATTTGAAGGGATTCCATCTTCTAAACTCCTGACTGGGCATGCCCCTGTCCCTGTCCAGTGTCTGCTGAGTGTTAAAGTGGGTGGCTGCACTAGAGAAAAAATCCTCAGATTTTTGCTTATTTCCACAGGAATTGTTGAAGCCTTGATAAGGCTCCCAAATCACAGGCTGTGATTAAGGTCCTGATACAGCATTTAAAAGGATAACTTGGACATAAAGTGATGAACATGTGGCCCTAAGGGGATCCACTTTTCATCTCTTCACCTCTCCAAAAACCTTTCCACCTACCTACCTTACAGGAAAGCACACCCATTGAGTGAGCCTCTCTCACGCACATAGAGATTTCAAGTGTCTTACTATTAAATAGCTGAGCATACCCAGGTATTTGAGAAAAAGCCTTTGCCATGGAGGATGCAATACAAATAGACAAAGAAGCAGGATCATGAGAAAAATGTTGAAAATTGCAATGAGTATCTGCAGAGAAATAAGAGAAAATGTATTATCTATAAAAAAAAGAAAAAAGATGCTATGGAAAAGAAAAAAATCAGAGAATGAGAAAGAACTCTGGGAAGTTAACATGGTTTCTAAATAACAAGTAAGTTAAATGACTTGGAGGGTAAAGTTGAGAAAAACCTTCCAGATTAGGTAACAAAATAACAATATAACATAAAAAGGCAATGACAAATACCTGCCTGTTGAGCACACACAATATTTCAAAGAAAAATCATCATGCAATTTCAGAGAGAAGAAAGGAAAATTTTAAAGTTTTCTTGTTGGTGGGAGGAAGGCAGTAAGTAGTATGAAGCAAGTAACATACAAAAAAGAATTAGAAATAATGAAATTAATAAAATTGTATTTTTCAGTAGAAACAATGAAAATTGGTGGAACAATCCTTCAGATTAAGAAGGTTTTGACTTAAAATTCTATGCCCAGCCAAAAGACTAATCAAATGTTACAGAAAAATCAAGGTGTTTTTAGACATTCAACATCTCAAAAAAAAAATGTACTTCCAGTGGGTCTCAGGAAACTATTGACTCTAGCAGAAGAACTGAGTAAAAGATGACAGAAAAGTGATCAAGGAAACAGGGAACTCCTCGAAAAAGCAGTGAAGGGACGGGAGGCTCACAGCTGCAGAGCAGATGGGAAGAGGAACGATTCAGACCGCAGCATCAAGGAAATCTCCTGGAAATGAGATACGTGGTCACCAGGGTGGTGATTGCTGGGGGGGGAGGGGAGTGGAAGGGGACTAAATTGTAATGGAAATATGTAATACAGATTACCTATTAAAGAATAAAAATAAAAGTGAAATAGATTATCTGGTATGTTCTTTTTTTAAAAAAAGCTTTACTTATATAAATAAGACAAGTTTTCATGGATCAACTGGAAAAAAATGAAGACAGGTGTTTACAGAACCTCAGCAGTGAGAAAATGCAGTGATTATTATTAACTTTAGAATGAAATATTATTCAAGAAGGAAAATGTAATCCTAGAATGTTATTTGGCTTTGCTCTGAAAAACAGAATTATAAATATGAAAATAATGAACATTAAAGTGGGTGAGGAAATAAATGATTTGGTAAAGTCAGAGAATTGCATACTCATCTGGCAGAAACTGAACAAAAATACCCAAAGTGGATAAATTAAGAAATATGCAGAAATAAAGAGGTAAACACACAAAAACAAATATTATTGAAGCTGATTGTTCTGAAGCAGTTTAACTGGAGCAGAAGTGCAGCAGAACATGGAATCTATGGTTTTTGTTATATATCTTTTTGTATATTTTGCATTATTTGATAAAAAGAGAAGCCAAAATCATGACCTAATAACAAAGCAATTATTTTTCTCCACATAAATAATATTACAATATATTTTCAATGTCAACAACAAAGAAAAGTTTCTCCTACATTTTGGATTCAGGTTATATTCGATCCTCATGCACTATAATGAGGAATAAATATGTACAGTGAAAATGTTTATAATTGTGACTTACTAAACTTGTGATTTCATCTTTGAGACAATGTACCCTCAAATGGAGATACAATTTATTATAGCACAGGATTTGAAATCAATGGAAACACCATATGATATTTTTAATATGGACTGAAGTCATTCTAATAATGCAAGAGAAACTTACTTTTAATTTTAATATATTTTAACAACAAATTAAATCTCCTGCCTCCTGTGAAATTGTTTAATTGTTCTAAAAAAAAGACTAGGCATTGCATAACTTCATTCTCATTTAGAGGATGTTTATAACACCTGAGAGAATAAACAATTTAAGTGATAGGAATAATTTGCTCACAGTGTTAGAGCTCTTGGAAAAGTAACATGTTACTCAGTATCTGTAACCACTTGGTGGTGCTTTGTGGTAGATGCAATAAACAAAACCCAGTCCTTATCCAGGAAAGATTTCTCAATGGAGGACTTTTTTGTACAGAAAACCAATAAGCAATCATTAAGAACCTTGTGATGCCAAGAGGATGCCAGGTACTGGTGAAGAATTTTGGCTGGTGAATACCAGAATTTTATCATAGGCTTTTTATCTCTCCTTATGTTCTTTGAAATTTGTAAAACCACAAGGCATAGACTTATTTGGTAAATGTCAAGTTCTATTTGACATAAATGTGTTCTCTGTCTAGGGATTTACTGATGGAGACCTATTAAAAATTCAGTTTGGAGGCGCAAATGTCTCTGGATTTCAGATAGTGGACTATGATGATTCCCTTGTGTCCAAGTTCATAGAGAGATGGTCGACACTGGAAGAAAAAGAATACCCGGGAGCACACACAACTACAATTAAGGTAAGCGACCATCTGCCAATATCTACATCTACACTGAAGTCTAACTGCTGGCGAATAGCCTGTTCTCTGGGACACTTTAGGAAGGAGATAAGAGATCTCAATTTGTTTTAGTAATTAAAAAATAAATATAGTGCTTCATGCAGTCAGACAAAGAATCTCTGAATGCTAAGTGCAATGCACTGCTCTAATGTGAGGACTATCCAGACTGATCTTTTATTTTCCATGGATTTGGACACATCGAGGTCTTCACTTGTTTATGTGGTGTATTGTATTGTATATGCACATATACGCACAGATTTAACTCCAAAGATTCGGTACTTCTGTTGTTGATAGGAAGCTATTTTTATGCTAGGGGTCACCTTAGTGAGAGCAGAGAGAAGAGTAAAATCTAGCAAAGAGTGGGACGAGGAGTGAATGGAATGAGATGATGCCCATTCTTTATAAAACTAAGGAAATTTAAGAGCAAAAGTTGAACAACACTTTCAAATGTGTAGTGATATTGTGTCTTCATGGATTATAATGCAGATTCTATATGAACCACTCAGGGGCAATGTTATTTCAGTTGCTCCAACAGTTCATTATGTTTCTATGTCACAGAAACTTTTTCTGTTGTTTTCTGCACATAATGGGAAAAAACTGAAATTGATATTTGGCTTTAAGTTTCTGCCCATCTATGAGACTGGTTCTAGATAAGGATTCAGTTTTGAGTTCTCGATTTTTGAATGCATAAATAAGTCCTATTAATTTCAAGTCAAATTTAGAAAAGCATCCCCCCATAGAATGTTAAAGAATAACCCGGAGTTAATTTCTTCTCAAAACCATGTGACTTCCTGTTTGGTGACTTTGAGATTCAGCATGCATACTGTTTATAACAATATTGTCAGCCTGTGTGACTACTGTCACCCAGCAGGCCAATGGACACCTAGCTTTCCGGGAGGTACTAGTGTCTCCACTTGTGCTCAGTGGAGGTCAGACTGCTGACCCAGTTCTGTGGAATTGCAAGCTCCCATCCATCAAGGATGGTGCCATTTAAGTTCTCTGATGAAGCGTGCAGGTAGCATTCACCCTCAGATGGGACTCAAGTTCTCTCTTGAATACTCTAATAGTCATCTTGTTGCTTTCCACTGCTGCCTGCTGGGAGAGAGCAAAATGAGATGATTGTTTTTCTTGTGGAAGTCCTATCATTTTTAAAGTTCCCGTGCCATGCATGAAAAGGGAAAGCGATTTGGAGATAGGAGAGATCTTGGCAATGCACTCTCTTAACCTTTTTGCTAAAACCCAGCACCAGATTTCACTCTGTTGAGAGCCTGCCTGGTGACCTTTCTTTGTTCTCTTCCTGCTGTAGCATTTCACTCATGGGCCTCCCTGAGCTTCCCTGTTGGCTGTTCCCGCCAAGTGTCAGAGAGACCTGGATGTCCCTTCCGTGTGGGGAGCAGCACAGAGCACAGGCTTCTAGGTTTAAAAACCTTGGCCCCGATGCAATGTTGGACATTTGGCTCAGGTTCTCATCTCCACAATGCAGTAGTGGCTGTTAATATCCAGGGTGACATGAAGATTAGACATTTACAACCTATTAGCACAACTTTAGAAACCTAAGTGCCAATAGGAGATAATAGTTGTATATGGCTTTTTGAAGCTTGATCAAAATTACAGGACATCTGTGGGAGAATATGGCTTTGGGTGTGAGTTCATCTCAACACAGATATGAACACAGTATTGTTCATGTAGTACAGGACCAGGAACTGAATGAATATGTGTGTGTGTGTATACACATATATATTCATTCAGATGAATATATATTCACATGTATATATACACACATATATGTATATTCATATATATACACAAATATGTGTGTGTGTGTATCTCAAAGGCAGGCTACATGATATACAGTCCTGCCTTTGATAATCCACAATCGAATGGAAGAGACAAACATGACAATAAGCAAATATAATAGATAACGATGCATGACAATATGCCAGCTTCCTGCATATGATGAGGCCAGAACAGGGAAGGCTCTCTGGGGGTGGGATACCTGAGCAGGGCTTTGTGCTCGGTTGAGCAGGAGGGAAAGCATGGGGGGCGCTTAGGGAAGTACAACATAGAGACTACAGTGATGCAGCAGCGGGACAGACTCAGGGAGACTCCACGTGGAGCCCCTGTAAGCTCTTCCTGCAACAGTCTTTCCGTCTCAGTTCTTGGCAACTCCATTTCTTCAGTTGTTATTTCGACCAAAAACATGGAAATGTCTGTAACTCCTCTCTTTTCCTTGTAGCCCACATCTAACTCGTCAGGAAACCCTATCAGCTCTGGTAGGGTCCTCACCACCTCTTCTGTGACACCCTCTAAATCCAACCGCCGTTGTCTGCCAGGATTGCAATGATCTCTTATACTGGTTTCTCTTCTTCCATACTTGCCCCTCTATATCCCATATTTGTGGTCCTTTTCAAACATAAATTAGAGTATGTCCCTCTTCTGCTCCAAGCTCTCCAGTGACTCTCTGTTTCATTGGAGGTAAGTGCCAAAGTCATCCCATTAGCCTTTATATGGCCCTAAACACACATGACCTTCTCTCTTGCCCCCCACACCCTCAGCCCCCACCTTGCTCATCCTGCTTCAGCCACATGGACCTTTTTGCTCTTCCGTAAGCACAAAAGGCACCTTCCCACTTTACAGTCTGTGTGCTATTTGCTCTTCCGAATGATCCCCCTTTACATACATCTCCCTGGCTAAGCCTCCTGCACTCTTTAGGTCTTTGTACAAATGCCGTCTTCTCAAGGAAGCCAAGAGCAGGCTTGCTATTTAAAACTTCAGTTTTCCCCCATCAGGGTATGTCCCCTTGCTCTTTCTCTGCTCTGTTTAGCCCCATTATTTCCTTTTAGCGTACTGTATTTATAATTAATCCATTCACTACACTGGAGTTGTCTCTCTTCTCTTGAAAGTGAGTGCCATGGGAGCAGGAATCCTGTCGTTGTTGTTCTTTGTTAGTTCACCGATGGATCCCCAGCCCCTAGAATAAGGCCTGGGACATAACAGCTGTTTGATAAAGCCTTTCTGAATGAACACATAGAAGAAAGCAAAGGCACTGTGCTAGCTCCTATGAGAAGTACCTACGATCTGGAAGCAGGACAAGGCTTCTTAGAAGGAGCAATATGGGATTTGAAACCTGAAGGAGACATGGGAATTAGGAGAAAGAAGGGCCAATGGCTATGCAGAGAGGAAATAAGATAAATAAGGTCCCCAGTATAAGGGACATATAAGTATTTCCACAGGGCTGACAGTTGAACAGAGGTATTTGAAAGAATTCTTAGAACAAATACTTTAGAAATCTGCAGGATCCAGATCCTGTGTGTCTGTGGAATTGTTTGTGTTATTCTGGGAGCCACAGGGAACTACTAGAGGGTGTCTGGTGATCATGGTTTCGATACCAGAAGGTTCTTGTGCGGGCCCTGGCGACAGCAGATTGCAGGGAGAGCACGTGATGACAGGACAGCTTTCAGTAAGAGACCTAATTTGGGCAATCAGGCAACAGTTGAGCATGGTCTGAACTGCGATTGTGGCATGAGGGTGGCAGGAAATAAATGAGTTTGTTGCATTTGCCAGTTCTTTCCAGCTCTTCATTTGTAAATAGTAATTGCAAAAGCATACGCATTCATTTACAACGTATTGATAAAATTCAGTTGAGAGATGTTTGTGATTTAAAAGGGGCATCTGAAAGGCAGTCTGCATCATCTGTATGTTATTGGCCCTGAGTCTCAAATGGTGGTTTGCACAGTCAGCATATGATAAATACCTGTTGCAGTGAAGAGTAATGGAATGGAAAATATACTTTGAAGGTATCCAATCCCTGAAAATCAGAAAATACGCCATTATCACTGCTATACCATTTGGTTTAAGTTTCTGCCCTAGAATTCATTATATTCTTTAACTCAGCCATGGCAGACAAGCAGCATTCCTTACGTGAAGAAATGTAAAATGAGACCTGAACCATCGAGGCACCTCGTTTTAAATGGCACCATGAAAATGGGCATTTTACCTTCCTTAAGTTTTTTTTTTTCAAAAAGAGGCAGATTATAAAATGATTGCCACTATCTCAAAAATAATTTATAAATATTTCCATGTTTAGATAGATCTTCAGTGGACTGACTTTTGCGTGGCATTTAAATAATGGATTTCACACACGAATCTTATTTTACTCCAGAAACGACTAAGCGCAGACTCACGTTTTCTGAATTGCTGTCCTAAGAAAGTTATTAGGCCTGTCTGCAAATAGTATAATCTTTCGCAGTCGAGTAATTAGCATTGTCCATTAAACAGTACCCCAGTGGCCTCATAGACTTAATCCTGCTTCTTGAATGTTTTGACTGACCCAAACCACAGCTGACACATTGGAATCCCCCACTTTTGATATCACAGCATGTTGCCCCACAAGAACCTTGAAGCTTGACATATTTAGGTATTTACATTTTGTGGTTTAAAAAGTGTGTATATGACCAAAATAAACCCAAATATTAATAAGTTGATATTAATAAAATTATGTATCTTATAATTTGTAAAATAAAATTTATTCTTCAGTTACAGTTTACTTTCGATATTGTTTTATACTGGTTTCAGGCATACAGCACGGTGGTTAGACAGTCGTACTCTTTACTAACTGTCCTGATATTTCCATGCCCCCCTGGCACCACCCCTCAGTATCCCAATATCATTGACTGTGTTCCCTGTGCTCTACCGTACATCCCTGTGACTGTTTTGTGACCACCAACTTGTATTTCTACATCCCTTATCCTCTTTCACCCAGCCCTCCAGCCCCTCCCCTCTGGTAAAGGCCAGTCTGCTCTTAATTCTTAAAAACTGCTGTGTTATTTAAATACGTATGTATATATTACACCATGAAAAATAAAAATGCATTATTATTTGTAATAATGCAGGATATCTAGGTTCATCTTGTTTCCACATTTCTTTGTCTCTAAAGGGAATCATTGTAGGTGATCTGTAAGATTTCTCCCAAAGCTCTAACACTATGATTACATAAAGAGCTAATTTAGGCACACAAGAAAAAAGTACACTAACCTTTGGAATTGTTGCTGAATCTCTGACAGGCTTAATGGTTCCTCTGTCTCTCAAAGACTGGAGTGCATTACAGGTGGGCAGCTCTGAACTCCAACTGCCAAAATCAAATCCTAAATCACCCTAGCAACTATTTGTTTTATTTTTCATAAAATAGAAAAAATTAGGAAATTTCTCTTTGTTAGAAGATTTCCAGGAAGTGGGGAGAGTCAGAGGGAGGAATTTATGCATCCAACAAAATAAAAGATGTGCTTCCAAGAAAGTGTTTACTCACCTGTGGCTGAAGCAAAACCAGACAATTTGTTGATTTGAGTATCTTCTATCTTTGCGAATCTGATTAGTTTTATCTAAAAGTTTGAATCCTTAAGTGAATTAAAAGTTTTAGGATATAAAAGTCTTGGTCCATAGCAAGATTTTCAAGGTCAATAGTCAACTGGAAAATTTAGGGAAGAATATGTTTTTTTTTAATGTATTCTTTTTACATGAAAAGACTTGGGTTAAAAATATCATAGTGGGTTAAAAATTATTTGTATTATATATACAGAATAATGATTGTATTATATATAAAGAATAATTATTTGTATTATATATAAAGAATAATTAAGATAGCTCTGTTGGTTCCTTGCCAACAGAGCTGTCTTTTCACCCTTGGAAATGTGATGCAGCTTGCATGCTTACTAAAGATGTTGGGTATTTTTACTTTTTAATTAAGTGTTCATTGTTTAAAGACATTTTAGGTTCCTAGAAAAACTGAGCAAAACATATAGAGACTTCCCAAACACCCTCTATGCCCACATAGGCATAGATAGCCTCCTGCAATAACCCCACTCCATAGATTGATAAGATTTATTAGAGTTGATGAATCCACTTTGGTGTATCATAATGTCCCAAAGCCCTTCGTTTGTGTTATGGTTCACTCTTGGTGTGGGACATTCTTTGGGCTTGGACTAATAGCATTCTTCCATCATTATAGTTTTATACAGAGTATTTTCACTGCTGTAGAAATTCTCTGTGTGCTTCCTATTCACCATTCCTCCCACACTCATCTCCTGGCAACCGCAGATGTTTTTTACTGTCTCCACAGTTCTGCCTTTTCCAGAATGTCGTATAGTTGGTATCATACAGTATGTCGCCTTTTCAGATATTTTTGACTTAGTATATTCACTTAAAGTTCCTCCAGGTGTTTTTGTGGCTTGGTAGCTTATTTTTTGAGTGCAGAAAGTTTTCCATTGTCTGTGTGCAAAATTTATTTACCCATTCACCCACTAAAGGACATTTTGGTTGCTTCCAAGTTTTGACAACTATGAATAAAGCTGCTATGAATATCTGTGTGCTGGTTTTTGAGTGGACATATGGTTTCAACTCCTTTGGGTAAATACCAACTGGTACAATTGCTGGATCATATGGTAAGAGGATGTTTAGTTTTGTTAGAAACTGCCAAACTGTCTCCCAAAGTGGTTATACCATTTTGCATTCCCACCAGCAATGGATGAAAGAAAGTTCCTGCTGCTTCACTAATGTTCAGTTTTTATGAACATTTTGTGTGGGGTTTTTTTTTTAAGTTTCAAAGGGTACATTCAAAAGGCCTTACAGGAAATTAAAGATGACCTTATCACCGACAGCTCTTTTCCAGTGGGTAGACTGCAGTTGAATTTGAAATTAAGTCAAGTGAATAATTTTAAGTTTATAATGGATTTCTTACTACTATTCTTTTTCTTCTGGGTCTAGTTGATTTTTAGACATTGCAAAGAATCTTTTGAAAAACTTTCTAAAATTCTGATAGGCTTACTTATTTTTCCCAGTGCTCATCAATTTTGACCCTGTTGTTAACTTTGTAGAACAAAGAAACTGAGAAGTATATTGTGCAAGATTATCTAAAGAAATATCATTCAATGGATAATACTTTTATTTAAGTAAATAATTGATGCATTTTAAAAATGAGTAGGAAAAGTTAACTGTGCCATAAAATTTTTAACACCTCAAAGTATGTTACCTGCACAATATTTTTATGGAAAATAATTGGTGTTACAGAAATTTTGAAAACAGTAATTAGTTTGGACAATGCTGATCAAACAAAGTTAAACAGTGATGTTACTGCAGATTTCTCAGGGCCTTTGATGTGCCGTGAGAATCATTTTCTGAACTTACTAGATCACAGGGTTTTGTGGACCAGGATAGTAGTTTCAAAACACTGTAAAAACAAGCTAGCTTTATATCAGGAGAGATAGTAATCACAGGAAAAAGAAGGCAAAATGCTCGTCAATAACTCTGATGTTAAGCACATTTTACAGCTCACCCAGCTTCACATTTCCTGTAACTTTAACCCATTTGATGTGTAAACATCAAACACAGGGACCAGTATCTCCGTGTTCCTGGGACTGATGAGATTCCTGGGACTCCAGACTTTCTTCTGCTCTAAAGCTGTGACAGCCCCAAACAAATCAGTCCAGTTGATCACCCTCGTTACCCCAGAAACACAGATTCCTGGATTCAAATTCCACCTCTGTCACGTAGTGTTGTAACCCTGGGCAAATATATTTTGATAACTTAAAATTTTCATTTGTGAAGTTGGAATAAAAATATTTGTTGCAAAGGATTTTTTTTAAAAGTTCACTAAAAATTTATCCAGCTCAGGTTTGGCACATAGAGAACTAGGTCAACATGAATTTTTTTCTCTTTTCCTCACCCTCCTCTCCCACACTCCTATGGCATACAAGAGGTATTCCTCTCTATTTTATTGATCAGAAACTTTGGACATTGATACTTTAATTAATCTGCCTAACTCAACAGAGCAATAAATAATAAAATCATGGCTTGAGCTCTATTCTTTTGATGCTATATGCAAAGCTTTCTCAACACTATTCAACCCAATTTCACATGTCAAGAAAAGTTTGCAAAGTGGCCATTCATAGGAAATTTTGTAACACTTCATAATGCCTCAAGTCTATGTTTGAGTGGTACATTTTCTATTTTAGCATGTGCAGATAGCATATGTTTAGGAATCTGTACTATTTTATGATGCCCCCTAAAATTTCTATTTTAGTCTATTTATTCTCTTTGTATATTCATTCAATTTTAAAGATACATAGAGCAGCTTTTCATTTCCTCTCTTCCTGGTTGTCAGAATATTATTGTGGTTGTTTTTTGTGGGGGGTTTTTTTGTGTCAGTGATTATGGTAATATATTGCTGAATATGTAAATGTCTGATGACTATAGGGCATAACAAACATTTAAAATGCATATTTCATTTTATTTTAGAAAAATAAATATTAATAAATATGCATTTAGAATGGACTATAACGTACATTTGGAAAATGGACCATAGAAACATTCTCTCAGGTTCCTTCTAAGTCTAGATATGAAGTGATTGAGATATAACACTGCAAACCATAATCGCCTCCACTGAAAGATAAATTTCCAACTCAGCTGAAGCATTTCACAGAACATAAACATCAGGGCCAGGATGATACATTTGTTTTCAAAGAAAGAGGTAGTTACACTGCCATCATGTTCCCTTCAAATTAATTTACATCTAGTTTAGTGAATGGCAGAATAAAGCTGAAATATTTAACTATCCAATCAAAATGCGAACATATTTGTTTAGAAAAAGAAATGAGCCACATATGCAGAACATAAACAAAATGGAACTCTGGATACAGAGGCTGTTGATTTTCTCTTGGCCCAGAACTGGGTTTCTGTGATTGTGACTTTTAATTCAAAATGATAATAGGCTTGAGACTTGATTAGATTTGAGCATCTGAAAAAGGTTGAAAGGATTTTCCTTCTTAGAGTGCTCATGCTCAGAATCACAATTATGGCATGCCCATGGAACTTAATGGTTTTAGTTCATTCAAACTCATTTTTTTAATGCACTTCACTAACATTTATAGGCTTCTAAAACATTTAGCAGATGGTTTTATAGATTTCTCATAGTAATGTGAGCAAGCTCACTCAAGAAAGATTTTGGCTTTTAACTGTTATCCTAATTTTTTAATGCAAATTGCAATACTTTTTAAATATCCAGTTTATCCAGTCTAAGTTCTGTTTCCTACTCAATAACCTAGTCTTTGTTGAGAGAATTAAATTGGCAATGAGCTGATTGCTGTATATGAAAGCAAATTAATCTTTTTCTTTTTCCTCTAAGGGAATAAAAAGAAACATGTAAATGAGGCAGATAAATCTTGATTGATATGTCTTATGTTTCCAAGAAGTCTTTTCTTAAGTGTATAGGATTTAAAATAGTGCTTTTGATATAATATATGTTTTCCCTAAATTATATATGAATATTATAGAATACTTGGAAAATAATATAATCCTGTATATTTCCTCCCTATTATTAAAACAATTTTGTTTCTTTTTTGTTGAAGGGATATAAACATTTTTAAAATTACTCTCATTTTTTGTAGAAAAACTTTTTAAAATTAGTTGTAATAATATTTTCACTTATTTTAAATTATCATCATCATTCACATTGTTACATAATTTTTATTGGTGTCACTTTTTAATGGCTGCATAATACTTCCACAAGACAGAAAGCACACATTTAAATATCCCTTTACTGTCAGAAATTTAGGTCATTTCTAGTTTCTGCATATTACAAGTAATACTGAAATTAATTTCTTTGTATGAAAATTTTTTTTAAGAATATTTTCTTAGGATTGGTTCCCAGGAATTACATTTTAAATCTAGGAATATAAATTCCCTAAATGGATCTGTAGCATACTATATTCTGCTAATTTCTTGCATATACAGTTTGAAGGAAAGGGTTGCAGATTTGGGAAGATGTGGTTGTGGATTTTATTTAGATCTGTCTAGCTCAGGTATTTAGAGGACACTCCAGTGCAACCATCCAGGGGATAATCTAGATCTATAAAGGAGAACTCACATACAGGCCTGTAATGTAAGCACAAATTTCACTGCTTAACTAGCTCATGAGAAGAAATTCCAGTAGGAAAATATAAAGGTAAATATGAATACCTTATTACAGTTAATAGTACTCAGTCACAGTGCACATGGCTTTCAAATCATCTTTTTTTCTGTTTTCTTCCTTCCAACTTTTCCATTAAATATGGTTCACTTACATGATAAAATGAAGGCAATTCAACTGAACTAATTCATGCAGATTAAATGAATGATAATCATGCACTATAATTTTTAGTATCCAAAATGGAGGCTTAAAAAGTTTTGGATTCAGAAAAATACCATATGAATTCACACATATGTGTAATCTAAAGAATAAATAAGCAAAATGGAACTAGACTCATAGGCACAGAGAACACACTGAAGGTTGCCAGGGGGTTGGAGTCCTGGGTGAGAAAGGTGAAGGCATTAAGAAGTGCAAAGTGATAGTTATATGGGGATGTACAGTACAACATAGGCAATATAATCAATAATACTGTAATAACTATGTATGGGGCCAGGTGGGTACCAGAAATATCTAGGAAAACACTTGGTAAAACATATATGATTTTACAAAGCACTCTGCTGTACATCTAAAACTAATACAAAATATGTAATGTAAACTGTATTTAAAAGTAAAATTTACAAAATTTCTGGATGCATAGAGAGGAAAATTCATACCACATAAACTATATTCTTATTTCCCCTACTACAGCATCTCTCATATTAAAACAACAAACAAGACAGACATCTATCTACCATCAGACCAATTCATGAAACTCTAATAAATGTATTGCAGTTATCTACCTACATATCGTTTCACTGCCTGGGGAGAGAAGGTGAGGACAGGGCCCAATATCAAGGTCACTGACCTTCCTTCCTTCTTTCCTCAGTCTTTTCAGTGTCTCCACCCCTGCCTTGGAATATAAAAATTCAGTAGTGATAGACACGTCAAACAAGTTTTCTATTTTCCTGGAGTAAATATTCTAGTAGGGAGGAGAGAAGAAGGCAAATGAAAGGTACATGGACAAGACGCTCAGATACTGGCAGAGACTGTGAAGAGAATAAACACGCACAAGTGAGCAGAATGACTGACAGTGGGCTGGGCAGGGAGAGCGGCACTGAGGAAGTCACGTTTGAGCGCAGGGACGCACTGTAAGGCCATGGAGGGAATGAGATCACATAAAGAGAGCAAGGAGGGTTGATGTGGAAAGACAGATTTAGACACTCCTCTTAAAGTTTCTTACGAAGAAGAGATCCAAGATGGCGGCCGTGTAGGTGGATGTTACACTCACCTCCTTCCAGGACTAAACGGGAATTACAACTAAAATATGGAGCAATCAAGCTGAATAACCGACTGAAGACTAGCAGAAGAGAAGTCTTATAACCAAGGAATTACAGAAGTAGCCACATAGAGACTAGTAGAAAGGGCAGAAATGCAAAAAGGCCTGGCTCTGCTCCCGTGGGTGGTGACTGACATTCTGGAAGGATACCCCAGTTGCAAAGGTACCCCTGAGACACAGAGTCTCAGCCCCATGCCAGACTCCCCATCCCAGAGCACCGGGGCTGGGAAGAGTCACCCACATAACATCTGGCTGTGATAATCAGAGGGGATTTTGTCTGCCAGGGAGAAAGAAGTCTCCTAGAGACACAGGCATTCTCTTAAACCGCCACTGCACAAAATCCTGTTCACAGCCAGCATCCTGGGCTCCAGTGGAGGGAGGGCAGAGCAAAATAGAAGTGCAAGTGCGTGAGGAGAGACTGGGGTTTGTGGCTCTGGGGAGAGAGCTGACAGGACAATTGCAGGACCCCTGTGCTAAGTCCCTGTCCCACACCACAGACATCATCTTTCTTGGGTGGAGCACTCCCCTCCTTGGATCGCCAGACTGGGAGGAAGCAATAGCTCTACTTCTGGGCTCCCTGTAGCCTCACTCTATGGTAGCTGCCCAGGTGTAGACTCAGGGGATGTCAGTAACTGAACTGTGTGGCTTTGGGGTGGGGGTCATTCCCCCCACTTTCTCATGAACCTGACTGCTGTCTCTCCATCACAGGAGATATGCTAGCCCCACAGTTTTGCCTCCTGGTGGTTTTGTCCTGCCAAGGTCTGGACATAATCTGTGACAGACTCAGTTGTGTGACTCTGGAACGGGGACTACTCCCTCCACTTTCCCCCAAGCCTGGCCAACACGTCCCCATCACGGGAGATCCACTAGCTCCATGATCCTCACCACCAGTGGCTGCACTCTGCTGAGATCAGGCTCCTGGCAGAATCTGTGACAGACTTACTTGTGTGGATCTAGGATGGGGGCCGTTTTTCTCTTACACACCTGAACAGTGCAGCACCCTCCCTTTACATGGCCAACCTTGATCTGTTTGAACCAATATTCCCTAGACTGTTGAAGCACGAAGGGCGCACAGAAATTATGAATCTTGATAGTTCTTCAACTTGATTATCATATCATTCAGAAGAAGTTAAAAACAAACATTCCAAAGTTCATTCCAGATCTACATGAGCATCACCAGGGCTGATAAGAGATGAGGGATTGTGTGATCAGGATATTTTTTCTTATTGTCAGATAAGTTTCTCATTAGACAGTGGAGAAATAGTTATTGATTTGATAAATTCCTGTATCACCATATCAGGCCATAAAGTGATGCATTAATGAGAAGCTGGTTAGAAAAAGACAAAACATTAGCATACTTATTACAAATGGTCTCACCTGAAAAAACTGCCATATTAACATAACAGAAAATGTTGCGAGTCAAGAGTACCGTCCGTAGTCCCAATATTCCATACTGCTTCTCTTAGATTCTTTAGCTTCTAGATGCAGAGACAGTGTCTAAATTCCTGCATTTGATATGGTATTGTATATCGGGCAACTGCAGTCTTGATTGCCAGTGTGGACTGAGTTTGATTCTCTCCCATTCTCATGAAATATGTGTGATACTTTTCAGTATACTTCTGCTCTGACCTATGACGCTGTTCAAGTGATGACCGAAGCTTTCCGCAACCTACGGAAGCAGAGAATCGAAATCTCCCGAAGGGGGAATGCAGGAGACTGTCTAGCCAACCCAGCAGTCCCCTGGGGACAAGGTGTAGAAATAGAAAGGGCCCTCAAACAGGTCAGTCACTCAACGCGATTGTTCGGTGATTTGACAATGGCTACCATTTTCTTCCTGCAGAATTAGACATCCTTGATTTATTCCTTATGTTTAGTATAAGGGGAATATTATTTCCTTACTACAGAAAAGTAGGTTGAAGAGTGAAAAGAAAAAAAAAACATAAATGTGGTTTTCTTGACTTGAAGTAAATTTGTAACTATGCACCTTTCCTATTCCTCATTAGGTTCAGGTTGAAGGTCTCTCAGGAAATATAAAGTTTGACCAGAATGGAAAAAGAATAAACTATACAATTAACATCATGGAGCTCAAAACTAATGGGCCCCGGAAGGTAAGTTGTTAGTGATTTAAAGGCAGTTCTGTGTGAGAAGGTGAGTTAGCTAACCTGTCACCTCATCTCCCTAAAAGTCCTGAAGCTATGTTTTCACATAGAGTTGTACAAATTCCAGAACCAGGCATATTTTTCAATATTCTTAAAAAATCAAATTTATTTATTTTTGGCAACACTGACATGTAAACTTTACAGTAAATACAATGGTAGATAGAAATATACTTTTTAAGATCAAGGTAGAAAAAGAGTTTAATGAGAAGAAAAAGAGCCAGTGCTGAAAGCTCAGAGCTCAGAAGGCAAAACACAGCTGATACAAATATTTGTGTAACTGTTCAGCATTTTTTTTTAGTTTTATGGTGAAATGCCTTTTTTGGACTTTATGTATGTTTCTGTATGATCATTCCCAAATAAATGATCCTTGGAGAATACGACAGGTGAATACAAAGAAACAAAACATTTTTAAGAATTGTTTTTCTCTGTTTTGTTTTTATAGTTCTAGGCTATTCCTATTAGATTCATGTATATCAAAGACACATCGCTGTCTAGAAGCCTAGTTGACATAAGTGTCATTTCAGATTTAGGTACGAGTTAGAAAATAATGAAATGCTTTGCTAATAAACGGGTCATTTACCCATGTGCATGCCTTCTGCAACCTGTTCCAGATTGGATACTGGAGTGAAGTGGACAAAATGGTTGTTACCCTTACCGAGCTACCTTCTGGAAACGATACCTCTGGCCTTGAGAATAAAACCGTGGTTGTCACTACAATTTTGGTAATTAGTTACATGGACCTATGTTTTGTTTTATTTTTTTATGAAAAGTATTTACCAACTAGAACTGCTGTTTATGTTTCAGGGCAATAGCTATCCCAGTATTGCCTTTGCAATGTTTTCATCGTTTATTGAATGTGTACTCTGTCAAAAGGACTACACAAGCACTAGCTGAAGCATTAAAAATGTTCCTTACCTCTTCAAGACTATATTTAGCTTGACAAAGAATTCATAACCTGGTGCATCTATAGGGGGACAACTGAAGAGAATCCTAAAGAGCACTCCTTGGTTGCTCAAGGGCTTCACCTGTCCCTTCCCATACCATTATGGGTACCTTTTACCTTTCCATTTGTTACATGTTTTAATACTGCTGCCAACTTCCTTTCTTCATAATAAAAGATGAACTCCTAAAGGCAAGAATGATCTCTCTCCTTTTCAACCCCAAGCCTCAACATGGTAGTAGGCACCTAGCCTGTGCTACATAAATGTGTATTCATGCACAAGATAAATTGAACCAGATCTTGAACATCTAGGTGTTGGATAGATGGAAGGGGATTAGATCATCATGGCAAGCTGTTGGTGAAAGGAAATAGAGTAAATGGGGTTTGCTAATAGTTCATAATTTTGTAAACAAAACAATTTTATTTTATTTTGCTAAGCAGTGATGAAGTATTTTGGGGGGATCATTATCCTAACAATAAGGAGGAAGAAATATAGAAAGGGTCACAAGCATTTGGATAAAAACATTGGTTGGCATTTAGAAACTCCTCTATGAGTCTGTTAGACATTTGAGGATTTTTGTCTTAATCACACCATTGAGAACTGTCTCACTGAGACTCCATATATCCTTGGTGCCTCTTTTCAGTAGGAAATATTGGGCTGTGCTGCATCCTTTTTTTTTCATGCTTCCATGCTTTCATTTCTTATGTTCACAGACAGCAGCTACTCTCTGGCTATCCTTGTAGCATCATTCTAGGATACTATATCTCAGAAGAAGCAAGACCTAAAGTCCGAAAGGATAGAATCAGAAATTCACCATGGCAATGATCTTTTCAGTCTGTATGGCACTGGCCAACCTGACTTCTATATGAACTCTGTGTGTGAAGCAGCAGTGACCCAGGGTTTTGGGTAAATGGGGTTCCTGGTGTTGGAATAGCCTTACCATAGAATAAGAGCATGATGGGTCCAGAGTTGAATTAAACCGCTGTTGAGCAGAATTCTTCATCTTTAAATCCTAGGAATTACAGACATGACAAGAGGACTTGCCAACAGTTTGTGCTTTTGAGTCTCTTGTTTGGTATGGCTAGATACAAGTCATGTTAGTGAAATACATTGATAGATATTTGAGGACCTTTTTCAGAAGGCCTATGATTTTTACCATCTATAGTCTATAATGTCTCTTGCTAACAGGTAATTATTAAACCAGAAGATTTGATTCAGAGAGTAAATACATAGCAAAGCCATTTTTATCAACTAAAGCATGGTCTTTCCGTCTAGGAATCACCCTACGTTATGATGAAGAAAAATCATGAAATGCTTGAAGGCAATGAGCGCTATGAGGGCTACTGTGTTGACTTGGCTGCAGAAATCGCCAAACATTGTGGGTTCAAGTACAAGCTGACGATTGTTGGGGATGGCAAGTATGGGGCCAGGGATGCAGACACGAAAATTTGGAATGGGATGGTTGGAGAACTTGTGTATGGGGTAAGTATAGCTCTTCTCATAGAAAGTCATTCACTTAGAACTGTTGTTGACGGAATGCCTCCCCTCCCTGTGAAGTACCTGTGTCTGGGGTTGTTGGCTTCCCACATTACTCTAGGAATACTACCTTATTTCTTTGTAATAAGCATTTGAAGATTAAAGATGAAGTCAGAAGCAAACTTGCAGATTAGGTGAGACAGAAATTTCATCTGTCTTGAAGCATCTGGGACATACACGTTGTTCAGAACTGCAAAGGCATAGATGCAGTGTAAAGATGGAATTATCATAATCAAGCCAGATGTGTCTACTACACATTTATGAAAAGAGGGGATATCCAGGGAACAAACCACTCCTTTTGTTTATTCTTTACGGGGACTCTACCAGGGAAATCATTATGGCCATTTCCTTGATTTCCTTTCCTTCCCTTTTGATCCAGTAATGAACCATGATTCCTTTCTGACCCTGACTCCAGGTACTATTACTGTCCTTTGTTTCCCTTACAGAAAGCTGATATTGCAATTGCTCCATTAACTATTACCCTTGTGAGAGAAGAGGTGATTGACTTCTCAAAGCCCTTTATGAGCCTCGGGATCTCTATCATGATCAAGAAGCCTCAGAAGTCCAAACCGGGAGTGTTTTCATTTCTTGATCCTTTAGCCTATGAGATCTGGATGTGCATTGTTTTTGCCTACATTGGGGTCAGTGTAGTTTTATTCCTGGTCAGCAGATTTAGCCCCTACGAGTGGCACACTGAGGAGTTTGAAGATGGAAGAGAAACACAAAGTAGTGAATCAACTAATGAATTTGGGATTTTTAATAGTCTCTGGTTTTCCTTGGGTGCCTTTATGCAGCAAGGATGCGATATTTCGCCAAGGTTGGTTACTCACCTGCTTCAACTTTGTGCATTTTAGGTCTCAAGTGGACCTTCATGGTGTTTATGAATTCACTCTAAAGAAATAATCAGCTGCTGATTCCCTGTCCGAGCAGTTTAAGACTCAAGGACAGATACTTAAAATCGGCGTAAGCCTGTGGAATATTTGATCAATGTTCTTTGAATGTTGACCTCATATTTCCCTGGTGAAATTATATACACCGTGGAGAGGCTATAAAATGCATAAGGTTCCTATCATTCCATGCCTTCTTGGAGGGGTACCGTGTTTTTGCTGCATATTCTCATTTTACAGCCATCTGTGTGTTAATCCACAGACCTGTATATGGGAAAATGGGCAATATTTAATATTAACTACAAAAGCAAGAGCTTGTTTTAAAAACCTTCATTGGAACACATCCCATCTCTTTTATTTTTCCATCATTAGTTCATGGAAATGGTGTGGGAGAGATTATAATTTTTTTTAAGGTTAGGGTGCTGGATTAAAAGGACATGATAACATTTACAAATACCTAGAAATACATGGTTGGGTAATAATAATGGCTTATTGCCATAAAAGTGTGTGCCATGTTGAATGATAATGCATACATCATGGAAAAAGTTCATATACCTCTCTTATTATATGTTAACTTCTGTACTAAAATGCCTAGTATGATAAATATATCACAAAACACATATTGTTTGTGTTCATGTTATATACATGAACAAGAATGACAGTCATATCTTGCCCTTCTGAAGAATAACTCATTCTGTTTCTAGTGTGATTGCTTTCATATGTAAAGCCTAAGTGACAATTTATCTGCTGTCATATTTTAATTTGGGTTTGAGTACCCCCCCTTGATTCTATGGGATATTTTAATAACTGGAGAAGAGGTGACTTTCTAATACTATTTCATTATATTGCTAAATTTTTGGCACTTTGGGGGAAAATAAGTGATTAATTTAAAACAACTATATGAGCTCAAAAATTTGTATCTTTTGCAACTTTTATTATATACTCTACCCAGTGAGAAAAAGAAAAAACATATCTAGAAATTATCAATCACTTCTTCTCTGATAGTAGGTCAAATTTTTATGAATTATATGGATCTAAACAATCCTAATTTAATCATACTTTATTTGGCTTTTCTGTGGAACTACATTGAATTAGAAGTATGCCATGGTATTTTTATGGCATATATATAAATATATTTTTTCTGATAATCTCTGACAAGATATATAGGATTCATAGTTTACCTGAATTAAGTGGAAGATGGAAAGAGAAGTTTCTAATAATGAGGAAGAAAAATACTGACCAAATTGGAATCTCAGAGGACATTCTGGTCCATAAATAATAATGAAATGATCCAGCTTTAGTAAGAAGACTACTGAAGTATAATGTTACCCTATTCCTGAGATATAAGACAGTTATCACAGAATATTATAAACTATGCTCTGCCTGTGGAGTGATTAGGGAGAGGTGTATGGGGGCTCATTAGGGGTTGGATATATTGATCTGGTTCCAGAGAAGGACCCTGCTCCTTGTTCATCATGCCTCATGCCCATCAAGCAGGTAGTTGTTTTGGTGTCTAGTGCTTGTTGAGGGGCAGGAAACATATTTACACCTGGCGGTTGGAGCACAGGGCACATTTAGCAATCTGCATTATTCTCGGGCCCACCAGGACATACCAGACCACTTCTCATTTTCAACAAGCCCGCTTCCTAAAACATGATCTTTTTTGTGTGCTTTTGATACTACAATTTCACATGCAAAAATTTTTATTTTCTGGTAAGATTTTAGGTAGTGCATTTTTTTAAATTTTGTTTTAATCATTGCTCAAGTACAGTTTTCTCCCACTTACTCCCATTCCATCCCACCCACCCAACCCTCCCCTCTTCCCCCCATTACCCCTGCCCCTAGTTTTTGTCCATGTGTCCTCCAAATTTGTTCCTGTAAATCCTACCCATTCCCCCCTGAAATTCCCTCTTCTCTCCCCTCTAGGTAGTGCATTTTGTCCTTGTTATCAATTGACCTTTTTTTGGAGCGGGGAGGGCCACAAAATATATATGGGGTCAAATATATATGGACAAATCCTCTTTAATAAAATTTTTAAGCATATATCTTTCATTTTATGTTGTGTGTATTTACAAATTGAACACATTACATAATATTGGAAAATTTAATGATTTTTTAATTAAATAAACTGCATTTAAAATGAAATGATCATTGCTTACCTCAGTTTAGAAAAAAATAGAGAAGCCTAACATCTAAAATTATAATAATAACAATGCATGAAATGCACATATCAATTTAGAGATGCTCTTTAAATATTTTAAAAGGTATTTATCTCTTTCAAGTAAAATATTATCTGAAAGTATATTATTAATATTAATAACACATTTAAATTTCAATCTAGAATGATTTATTGAATTGAATTGCTCACTTGACTGAAATGAAATTTGGAATATGTTCACAAATTTCTGAAGACTAGATAGAACCACCAAAATTATGAGTAAAATACTTGAAAGTTGACTTTTATTCTCCTTGCTTCTGTTTTTTTCCTTAACATCTATAAAGGATTGAAATGTATTAAGCAAAATGCCACTTTAAAACAACTGTTTAGTAGAGAATTAAAATAAATGTTAGAATACTTATATTTATTTGCTCCTTTAGTGCAGATGCTGAGAGATGAAAGTTTTGTATTTAATTAGAAAAAATTGTTTTTGTATGTTACCATAAAACAAAATTAAATTTGCCCCTCTGCATAAAATTTCACAGGAACTCTTTCAAAAGCATTCATCGTTCCTTTGAAGACATTAACAAGTAAATAATAAAATTATCAAGAATTTTCTGTTTTCAGTGATGTATAAGTCCAATAAATTTATCTTGTACACTTTAAATAAATTAGCATACTTAATTTGCCTAAATGTGATTTAAACACTGCATTAGAGAACAACTTACACCTTTATCTTGTGTCTATTTTACAGTCAGAACAGAGTGACTTACAAAAACAATTCTCAAATATATTTCAAATTAACATGCAATGCATAGTGTCAACAGCAGTCACCATGTAATCAAATTTTTTTATGGGGTTTGAGCAGTCAGGTACTGAATGTGCCCTCTTAAATGCAGGGTACATGCCATGTAATTATACCTTCCATTGTGGTGGAATAAATAGTGAACATTTTGAGAGTAGCTGTGTCTACATAAAAGGTTTGCCAAATTTAAAGTGTATTTAATATCCTTTAGAGAATACAATTGAGATGTTTAATTTTCATCCTGCCATATTTATTTAATTCTTTGCACCTCTTAGAGATTGTGATAAAGATTCTTAATTACATTCTTTTTATCTTTCATTGCTTGTTCTCTCTCTCTTACTCTCTTTTATTTTAGCAACAGATATTTTTTAATCTAAAAAAATTTACTTTTAAATTAACTTCCTCTCTTTGTCCTGACTGCTCGGGTGGTTTATTCTACAACAATTTGATATAGTATCTATGATTCATCAGAAACTCTATTTCTTACTTTAATGGTAAGGAAGTTTGATTTAGGCTATAAATTGCCAATTATGTTTTAAATTTTATAAATGTTACCTCTTCACTATAGCACCTCTAAATTTTAGATGTAGCAGAGTTATTAACAAGAAAGAAAACATTACATTTGTTTGTTAATATTACTCAAATACTTTTATATGTAGTATCCCCCTAAATCTTTTAAAATAATACAGTATACATCTATTTCTATATGTATGTATTTATATTCATCTACCTAGAGTGTAAAGTAAATTATTGGGAATCTATTAAGCTTTTAGAAAGTATTTATGTAAGAATTTATGACCACAGAATATTATTTCAGTATATTTCAAACTAGGAATTTATAACTTGGCAAATTTTTAAGTGTCTGGTTTGTTTTCCTTCAGTTTTCTTTTTTCTTTTTCCCTAAGCAGGAGGCACAAAGGAACAGGGTAATAACAGGCCATGCATAAAGCATCTCATTTTTATTCATTAAGAATTATACTTTGTTTCATACCTGTGTTTGTAGCATCATTTTCCCATCTTCTATACAGTATTAAAATCCAGGTTTTGGCACACACACACACAAAAACAACTAATGAAATTTTGGGCTTTTTTTTGAGGGTATTGGAACTTCATTGGTTGAATTAAAGGTTTTCTTCAGTGCTTAAAGACATATCTGTAATGCATACTCTTTAATTTTTAATATTTGGTTTTGTTTGTCAACATTGTTCTGAGTATTGCTGGTGATCTTAGATTATTTTGTACATGTTTGCTTATGCCACAAGTAGATAAAGTAGTGTGAGCATTGGATGAATTATATATGCACATTTCTTGAAATTGTTTTGTTATGAGATTCCATACCATCAAAGATTTGGGCATTATAAGTATGAAAGAATTTCAGGAATCTGAAGTTTTCACCTCTGGGTATCTCATCAAATCTAGTTAATCTGTACTCCTTGCCCAGAATGTTTGATAGTTTCCAGTTTCTTTAAGTAGCAGATATTTTAAAAAGTATAAAGTGAAATATTCCTTAATAAGTCAATATTTGCATAATACTGCTAACTTGTTTTCTTATTAGGTCATTCATTCCACTTTACAAATCCATTTCATACTTGTTATTAGATCCCTCTCTGGGCGCATTGTTGGAGGTGTGTGGTGGTTCTTTACCCTGATCATAATCTCCTCCTACACGGCTAACTTAGCTGCCTTCCTGACAGTAGAGAGGATGGTGTCTCCCATCGAGAGTGCTGAGGATCTTTCTAAGCAAACAGAAATTGCTTATGGGACATTAGACTCTGGCTCCACTAAAGAGTTTTTCAGGGTAAGAGATTCTGCTTTGTAACTGCTGCCTTTGTTCTTAAATTTTAACCTATTTAAACTTCGTCCCCCTTTGCCTCCTCCCACTGTCTGTGTGAAAGTGACCACCACCTCTGTCTCTATTTCCATTCCTGACCCTGTCTCTGTTCCCCTCCTTCCCTGCCCCGTCCTCAGCCCTGACTCCATCGGTTTTCTGATTCCTCACTCCTTTGTCTAAAAACACGATATTGTAATGAAATCTTAGTTTTATAAAATCTGATTGTACTTTCGGAAGAAAACTGAAGCAAAGTGAAGTATAGATTGGCATTATTTTTAAAACAAAATGGTATTGGTTTTGGCCTGATTTTAAATAAGCATGACTGTCATTTATAGTATATAGTTTTCAGTTGAAGACTCACTTTTAAATCAGTTATTTAATGCTGTATCAGGAAACAGATTATATTTATATGTGAAAATTCTGAATTTTCTGTGAAATCCTTCAAGAAAAGGCCAATAAAGACCTTCAGATTTTTTAAATGCACACCAAAGTTATATATTTTTTAAAGAATTGGTGGCCTCACAGTCTATTTTATAGGACAAGCCAAATAACCTACTGTTGGTAAAATTTTATTTCATTATACCATCTCTATATAAGAACTCATTCTATTAAAGTGTTTAAATACAGCTGATAAACTAAGGTCTTAAGCCAACATATATGACAAATGATGATCTCTGGTAATACACAAATATCTTCAAATGTATCTGAGTCTGTTTGAGTGAGGACTGGGCCACTTTACTTCAGAATTAGGATTGGGACTTCAACTTCTAGTTGAAGTAATAGGTTTTATTATTTTGAAGACTGCCCCATGCTACATCAGTCCCTCATCGCTTCTGCCAAATAACTTTAGCTGGGCTGAAGATAATTTGGGAGAAAAGAGTGGTCTGGGGCTTGTCACAGCTGATAATAGATAATAACCTGGATATGTGGCTGGTATAGAGGCTTAATGCTTTCAGTGGGCACTGCAGTGCAAGTGCAGCTACTGTAACCTCAATGCAGTTCTGCGAATGAATGTCCTGATACCGATGAACTCTCTTCTGAACATATATGCAATATGTGTTTAAACCCTATTAATGTAACAGTGCACTAACTTGATCATAACAATGAATCTATTGAAATAAATTAGAATAAATTAGAATTTATTCTTATTAGAATAAATAAGAACATGATTCTTAATTAGAAGTGCATTTTGAAGCATTTTTATTATTTGCATCCCAATAGGGCTTACTTTAATTTATGTATTTTACTACTATTCCTTCCTTTTGAAATAAATGAGACCTGTGAATGAGGCAGTAGCCTGTTATATCGTAGTTTATGGTTTACTTAGCACTACTAATATGGTTAAAATAATCTTAATTCCTCCCAGACATTCTCTTCTAGGTGAGTATAAATCTGTTACTGTCATTGGTTTGTCTGGACAAAGACAGTACCTACTACTCTCAACTGTGTCACATTCGAGTTCCCAGGACATTTAGTATGTCTAAGCTAAGTCAATCATAGAAGCATGCTGTAATTACCAAGATGCCAAAATATGCTAATCTCTAGTAGACAAGATGAGAAAGCTAGATGATGTGGACAAAAGGATGCTGCTACTCATGTATTTTGGTATTTCAGTGCACTAATTCCATAGAGACCATGGTTGTATGATATTTGTATGTGTATATATGTGCATATATACATTTTTATTTGAATATATATATGTTTGAATATATATTTGACATAATATGTGGATTGTGGAGTTTTTTCTTCCCCAGGGTATTAGATAAATTATGTTTAGTATTTAGGTAAACTAATAACTTACATTAATATAGTTTCCCAGAGCAATTTCTCATGCATTATATCCTTGAAATTCAAAATATTTCTCTCTACTAGGGCAATGATTTTTGTTTTTATGCTACACATTACTAAACTGAAGCTCAGATAAATTTGAGGATTTGTCCAAATTCAGGTAGCTGTTAAGTGTGCAGAGGCCACTTACTCCTAAAAGATCTTTTGCATTTACTAAGTGTTTTCCTTGGAGAGAAAGGTCTCTGGATTTATTCTGCTGCCTTATGTTCTGTTTTGTTTGTGCACTGTTGGAGAAGTATCACAGTAGAAATTCAAGCAGGGCTTCGTCATTCCTGCCCACATCCCTTCAGAAGAATTGGTTGAACGTGGCTAAGTTTCAATGCATAAACCACTATAGTCAGCTTCTCCTTTTCTAGAGAAAGAGGGTATGGGCTCAAAAGTGCTGAAAGGCCACATTATTTATTCTGTTTGTACCAATAAAGAGAAGCTAATATAACAGCACACATCACCAAAGTGAATAGGAGCTTGCTATGTTAAGTCCTCTACTAAACTAGTACTACATGGTTGTGATTTGCAAAATTATGTACACAAAAGGTTTGTTTCTTGAAGTTGGACTAAATAAAATGATGCTGATTAAGCTCGTTGCCCTGGCTGGCATAGCTCAGTGGATTGAGTGCGGGCTGGGAACCAAAGTGTCCCAGGTTCGATTCCCAGCCAGGGTCCATGCCTGGGTTGCAGGCCAGAACCCCCAGCAACCACATATTGATGTTTCTCTCTCTCTCTCTATCTCCCTTCCCTCTCTAAAAATAAATAAATAAAATCTTTAAAAAAATCAAATCCCCTCTTTCTGTGAATAGCAAAATCAGATTAAAAAATGATGCTGATAAGTTATAAGTAATTATGAGTAGTTTTGTTAACTGTATAAATGTTTGATAATTGGGTACCATGATGATAATACTGAGAACAATATTAATTTTGTTTCTGACTCCCAAGAACATTTTCTGTGATTCTATGGCTTTCCGATCATATACATCAAGTCTCAAACTTTTTCACATAAAGTATCTTGAATTATTATGTGAAGATTGAAAGACAGATTCTTTATTTTTTAAAAGATTTTATTTACTTATTTCTAGAGAGAGAGTAAGGGAAGGAATAAGAGAGGGAGAGAAACATCAATGTGTGGTTGCCTCTCACATGGCCCCCACTAGGGACCTGGCCCACAACTCAGGTGTGTGCCTGACTGGGAATCAAACCAGCCACCCTCCAGATTACAGCCTGCCATCAATCCACTGAGCCATACCAGCCAGGGCAACAGATTCTTTATTAAAAAAATAATTTATTTTTACAGAGCACTATGTAAAATATTGAATAAAATAAACCTAATTCATAAACATTACAAAAGCAAAATATAATTGATTTTCATTTTTTTTTCACTTAAATCCTAAGCTATATCTTTGATCTTTGGCCTGAATGAAAGGACTAATTAGATATTTTCCATATATGTATGTATGGGTTTATTTACATGTACATATGTATGTATGCACATACATATATCATTTCTGATCATATATATGATATACTATATCAGATTCATAATTACCAAAGAATTATGATAATTTAAACTATACTATAATTTATACTATACTTTTAAAGGCAGCAGCCTTTTCTCAACTTCCTTGATGGCTGAATTCCTAAGTTTATAGTGAAAACTATTTCAAAGGCTATTTGCCTTGCTTCTATTCCTGAAATTAACATTCACCACACATCTTGGGTCATCTTCTCTCTTAAATGTCCTTTATCTCTAGGCACATTTGGGGATCCTGTAAGGTAGATTCAAGACAGGACGAAAGCTGGCAGATTGATTATCATGGTGCCCAACCTGCCAGGAAAGTAGATGTATAGATGGAGTGGGCCGAGGCCAGAGAAGACACGTACTGTGCTTTGTCCTCTGGCCATCTGCAACACTTACGTTCAGACTCAGGACAGCTAATTACATGTAGAAGAAAAAGCTTTCACCATTTTTACCATTTGCTAATATTCAAGGTTCTAATAGTTATCTTCTATTTCCTACTATGGCTTATTCTGGCTCTATTGATAGCTTTTTGCTTCTTACATGCTGTTTACAACTAGGGATTTTATTACTCATTTTATTTAAAATTTTCTACTTTCACAAAGTTTATCAAACCATGTCTCTGCTTTTACTACAGCAAGAGCTTTGGATTTAGCCAGTGCTGAATTTGATTTGAGAAGTTGGGTCACTGTTGAAAATTTAAAGATATATAACTAGTGAAAGAATGAAGAAAATAATTTTTAAGACCATTTAGAGATGAAATGTCCAGTTTTAAAACAGAATTATGAATTTATAGTTTTTTGTCTCAATATTAATGTGCCCTAAAATTATATCTTTTGGGTGGATGAAAGCACCTTACTTATGTCAAATTATGAGATGAATATTTCATCTTGTCTATACAGATCTGTTTGGTCCTAAGGTAATGTCATTTACTCAATTTAAGCCTAACGTATTTTCATATATCAGTTAAATAATTTAACAATAAACTGTGTTATATTAATATTGTTTTAGTGAATTCAGTGAGTGTGCATTAGTTTTAGGATTGTGATTTAAGTTTTAAATTTTTTAACTTAAAAGCATTCCATCGGTGATAATCAGTGAAGCAAACACGAGAGTGAAACATTTACTTTGTTTCTGCTAGACAGTAAGTGGAGGACAGTCTTGTAACCACCAAGAGGTGCGAGGAAAAAAACCCAGCATTTTCCTTCACCAGGGTCCACAGCTGTGGAGCCCATATACATCCTTGTATGGAGTGAATGATAAAGCCTGACTCACTTCGGAGCTGCTGAGCATCCCTAATTATAGAGTGCCACTGTAGCATACCTGTAATTAAGAAAGAATTAGGCTTTCAATTATAAACCACTATTTTTAGAGTTTCACATTTTTGATAGATAATTCAACTTCTCAATAAGAGGACCGATCTTAGATCAGTCTGAGTAGAAAATGATTTCAGAGACCTGTCGGCATTGTATTCCTACAGAAACTTAAATTTGAGCAATAGGAAATGACTTCTATATAGAAACCTATCATTGGCCTGTCAATCCATGAAGCTCAATTATTAACCTGCAGAAGAAAGTGCTTTTTCATGCCTCTTCCAAATCTCCCACACTTCAGTCATTTATTTCTTCTGGTTCTCTTTCCGGGGCGGGGGGGGGGGGGGGTGTTGAGGGACAGCGTGTATCCTCTGAATAAGTGACCTGCTTTAGATCTGCTGACTTTGGAAGGAAGCCAGTCTAAACCATCATCAGAATAAAGGTATTCCCCTTCTTATTTAGTGAAGTTAATTATTCCATTCTCAGAAGACAAACGTGGTCTGATAATAATCCATGAGACTATACCGTTGTTACCCCACATTATAGTTTTCAGAGTTTACAAATAATATAGATGATAGACACATAGTATTAATGGAGATGTTCTTTACCTGAATGTAAGGAATAGTTTGAAGTTTTCCTTACATGTGTATATAACTTGTGATCATATATGATCACACATATGATTTACTATATAATAATTATAATTACTAAAGAACTATAATAATTTAGATTATACTTTTAAGGCAGCAACTTTTTTCAACTCCCTCTGTGGCATAAGAAACACCTATTTATATTTACATATAAAAACACTGATTGAAATATAAGTAAAAATGAACCATTATATAACAGCTATCCTATAGAAATACTTTAAATACTATTTCATTAAAGTTACATTCTGTTCCAGTTGCTGATTGTCTTCAGCAACAATACAGCGTGCTTCATTTACTCTTATTCTATTGAATAGATTTTTACTCACTATGGTAGTTATTTCATTGCTTCTGGTATAGTTAATGATTTATCTGCCATCATTCCTATATATCACATATTTCCATGAAGGCAGATACATGTATATACACTTCTAGTTTTGTATACATGATATGTGTATATACAGTTCTAGATTTCTACATATGAATATATATGTACATACATTTTATATCTTTTAAATATTGTGGAGATAGAGTGTATGTATAGTCATACATGACTGTATGGTATTACTAATGGTATTTACTAATTACCATTAGTAAATGGTAGTAAATTACCATTAGTAAATATGGTGATTACTAATGTATTTATGGTACATTATACACTGAACATATGTATGTATAATATACATGTATGTGTGTATACACACATGTGTACATAATGTATAATGTACCATACATTACTAATATGATATTACTAATATGTTAGTAATATCTGCATAAACCCTTTATGAACCTTTCACTCAACCATTTAAGTGGCTTCTAAAATACTAGGTATTAAATAAAGGCTGAGTGTGAATACATTAATAATAAATAACACTACATGGAAGTGTTGTAAGCCACCCATGGCATGGTCATATCTATTACAGACTTTCCTTCCTAAGTTTTGGAAGCTTGATTATTGCATAGCAATCTGCACAACTGACACCTCCACATGCCCAAGGCTTCACTCAATGATGCAGGACACGTGCAAATCATTTCCTCTCTGGCTGGTAGTTTTCCTTCCTCTGACATTTTCGTTTTTTCTCACCACTCCACAAAGCACCAGAGGACAGTATTGAGTTCTTAAAGACTTTAAAGATACATCATGCCCAGGTTGCCTGGGGAAAGCCTGTGCTCCATCAGTTCAGCTGAATGTAGCTGGTTTAACAGTGTAGGAAAGGTCAAAATTTTAGAAGATTTTGCCAATATTTCCTTTAAAATTTAGAATTCAGTTTAAAGACTCTGCAGTTCATTCGGTAGTTTCCAAATGCATAGGACTGTAACTAAGTGTGCGAGGGACTGTATTGAATCAGGTTCTCTGTGCTCAGAGTGGTATGGAAGGAAAAACAGGGTATGTCTGCTTGCTGAATTATGATCATGGTGAAATTGTCTCTGCTCCCCAGGCAAATAGGTTAATTTGGTCATTTTCCTCTTTCCACGGCCATGCTAAGTGAAAGTCAGTGCATTGCCCACCAGGCACTTCATCTAAAGACCACCCTTGCCAAACACAGGGGCGATGAGAGCTCACATTATCCACTGGATGGACTCAATTCACTCTGATCAGATTACAGGAGGCTTTCTAGTATTGCCCATGTTCAAGAGAAAATGGTCCTATTCACACTATCCTCAGACCAGGAAGATGATTATTCTAGCAGAAAAAGCCCAAACAATGGAGAAATAATTGGAGATTAGTTTCTGATCTCCAAACTCTACCAAAACTCCTATTTAGATGCCTCAGAGAGGAATTTCAGTATGAACCTGTGCAAGGTGTTTCAGATGACCTAGTAGTGTTCCGTTCACTTTATTTTTGTGTTTATGTAAGAGAATCATTTCTGCTGGCTCTGCTGGGTGTCTCACACTAGTTGCCATGGTAATAAACCCAGTCCCAGATCTCTGCAGAGAAGAGAAATAGAATTGTGCAATCATTTAAATATACTGGAATTAAACCTGAACTAAATATAAATACCATGGGTAAAGTGCTGAGAATTCTTTAACTAGATGATTTTGAAGGAAAACTTGATACTAAATAATTTACAGTTCATGTTTCCAGCATATATGCCCCAGATCATATTGAGTGATTATCAGAAACAAGTTGCTGGTTATGGTGGCTGCTTATTTTAACATGGAAATTCATTTTTAGGAATCATATGGTAACTGGCAATTCCAAATAATGTCAGGGTCCCCCCTAAAATGCAATGTTTAAGATTTTATTCAGAGAAGAAAAGAAAGAGCCAGGAGGAGGTATAAGAAAATGTTGGGATGGAAAGACCCAGACCCTCCTTTTCCATGAAGACACACTGACTCAAAGTCACTGACCAGTTCTCTTTGTGAGGAATCCAGCACCAGTGAAGAGGCTCCTACAGACCAAACCAGTGCAACACCAGCCAGGTCAAACCCAGTAGGAAATTCATGGCACTCACTCACCACAGTTCCAACCCAGCCCACCCCCCAACTCCACAATCCTCACCCCCGGGCAGTGCAAAGCAACTGGGAGGAAACACCCAGCTCTTGGTTTCTCCCTGGGGAGAGATGGAGACTGGATTGTATGTCCAGCTTCTGACTTTGCAGGGTGGTTTCCTGAGGATCTGGTTTCTATCTTGCCTGAATCAAAGCATTGACAAGAAAGGCACTGGTTTGGGGACCACGGGGAACAAAGGCAAAGGTTTGGACTAGCACACACTCACTGGTCATAGACCCTCTCCTCCACCTCTGAGGAGCAAGCGGGAGAAAACCTGCAACTCCCCACTTCTGCCTGGGGAGGGAAGGTTGGAGTGTGGGTTCAGTGTTTTTTCCTTTGGGGGAGGCTGTCCAAGGGATTGGTTTCTGTCTCCCCTGCCATGTGCTATAACATGAATGAATTTGAGAATATAGTATGTGAAGTGAAACAAGCCCATCATAGAAGGACAAGTACTGTAAAAATCCTATCTGAGTTCTGACTTTAGTAATTGCTTTCTTTTTAATACATCAGATGCATCAACACAGGAAAAAAAACTTCATATATTTCTTTTCTTATCCCTTAACCTAAGAATTCTTAACTGCCTTAACCATTCTTTATTAAATTATATTTTTATACCCTTCATCCTGGTCTCTCTATATATATTTAAGATTTTTAAGATTTTATTTATTTTTAGAGAGGGAAGGGAGGGAGAAAGAGAGAGAGAAAGAAACATCAATGTGTGGTTGCTGGGGGCCGTTGCCTGCAACCCGGGTATGTGCCCTGACTGGGACTCGAACCTGCGATGCTTTGGTTCACAGCCCGAGCTCAATCCACTGAGCTACACCAGCCAGGGCTGTTCTCTACATATTTTGAATGTAGGTTTTTCTATCTAGATATACAGTGTGATTTAGTCTACCTATAAAGGATCTTAACCCGTATCTGAAAATTCAGATTTCAGCCCAATTTCAACCTGGACACTTACTTTCTTCAAGAAATACAGTGTTTACATTTTAAAAAATGAAAGGAAGGGGGAAAATGCCTTTATCTAGAGAACGTGCTCTGTTTTCACTATCGTCGCACTGTTCTCTATTATATAACCCACTCCTGTCGTTTCCACTCACTCTCGTTTCCTGCTTAGCCCTCCAGGTATTTGAAATTACAACTCTGTTATCTAGACTCTATAATTCTATTTAAATAGCTTCAAGTTTGTTAGCTTCTGTGGTAACTGAATCACATTAGCTTGCCCTAAAGTTGTTTGCTGAAAACCTGGGTGATTTCAATATGAATTATTGTAAGCCTCTTGTCTTCCATTCTGTGAATATGCAATTGATTGAAGCCATATGCTAGACTTTGCATTCATTCCTATTAAATTTCACCTTGGTTTTGGCTTCTTTGTGCATGCTCATAAAACTGAAATATCGATTCTCTCATCTATCATAAAAATATTTGTAACCTTGAAACATTTGCCATTTACATCCTTATCCAAATTGACTGAAATATTGAACACAATGGGGCTAAGGAGTCAGTGGTATTTCCCTGCTGATATAAATAACCAATATTCTTTAGGTGTGATCGATATTTTAATTATAAGCCTACCTAGTTCTGCTAACTGCAACTCTCCATGTAATCCACAAAGATAATATGAGATACTTTGTCTAATTCATTGATCATACTCAAGATGTTATCTGTCTGCAATAGGTTGAATGGGTCAATTGCTTAACCTATTAAAAATTAAAAATGTGGTCATAGGGGATCATTTGCTCTTCCTCTTGCATTATCAATTTATATTATATGCACATACATGCATATGTAGTTAATACACACATGTAATTAATAAGAGAATTCATTGATATAACTTACCATTCATAAGGGAATGAAAACATAGAAATGCCAATTATATTTTAAACTTTAAAAACACTGTTTTTCAAACAAAATTATCAGGAGCATATGATTTTATTAATAATATATGTATTAACCTGACTCTATAGTTTTGACAATTGAAAGTAATTTCAAAATGTTAATAAGAACTCTAGGATGTAACTCAGCTTTACTTTTGGTAGTAATCTAATTTATTTAAGCCTCACTTTACTTATCAACAAACTATACATCAACATCTAACTGAATTTCTCTAAATTTGGTAAGATTGTCAAGTGACCTTTTCTTCTTCACAGATATCATTTATCTAAACCATGCTTGAGTGTTCTTTTTTTAAAATTGTTTTTAAGGTTTTATTTTATTTATTTTTAGAGAAAGGGGAAGGGAGGGAGAAAGAGAGGGAGAGAAACATCAATGTATGTTTGCCTCTCACATGGCCCTCACTGGGGACCTGGCCCACAACCCAGGCATGTGCCGTGACTGGGAATAGAACTGGTGACCCCTTGGTTCTCAGCCCACACTCAGTTCACTGGGCCACACCATCCAGGGCCATACTTGAGTATTCTTATGGCTCAATGTATATACATGTGTAAGGAAGGTTAGGGCATCCAGACCTTATTTCTGGTCCTTCTAGGGGTTAACAAACAATGCTAACTGAGGCAAGTTATTCAGTCTTTCTGACTTCTCCTGAAACACAGATTCAGCTCTTCCATAGACCAACACAACTCTATTCTTTCTTCAAGGTATTATTCTACCAGAATCATAAGAAGAGTTATCTCTATTTTTGTAAAGCTAATATCTCCACCTGGGCCTTTGACATCTCTTTCCAATTGCCCAAGGCATTACTCTGAAACTTTCACTTTAATAATGTCTCTAGTCTTTTCATCTCTTCGGACTCGAGCTTTCAGTCAAGGCTCAACTTTGCCTTAAGTTTGAACCATCCCCAGAACAGTTCTCTCCTTTATCTTCTCTTTCTCCTCCTTTCCCTCAGCTGGCAAGGTAATGAATTTGTTTACTAGGGCCTTCCTGTTTCCATTATGGCCACTTCCTCCTCTGTCCTTTCAAATTTGATCTCCCTTGTAAGTCTTTGTGAAAACGGCCTTTTAATGCCCTTGTGGCCAAATTGAAATGTTTATGTGTGTTTTCATGCTTGGTGAGAACTGTGCAACATATAATATCATTCTGCAAAAATGTTTTGACACTTCTTCCTCCTAGTTCATGAAACTCTAAAGCTTTCTTATATTTTCTCTCATTTCTCTAAGCACTCTATTCTTTCCTTCATTGACTTTTTAACTTCTGTCCAGACTGCAGAATAAAGCTACATGCTTTTCTTCCACTATGACTTTTTGGTAATACTTTTACAAAAATAATTTTATCATCTTTTACATTTAAAAACCATTCACATTTAACATACATGGCTATGCAAACTATTGAAGTAGAACTTTCAAAGTAAGCATTATTTTAGCTTCATTTAAAAAGAGGTTGAAAGTGGGATGATGAAGACTTCTAATGACACACAACACAGAAAGTGACAAGGAATCGACTTTGGATATTGATTCCCTCAACTCGACTTGACTATATATTGTTTATGTTGGAAGTTACATCTTAATAAAAAATGTAAAACAGAGGCACTCTAATGGAGGGAGAATCCAACTATTAAGGGTTAAAATTGCAGTGCATGTTAGTGATTTTTTAAAATCCTGATTTCAAATAGGTGACTATAGCTCAGAAACACGGAAGCATTTTGAGGGATTGTAGATTTGTAAACACTACAGAATGTGGGATAAAATTTATATGCAATACTTTTGGCCTGCCAACTCTAGAAGTTTGCAGAGATGGTTTGCAAGTCTCCTGGCATCTGTAATGAAACAGTGGGTCATGCTATGAGTTCCAGAGGAAAGATAAAGAATCAGCCAAAAGAATAAAATGCTAAAGAAAGGACAATTAAATTTTTATAGAATGTCAACCAAACAGACTAGGAAATAGAGGTTATTAACTCACACTATGGCACTCTAATCTTTATATTTATGAGGCCATAGGTCAAGTTTACCCACTCACAGATAGAGTCACCTTCTTATTAGTGGTTATACCACCCCAGATAATATAATAGTTGTAGGAAAAAAGAGGAGGTTTTCATGAAAAGTATCTATTCATATTTGAAGTGAAATCTAGAAAGTATCACAATGGGGAGCACAGTTATAAAAAACTCTATGGAGGCGCTCCTGGTTCAGAATCAGGTCTGGCATTTGGAAATCTCTTGTCGTTTGGACCTCATTTATGTTGGGAAATTATTGAGACTTTCATTCTAGTGAAAAATATACTGCTGACACTGTGAGAAGGTATTTTGATATTTATTAGACATTGGGGATAAATACAATTTTTTGACAGTGAACTGTGCAAGAATTAACAGCCTAAGTGGTCAAAATGATGCGGAATGCAGCACCTTCGTTTCCTACAAATCCTGGATTGTGACTCATGGAGATAATTACAATTTCCTTTAAAATGTCATTTCCTCCTAAGGATGAAAAAGTGTATTTATTCGGTAGAAAAATTAATGGATGTATTACTCTATATGAGGAAGAACTATACCTAAATTAAAATGACTATTGGTTGCTTTCACAGACAAGATCTTTTTCTTAGATATAACTACATCAGATGTGTTGAGTTTATAAGGAATGTTTCCCCAGCAATGTTAGACAATAAGCATGTTTCCTCTTTAAGTCAGTTTTAAAATTCCACACTGTTACTTTCTGTGATACATTAGTCAAATTGATGTGCCTTTTATAATAATATTGAACTATGGAAAAAGATTTGGATAAACATGTTCAGAGTCTTAACTCCTTGGGAAGCACAGGGATGTCAAGGGTGTCGCCCTGACACAGTGATCATTTCTCTCCACTTACTGAGGCCTCACTCATCTCCTCAACAAAATGCGATGGAACCTTCCATCCTGAGGAATTAACTTCCCCATACTCCCTGAAAGAAGGAAGAGTTGTCTTTGCTTTAACATGTAAACTTCACATGTAAACCTAAAAAACAGTTTTCCTCGGGTAGCTGAAGTTGGGTCCTAGCGGAGCTTCACTCTTACAGAAGTGCTTTTGCAACAGAGAGGCAGACTGGTTCAGTTGGTAGCACAGCTTCCAATCTGTCATCTCAAGAGGGGCTGTGGTTTAGAAATAGAAACAGGTTTAATAATGGTGCAGATGAGTCATTGGATGATTGAATTGTTACTAATAACTTTTATAAATTTAGAGTGAAAGCACCCTTTTAGCAGGATGTTTGGGTGTTCTCATAGCATGGACCACTGGGCTGCCATGGTCCACGGGCTGTCTCAGTGTAGCAGTCAGTCCCTATTTAGAGAGAGATAATGAAGAAATGCAGCTGACATCTGAGCACCTCCCACTGTCCTTGTATTGTAAATGTTAGTGATACAAATCGACTCTGTACTTTACACTTGACCTCCAATTTTCACCAAAATAGAGTGTGTTATATTTGTAGAGCTGCCTTAATCCCTAGGGCAGCATTCTAAACAAATTTTTATTTACATTATGGCCACTTATAAAGAATTGATTTATTCATGCCTTCTCTAAGACAAAGGCTACATATTTTTAAATTCCTTAGAGTAAAATACAAACATAAAGGCCAAAAACCTCATGAATCTTAAAAGTAAGTTTTCAATTTCAAGTTTCCATTTCAAACTTCCTGTATTAGAATAGCAAAAGGGGTTATTTAGAGTCACCTACCCAAAGGGATTAAAGTCAGTTGAAAAAAATGTGAGCAGAAAAATAAGCAGATACTCAAAAACTGTAACTTTTCAACTCTTATGCTCAGCTTCCCTTTTTACTATGAATAAAGCACTGAATGATTTTTGATGTCTACCTTTGCTTTTGAGTCAATTAATTTTTAAGATAAATACTTCCTCAATTATACTGCTGCTGCCTTTCTTTCACATCTGTCACTCATAGAACACTCTATTTTCTAGTATACATTGTAATGAAGAGTACTTTGGTTGTTTCAATATTCAAAATAAAAAGTTTCTCTTTAATTAAAAGAAAATATCAATGCCTAAATGATCTTTCTTTTAAAAAAAATACAAAACAGTGTTATTCCAGAAGCATTTGAGTCAGGATCTAATAGAAGCTTCTTGCATTTTCTTTTTTCCATACACAATGGGCATTCCGTTAGGATCTCACCACTTGTATGTGAGACCAATTAATGTGACATAGACTCCTGTTCTGCAACTCGTTAGTGATAGAATGTTCAAGCAGTTAGCAGTGAAGATAGCCTGCCTGTCTCCTAGCTTGAATTATTGCTAGAGGTAGTGTGTAGCATTTTTTCAACTTATTTTGGTGTATC